>NW_027478161.1:16363636-16666666 GCF_051020975.1 Osmia lignaria lignaria
AGGGAAGGGGCCTGACGGACATATTTCGAGATATTTCTTCTTCTTGTTCTTCTTCTGCACAGCTAAGCTGGAAGTGGCATTTGCAGCTCGCAATAGTGCAGAGTTACCTCAAAGAAAGGGGCCACGGTGTGTCTGTATCTCTATTATGTTGGTGCCGCTTCGGAACTTTTAAATATCTGGATATATCTCGAGAACTGCGCATCTGATCAAAAAATATCATAGAACATAAAAAGTAGGAAACTTAATTCTCTACAAAAAAGGTCTCTTAACATTTTGCCATAGCTCGCTTCGTTTCCGAGATATTTGCAGATTTATCTCAAGGGAAGGGGTCTGACGGACATATTTCGAGATATTTCTTCTTCTTGTTGTTCTTCTTCTGCACAGCTAAGCTGGAAGTGGCATTTGCAGCGCGCAATAGTGCAGAGTTATCTCAAAGAAAGGGGCCACGGTGTTTCTGTATCTCTATTATGTTGGTGCGGTTTGGAACTTTTAAATATCTTGATATATCTCGAGAACAACGCATCTGATCAAAAAATATCATAGAACATAAAAAGTAGGAAACTTAATTCTCTACAAAAAAGGTCTCTTAACATTTTGCCATAGCTCGCTTCGTTTCCGAGGTATTTGCAGATTTATCTCAAGGGAAGGGGCCTAACGGACATATTTCGAGATATTTCTTCTTCTTGTTGTTCTTCTTCTGCACAGCTAAACTGGAAGTGGCATTTCCAGCTCGCAATAGTGCAGAGTTATCTCAAAGAAAGGGGCCACGGTGTTTCTGTATCTCTATGATGATGGTGCGGCTTCGGAACTTTTAAATATCTCGATATATCTCGAAAACTACGCTTCTGATCAAAAAACATAATAGAACATAAATTGTAGGAAACATAATTCTCGACAAAAAAGGTCTCTTAACATTTTGCCATAGCTCGCTTCGTTTCCGAGATATTTGCAGATATATCTCAAGGGAAGGGGCCTGACGGACATATTTCGAGATATTTCTTCTTCTTGTTGTTCTTCTTCTGCACAGCTAAGCTGGAAGTGGCATTTACAGCTCGGAATAGTGCAGAGTTATCTCAAAGAAAGGGGCCACGGTGTTTGTGTATCTCTATGATGTTGGTGCGGCTTCGGAACTTTTAAATATCTCGATATATCTCGAAAACTACGCTTCTGATCAAAAAATATCATAGAACATAAATTGTAGGAAACATAATTCTCGACAAAAAAGGTCTCTTAACATTTTGCCATAGCTCGCTTCGTTTCCGAGATATTTGCAGATATATCTCAAGGGAAGGGGCCTGACGGACATATTTCGAAATATTTCTTCTTCTTGTTGTTCTTTTTCTGCACAGCTAAGCTGGAAGCGGCATTTGCAGCTCGCAATAGTGCAGAGTTATCTCAAAGAAAGGGGCCACGGTGTTTCTGTATCTCTATTATGTTGGTGCGGCTTCGGAACTTTTAAATATCTTGATATATCTCGAGAACTACGCGTCTGATCAAAAAATATCATAGAACATAAAAAGTAGGAAACTTAATTCTCTACAAAAACGGTCTCTTAACATTTTGCCATAGCTCGCTTCGTTTCCGAGATATTTGCAGATATATCTCAAGGGATGGGGCCTGACGGACATATTTCGAGATATTTCTTCTTCTTGTTGTTCTTCTTCTGCACAGCTAAGCTGGAAGTGGCATTTGCGGCTCGCACTAGTGCACAGTTATATCAAAGAAAGGGGCCACGGTGTTTCTGTATCTCTATTATGTTGGTGCGGCTTCGGAACTTTTAAATATCTCGATATATCTCGAAAACTACGCTTCTGATCAAAAAATATCATAGAACATAAATTGTAGGAAACATAATTCTCTACAAAAAAGGTCTCTTAACATTTTGCCATAGCTCGCTTCGTTTCCGAGATATTTGCAGATATATCTCAAGGGAAGGGGCCTGACGGACATATTTCGAGATATTTCTTCTTCTTGTTGTTCTTCTTCTGCACAGCTAAGCTGGAAGTGGCATTTACAGCTCGGAATAGTGCAGAGTTATCTCAAAGAAAGGGGCCACGGTGTTTCTGTATCTCTATTATGTTGGTGCGGCTTCGGAACTTTTAAATATCTTGATATATCTCGAGAACTACGCATCTGATCAAAAAATATCATAGAACATAAAAAGTAGGAAACTTAATTCTCTACAAAAAACGTCTCTTAACATTTTGCCATAGCTCGCTTCGTTTCCGAGATATTTGCAGATTTATCTCAAGGGAAGGGGCCTAACGGACATATTTCGAGATATTTCTTCTTCTTGTTGTTCTTCTTCTGCACAGCTAAGCTGGAAGTGGCATTTGCGGCTCGCACTAGTGCAGAGTTATCTCAAAGAAAGGGGCCACGGTGTTTCTGTATCCCTATTATGTTGGTGCGGCTTCGGAACTTTTAAATATCTCGATATATCTCGAGAACTACGCTTCTGATCAAAAAATATCGTAGAACATAAATTGTAGGAAACATAATTCTCTACAAAAAACGTCTCTTAACATTCTGCCATAGCTCGCTTCGTTTCCGAGATATTTGCAGATTTATCTCAAGGGAAGGGGCCTGACGGACATATTTCGAGATATTTCTTCTTCTTGTTGTTCTTCTTCTGCACAGCTAAGCTGGAAGTGGCATTTGCGGCTCGCACTAGTGCAGAGTTATCTCAAAGAAAGGGGCCACGGTGTTTCTGTATCTCTATTATGTTGGTGCGGCTTCGGAACTTTTAAATATCTTGATATATCTCGAGAACTACGCATCTGATCAAAAAATATCATAGAACATAAAAAGTAGGAAACTTAATTCTCTACAAAAAACGTCTCTTAACATTTTGCCATAGCTCGCTTCGTTTCCGAGATATTTGCAGATTTATCTCAAGGGAAGGGGCCTAACGGACATATTTCGAGATATTTCTTCTTCTTGTTGTTCTTCTTCTGCACAGCTAAGCTGGAAGTGGCATTTGCGGCTCGCACTAGTGCAGAGTTATCTCAAAGAAAGGGGCCACGGTGTTTCTGTATCCCTATTATGTTGGTGCGGCTTCGGAACTTTTAAATATCTCGATATATCTCGAGAACTACGCTTCTGATCAAAAAATATCGTAGAACATAAATTGTAGGAAACATAATTCTCTACAAAAAACGTCTCTTAACATTCTGCCATAGCTCGCTTCGTTTCCGAGATATTTGCAGATTTATCTCAAGGGAAGGGGCCTGACGGACATATTTCGAGATATTTCTTCTTCTTGTTGTTCTTCTTCTGCACAGCTAAGCTGGAAGTGGCATTTGCGGCTCGCACTAGTGCAGAGTTATCTCAAAGAAAGGGGCCACGGTGTTTCTGTATCTCTATTATGTTGGTGCGGCTTCGGAACTTTTAAATATCTTGATATATCTCGAGAACTACGCATCTGATCAAAAAATATCATAGAACATAAAAAGTAGGAAACTTAATTCTCTACAAAAAACGTCTCTTAACATTTTGCCATAGCTCGCTTCGTTTCCGAGATATTTGCAGATTTATCTCAAGGGAAGGGGCCTAACGGACATATTTCGAGATATTTCTTCTTCTTGTTGTTCTTCTTCTGCACAGCTAAGCTGGAAGTGGCATTTGCGGCTCGCACTAGTGCAGAGTTATCTCAAAGAAAGGGGCCACGGTGTTTCTGTATCCCTATTATGTTGGTGCGGCTTCGGAACTTTTAAATATCTCGATATATCTCGAGAACTACGCTTCTGATCAAAAAATATCGTAGAACATAAATTGTAGGAAACATAATTCTCTACAAAAAACGTCTCTTAACATTCTGCCATAGCTCGCTTCGTTTCCGAGATATTTGCAGATTTATCTCAAGGGAAGGGGCCTGACGGACATATTTCGAGATATTTCTTCTTCTTGTTGTTCTTCTTCTGCACAGCTAAGCTGGAAGTGGCATTTGCGGCTCGCACTAGTGCAGAGTTATCTCAAAGAAAGGGGCCACGCTGTTTCTGTATCCCTATTATGTTGGTGCGGCTTCGGAACTTTTAAATATCTCGATATATCTCGAGAACTACGCTTCTGATCAA
The DNA here is from genome assembly GCF_051020975.1 of Osmia lignaria lignaria. Classification (NCBI taxonomy): domain Eukaryota; kingdom Metazoa; phylum Arthropoda; class Insecta; order Hymenoptera; family Megachilidae; genus Osmia; species Osmia lignaria. The sequence continues at coordinate 16,367,710 of NW_027478161.1, forward strand.
AAAATATCATAGAACATAAATTGTAGGAACCATAATTCTCTACAAAAAACGTCTCTTAACATTTTGCCATAGCTCGCTTCGTTTCCGAGATATTTGCAGATTCAGCTCAAAGGAACTGGCCTGACGGACATATTTCGAGATATTTCTTCTTCTTGTTGTTCTTCTTCTGCACAGCTAAGCTGGAAGTGGCATTTGCAGCTCGCAATAGTGCAGAGTTATCTCAAAGAAAGGGGCCACGGTGTTTCTGTATCTCTATTATGTTGGTGCGGCTTCGGAACTTTTAAATATCTTGATATATCTCGAGAACTACGCGTCTGATCAAAAAATATCATAGAACATAAAAAGCAGGAAACTTAATTCTCTACAAAAACGGTCTCTTAACATTTTGCCATAGCTCGCTTCGTTTCCGAGATATTTGCAGATATATCTCAAGGGAAGGGGCCTGACGGACATATTTCGAGATATTTCTTCTTCTTGTTGTTCTTCTTCTGCACAGCTAAGCTGGAAGTGGCATTTGCGGCTCGCACTAGTGCACAGTTATCTCAAAGAAAGGGGCCACGGTGTTTCTGTATCTCTATTATGTTGGTGCGGCTTCGGAACTTTTAAATATCTCGATATATCTCGAAAACTACGCTTCTGATCAAAAAATGTCATAGAACATAAATTGTAGGAAACATAATTCTCTACAAAAAAGGTCTCTTAACATTTTGCCATAGCTCGCTTCGTTTCCGAGATATTTGCAGATATATCTCAAGGGAAGGGGCCTGACGGACATATTTCGAGATATTTCTTCTTCTTGTTGTTCTTCTTCTGCACAGCTAAGCTGGAAGTGGCATTTACAGCTCGGAATAGTGCAGAGTTATCTCAAAGAAAGGGGCCACGGTGTTTCTGTATCTCTATTATGTTGGTGCGGCTTCGGAACTTTTAAATATCTTGATATATCTCGAGAACTACGCATCTGATCAAAAAATATCATAGAACATAAAAAGTAGGAAACGTAATTCTCAACAAAAAACGTCTCTTAACATTTTGCCATAGCTCGCTTCGTTTCCGAGATATTTGCAGATTTATCTCAAGGGAAGGGGCCTAACGGACATATTTCGAGATATTTCTTCTTCTTGTTGTTCTTCTTCTGCACAGCTAAGCTGGAAGTGGCATTTGCGGCTCGCACTAGTGCAGAGTTATCTCAAAGAAAGGGGCCACGGTGTTTCTGTATCCCTATTATGTTGGTGCGGCTTCGGAACTTTTAAATATCTCGATATATCTCGAGAACTACGCTTCTGATCAAAAAATATCATAGAACATAAATTGTAGGAAACATAATTCTCTACAAAAAACGTCTCTTAACATTCTGCCATAGCTCGCTTCGTTTCCGAGATATTTGCAGATGTATCTCAAGGGAAGGGGCCTGACGGACATATTTCGAGATATTTCTTCTTCTTGTTGTTCTTCTTCTGCACAGCTAAGCTGGAAGTGGCATTTGCAGCGCGCAATAGTGCAGAGTTATCTCAAAGAAAGGGGCCACGGTGTTTCTGTATCTCTATTATGTTGGTGCGGCTTCGGAACTTTTAAATCTCTTGATATATCTCGAGAACTACGCATCTGATCAAAAAATATCATAGAACATGAAAAGTAGGAAACTTAATTCTCTACAAAAAAGGTCTCTTAACATTTTGCCATAGCTCTCTCCGTTTCCGAGATATTTGCAGATTTATCTCAAGGGAAGGGGCCTGACGGACATATTTCGAGATATTTCTTCTTCTTGTTGTTCCTCTTCTGCACAGCTAAGCTGGAAGTGGCATTTGCGGCTCGCACTAGTGCAGAGTTATCTCAAAGAAAGGGGCCACGGTGTTTCTGTATCCCTATTATGTTGGTGCGGCTTCGGAACTTTTAAATATCTCGATGTATCTCGAGACCTACGCTTCTGATCAAAGAATATCATAGAACATAAATTGTAGGAAACATAATTCTCTACAAAAAAGGTCTCTTAACATTTTGCCATAGCTCGCTTCGTTTCCGAGATATTTGCAGATTCAGCTCAAAGGAACTGGCCTGACGGACATATTTCGAGATATTTCTTCTTCTTTTTGTTCTTCCTCTGCACAGCTAAGCTGGAAGTGGCATTTGCAGCTCGCAATAGTGCAGAGTTATCTCAAAGAAAGGGGCCACGGTGTTTGTGTATCTCTATGATGTTGGTGCGGCTTCGGAACTTTTAAATATCTCGATATATCTCGAAAACTACGCTTCTGATCAAAAAATATCATAGAAGATAAATTGTAGGAAACATAATTCTCGACAAAAAAGGTCTCTTAACATTTTGCCATAGCTCGCTTCGTTTCCGAGATATTTGCAGATATATCTCAAGGGAAGGGGCCTGACGGACATATTTCGAGATATTTCTTCTTCTTGTTGTTCTTCTTCTGCACAGCTAAGCTGGAAGTGGCATTTGCAGCTCGCAATAGTGCAGAGTTATCTCAACGAAAGGGGCCACGGTGTTTCTGTATCTCTATTATGTTGGTGCGGCTTCGGAACTTTTAAATATCTTGATATATCTCGAGAACTACGCGTCTGATCAAAAAATATCATAGAACATAAAAAGCAGGAAACTTAATTCTCTACAAAAACGGTCTCTTAACATTTTGCCATAGCTCGCTTCGTTTCCGAGATATTTGCAGATATATCTCAAGGGAAGGGGCCTGACGGACATATTTCGAGATATTTCTTCTTCTTGTTGTTCTTCTTCTGCACAGCTAAGCTGGAAGTGGCATTTGCGGCTCGCACTAGTGCACAGTTATCTCAAAGAAAGGGGCCACGGTGTTTCTGTATCTCTATTATGTTGGTGCGGCTTCGGAACTTTTAAATATCTCGATATATCTCGAAAACTACGCTTCTGATCAAAAAATGTCATAGAACATAAATTGTAGGAAACATAATTCTCTACAAAAAAGGTCTCTTAACATTTTGCCATAGCTCGCTTCGTTTCCGAGATATTTGCAGATATATCTCAAGGGAAGGGGCCTGACGGACATATTTCGAGATATTTCTTCTTCTTGTTGTTCTTCTTCTGCACAGCTAAGCTGGAAGTGGCATTTACAGCTCGGAATAGTGCAGAGTTATCTCAAAGAAAGGGGCCACGGTGTTTCTGTATCTCTATTATGTTGGTGCGGCTTCGGAACTTTTAAATATCTTGATATATCTCGAGAACTACGCATCTGATCAAAAAATATCATAGAACCTAAAAAGTAGGAAACTTAATTCTCTACAAAAAACGTCTCTTAACATTTTGCCATAGCTCGCTTCGTTTCCGAGATATTTGCAGATTTATCTCAAGGGAAGGGGCCTAACGGACATATTTCGAGATATTTCTTCTTCTTGTTGTTCTTCTTCTGCACAGCTAAGCTGGAAGTGGCATTTGCGGCTCGCACTAGTGCAGAGTTATCTCAAAGAAAGGGGCCACGGTGTTTCTGTATCCCTATTATGTTGGTGCGGCTTCGGAACTTTTAAATATCTCGATATATCTCGAGAACTACGCTTCTGATCAAAAAATATCATAGAACATAAATTGTAGGAAACATAATTCTCTACAAAAAACGTCTCTTAACATTCTGCCATAGCTCGCTTCGTTTCCGAGATATTTGCAGATTTATCTCAAGGGAAGGGGCCTGACGGACATATTTCGAGATATTTCTTCTTCTTGTTGTTCTTCTTCTGCACAGCTAAGCTGGAAGTGGCATTTGCGGCTCGCACTAGTGCAGAGTTATCTCAAAGAAAGGGGCCACGGTGTTTCTGTATCTCTATTATGTTGGTGCGGCTTCGGAACTTTTAAATATCTTGATATATCTCGAGAACTACGCCTCTGATCGAAAAATATCATAGAACATAAAAAGTAGGAAACTTAATTCTCTACAAAAAAGGTCTCTTAACATTTTGCCATAGCTCGCTTCGTTTCCGAGATATTTGCAGATTTATCTCAAGGGAAGGGGCCTGACGGACATATTTCGAGATATTTCTTCTTCTTGTTGTTCTTCTTCTGCACAGCTAAGCTGGAAGTGGCATTTGCAGCGCGCAATAGTGCAGAGTTATCTCAAAGAAAGGGGCCACGGTGTTTCTGTATCTCTATTATGTTGGTGCGGCTTCGGAACTTTTAAACATGTTGATATATCTCGAGAACTACGCATCTGATCAAAAAATATCATAGAACATAAATTGTAGGAAACATAATTCTCTACAAAAAACGTCTCTTAACATTCTGCCATAGCTCGCTTCGTTTCCGAGATATTTGCAGATGTATCTCAAGGGAAGGGGCCTGACGGACATATTTCGAGATATTTCTTCTTCTTGTTGTTCTTCTTCTGCACAGCTAAGCTGGAAGTGGCATTTGCAGCGCGCAATAGTGCAGAGTTATCTCAAAGAAAGGGGCCACGGTGTTTCTGTATCTCTATTATGTTGGTGCGGCTTCGGAACTTTTAAATATCTTGATATATCTCGAGAACTACGCATCTGATCAAAAAATATCATAGAACATGAAAAGTAGGAAACTTAATTCTCTACAAAAAAGGTCTCTTAACATTTTGCCATAGCTCTCTCCGTTTCCGAGATATTTGCAGATTTATCTCAAGGGAAGGGGCCTGACGGACATATTTCGAGATATTTCTTCTTCTTGTTGTTCCTCTTCTGCACAGCTAAGCTGGAAGTGGCATTTGCGGCTCGCACTAGTGCAGAGTTATCTCAAAGAAAGGGGCCACGGTGTTTCTGTATCCCTATTATGTTGGTGCGGCTTCGGAACTTTTAAATATCTCGATGTATCTCGAGACCTACGCTTCTGATCAAAGAATATCATAGAACATAAATTGTAGGAAACATAATTCTCTACAAAAAAGGTCTCTTAACATTTTGCCATAGCTCGCTTCGTTTCCGAGATATTTGCAGATATATCTCAAGGGAAGGGGCCTGACGGACATATATCGAGATATTTCTTCTTCTTGTTGTTCTTCTTCTGCACAGCTAAGCTGGAAGTGGCATTTACAGCTCGGAATAGTGCAGAGTTATCTCAAGGAAAGGGGCCACGGTGTTTCTGTATCTCTATTATGTTGGTGCGGCTTCGGAACTTTTAAATATCTTGATATATCTCGAGAACTACGCATCTGATCAAAAAATATCATAGAACCTAAAAAGTAGGAAACTTAATTCTCTACAAAAAACGTCTCTTAACATTTTGCCATAGCTCGCTTCGTTTCCGAGATATTTGCAGATTTATCTCAAGGGAAGGGGCCTAACGGACATATTTCGAGATATTTCTTCTTCTTGTTGTTCTTCTTCTGCACAGCTAAGCTGGAAGTGGCATTTGCGGCTCGCACTAGTGCAGAGTTATCTCAAAGAAAGGGGCCACGGTGTTTCTGTATCCCTATTATGTTGGTGCGGCTTCGGAACTTTTAAATATCTCGATATATCTCGAGAACTACGCTTCTGATCAAAAAATATCATAGAACATAAATTGTAGGAAACATAATTCTCTACAAAAAACGTCTCTTAACATTCTGCCATAGCTCGCTTCGTTTCCGAGATATTTGCAGATTTATCTCAAGGGAAGGGGCCTGACGGACATATTTCGAGATATTTCTTCTTCTTGTTGTTCTTCTTCTGCACAGCTAAGCTGGAAGTGGCATTTGCGGCTCGCACTAGTGCAGAGTTATCTCAAAGAAAGGGGCCACGGTGTTTCTGTATCTCTATTATGTTGGTGCGGCTTCGGAACTTTTAAATATCTTGATATATCTCGAGAACTACGCCTCTGATCGAAAAATATCATAGAACATAAAAAGTAGGAAACTTAATTCTCTACAAAAAACGTCTCTTAACATTTTGCCATAGCTCGCTTCGTTTCCGAGATATTTGCAGATTTATCTCAAGGGAAGGGGCCTGACGGACATATTTCGAGATATTTCTTCTTCTTGCTGTTCTTCTTCTGCACAGCTAAGCTGGAAGTGGCATTTGCGGCTCGCACTAGTGCAGAGTTATCTCAAAGAAAGGGGCCACGGTGTTTCTGTATCTCTATTATGTTGGTGCGGCTTCGGAACTTTTAAACATGTTGATATATCTCGAGAACTACGCATCTGATCAAAAAATATCATACTACGTAAAAAGTAGGAAACTTATTTCTCTACAAGAAAGGTCTCTAAACATTTTGCCATAGCTCGCTTAGTTTACGAGATATTTGCAGATTTATCTCAAGGGAAGGGGCCTGACGGACATATTTCGAGATATTTCTTCTTCTTGTTGTTCTTCTTCTGCACAGCTAAGCTGGAAGTGGCATTTGCAGCTCGCAATAGTGCAGAGTTATCTCAAAGAAAGGGGCCACGGTGTTTCTGTATCTCTATTATGTTGGTGCGGCTTCGGAACTTTTAAATATCTTGATATATCTCGAGAACTACGCATCTGATCAAAAAATATCATAGAACATGAAAAGTAGGAAACTTAATTCTCTACGAAAAAGGTCTCTTAACATTTTGCCATAGCTCTCTTCGTTTCCGAGATATTTGCAGATTTATCTCAAGGGAAGGGGCCTGACGGACATATTTCGAGTTATTTCTTCTTCTGCACAGCTAAGCTGGAAGTGGCATTTGCGGCTCGCACTAGTGCAGAGTTATCTCAAAGAAAGGGGCCACGGTGTTTCTGTATCCCTATTATGTTGGTGCGGCTTCGGAACTTTTAAATATCTCGATATATCTCGAGAACTACGCTTCTGATCAAAAAATATCATAGAACATAAATTGTAGGAAACATAATTCTCTGCAAAAAACGTCTCTTAACATTTTGCCATAGCTCGCTTCGTTTCCGAGATATTTGCAGATTCAGCTCAAAGGAACTGGCCTGACGGACATATTTCGAGATATTTCTTCTTCTTGTTGTTCTTCCTCTGCACAGCTAAGCTGGAAGTGGCATTTGCAGCTCGCACTAGTGCAGAGTTATCTCAAAGAAAGGGGCCACGGTGTTTCTGTATCCCTATTATGTTGGTGCGGCTTCGGAACTTTTAAATATCTCGATATATCTCGAGAACTACGCTTCTGATCAAAAAATATCATAGAACATAAATTGTAGGAAACATAATTCTCTACAAAAAACGTCTCTTAACATTCTGCCATAGCTCGCTTCGTTTCCGAGATATTTGCAGATTTATCTCAAGGGAAGGGGCCTGACGGACATATTTCGAGATATTTCTTCTTCTTGTTGTTCTTCTTCTGCACAGCTAAGCTGGAAGTGGCATTTGCGGCTCGCACTAGTGCAGAGTTATCTCAAAGAAAGGGGCCACGGTGTTTCTGTATCTCTATTATGTTGGTGCGGCTTCGGAACTTTTAAATATCTTGATATATCTCGAGAACTACGCCTCTGATCGAAAAATATCATAGAACATAAAAAGTAGGAAACTTAATTCTCTACAAAAAAGGTCTCTTAACATTTTGCCATAGCTCGCTTCGTTTCCGAGATATTTGCAGATTTATCTCAAGGGAAGGGGCCTGACGGACATATTTCGAGATATTTCTTCTTCTTGTTGTTCTTCTTCTGCACAGCTAAGCTGGAAGTGGCATTTGCAGCGCGCAATAGTGCAGAGTTATCTCAAAGAAAGGGGCCACGGTGTTTCTGTATCTCTATTATGTTGGTGCGGCTTCGGAACTTTTAAACATGTTGATATATCTCGAGAACTACGCATCTGATCAAAAAATATCATACTACGTAAAAAGTAGGAAACTTATTTCTCTACAAGAAAGGTCTCTAAACATTTTGCCATAGCTCGCTTAGTTTACGAGATATTTGCAGATTTATCTCAAGGGAAGGGGCCTGACGGACATATTTCGAGATATTTCTTCTTCTTGTTGTTCTTCTTCTGCACAGCTAAGCTGGAAGTGGCATTTGCAGCTCGCAATAGTGCAGAGTTATCTCAAAGAAAGGGGCCACGGTGTTTCTGTATCTCTATTATGTTGGTGCGGCTTCGGAACTTTTAAATATCTTGATATATCTCGAGAACTACGCATCTGATCAAAAAATATCATAGAACATGAAAAGTAGGAAACTTAATTCTCTACGAAAAAGGTCTCTTAACATTTTGCCATAGCTCTCTTCGTTTCCGAGATATTTGCAGATTTATCTCAAGGGAAGGGGCCTGACGGACATATTTCGAGTTATTTCTTCTTCTGCATAGCTAAGCTGGAAGTGGCATTTGCGGCTCGCACTAGTGCAGAGTTATCTCAAAGAAAGGGGCCACGGTGTTTCTGTATCCCTATTATGTTGGTGCGGCTTCGGAACTTTTAAATATCTCGATATATCTCGAGAACTACGCTTCTGATCAAAAAATATCATAGAACATAAATTGTAGGAAACATAATTCTCTGCAAAAAACGTCTCTTAACATTTTGCCATAGCTCGCTTCGTTTCCGAGATATTTGCAGATTCAGCTCAAAGGAACTGGCCTGACGGACATATTTCGAGATATTTCTTCTTCTTGTTGTTCTTCCTCTGCACAGCTAAGCTGGAAGTGGCATTTGCAGCTCGCAATAGTGCAGAGTTATCTCAAAGAAAGGGGCCACGGTGTTTCTGTATCTCTATTATGTTGGTGCGGCTTCGGAACTTTTAAATATCTTGATATATCTCGAGAACTACGCATCTGATCAAAAAATATCATAGAACATAAAAAGTAGGAAACTTAATTCTCTACAAAAAAGGTCTCTTAACATTTTGCCATAGCTCGCTTCGTTTCCGAGATATTTGCAGATTTATCTCAAGGGAAGGGGCCTGACGGACATATTTCGAGATATTTCTTCTTCTTGTTGTTCTTCTTCTGCACAGCTAAGCTGGAAGTGGCATTTGCAGCTCGCAATAGTGCAGAGTTATCTCAAAGAAAGGGGCCACGGTGTTTCTGTATCTCTATTATGTTGGTGCGTCTTCGGAACTTTTAAATATCTCGATATATCTCGAAAACTACGCTTCTGATCAAAAAATATCATAGAACATAAATTGTAGGAAACATAATTCTCTACAAAAAACGTCTCTTAACATTTTGCCATAGCTCGCTTCGTTTCCGAGATATTTGCAGATTCAGCTCAAAGGAACTGGCCTGACGGACATATTTCGAGATATTTCTTCTTGTTGTTGTTCTTCTTCTGCACAGCTAAGCTGGAAGTGGCATTTGCAGCGCGCAATAGTGCAGAGTTATCTCAAAGAAAGGGGCCACGGTGTTTCTGTATCTCTATTATGTTGGTGCGGCTTCGGAACTTTTAAATATCTTGATATATCTCGAGAACTACGCATCTGATCAAAAAATATCATACTACATAAAAAGTAGGAAACTTAATTCTCTACAAGAAAGGTCTCTAAACATTTTGCCATAGCTCGCTTCGTTTCCGAGATATTTGCAGATTTATCTCAAGGGAAGGGGCCTGACGGCCATATTTCGAGATATTTCTTCTTCTTGTTGTTCTTCTTCTGCACAGCTAAGCTGGAAGTGGCATTTGCAGCTCGCAATAGTGCAGAGTTATCTCAAAGAGAGGGGCCACGGTGTTTCTGTATCTCTATTATGTTGGTGCGGCTTCGGAACTTTTAAATATCTTGATATATCTCGAGAACTACGCATCTGATCAAAAAATATCATAGAAGATAAAAAGTAGGAAACTTAATTCTCTACAAAAAAGGTCTCTTAACATTTCGCCATAGCTCGCTTCGTTTCCGAGATATTTGCAGATTTATCTCAAGGGAAGGGGCCTGACGGACATATTTCGAGATATTTCTTCTTCTTGTTGTTCTTCTTCTGCACAGCTGAGCTGGAAGTGGCATTTGCAGGTCGCAATAGTGCAGAGTTATCTCAAAGAAAGTGGCCACGGTGTTTCTGTATCTCTATTATGTTGGTGCGGCTTCGGAACTTTAAAATATTTCGATATATCTCGAAAACTACGCTTCTGATCAAAAAATATCATAGAACGTAAATTGTAGGAAACATTATTCTCTACAAAAAAGGTCCCTTAACATTTTGCCATAGCTCGCTTCGTTTCCGAGATATTTGCAGATTTATCTCAAGGGACGGGTCCTGATGGACATATTTCGAGATATTTCTTCTTCTTGTTGTTCTTCTTCTGCACAGCTAAACTGGAAGTGGCATTTCCAGCTCGCAATAGTGCAGAATTATCTCAAAGAAAGGGGCCACGGTGTTTCTGTATCTCTATTATGTTGGTGCGGCTTCGGAACTTTTAAATATCTCGATATATCTCGAAAACTACGCTTCTGATCAAAAAATATCATAGAACGTAAATTGTAGGAAACATTATTCTCTACAAAAAAGGTCCCTCAACATTTTGCCATAGCTCGCTTCGTTCCCGAGCTATTTGCAGATTTATCTCAAGGGAAGGGTCCTGATGGACATATTTCCAGATATTTCTTCTTCTTGTTGTTCTTCTTCTGCACAGCTGAACTGGAAGTGGCATTTCCAGCTCGCAATCGTGCAGAGTTATCTCAAAGAAAGGGGCCACGGTGTTTCTGTATCTCTATTATGTTGGTGCGGCTTCGGAACTTTTAAATATCTTGATATATCTCGAGAACTACGCCTCTGATCGAAAAATATCATAGAACATAAAAAGTAGGAAACTTAATTCTCTACAAAAAAGGTCTCTTAACATTTTGCCATAGCTCGCTTCGTTTCCGAGATATTTGCAGATATAACTCAAGGGAAGGGGCCTGACGGACATATTTCGAGATATTTCTTCTTGTTGTTGTTCTTCTTCTGCACAGCTAAGCTGGAAGTGGCATTTGCAGCGCGCAATAGTGCAGAGTTATCTCAAAGAAAGGGGCCACGGTGTTTCTGTATCTCTATTATGTTGGTGCGGCTTCGGAACTTTTAAATATCTTGATATATCTCGAGAACTACGCATCTGATCAAAAAATATCATACTACATAAAAAGTAGGAAACTTAATTCTCTACAAGAAAGGTCTCTAAACATTTTGCCATAGCTCGCTTCGTTTCCGAGATATTTGCAGATTTATCTCAAGGGAAGGGGCCTGACGGCCATATTTCGAGATATTTCTTCTTCTTGTTGTTCTTCTTCTGCACAGCTAAGCTGGAAGTGGCATTTGCAGCTCGCAATAGTGCAGAGTTATCTCAAAGAGAGGGGCCACGGTGTTTCTGTATCTCTATTATGTTGGTGCGGCTTCGGAACTTTTAAATATCTTGATATATCTCGAGAACTACGCATCTGATCAAAAAATATCATAGAAGATAAAAAGTAGGAAACTTAATTCTCTACAAAAAAGGTCTCTTAACATTTCGCCATAGCTCGCTTCGTTTCCGAGATATTTGCAGATTTATCTCAAGGGAAGGGGCCTGACGGACATATTTCGAGATATTTCTTCTTCTTGTTGTTCTTCTTCTGCACAGCTGAGCTGGAAGTGGCATTTGCAGGTCGCAATAGTGCAGAGTTATCTCAAAGAAAGTGGCCACGGTGTTTCTGTATCTCTATTATGTTGGTGCGGCTTCGGAACTTTAAAATATTTCGATATATCTCGAAAACTACGCTTCTGATCAAAAAATATCATAGAACGTAAATTGTAGGAAACATTATTCTCTACAAAAAAGGTCCCTTAACATTTTGCCATAGCTCGCTTCGTTTCCGAGATATTTGCAGATTTATCTCAAGGGACGGGTCCTGATGGACATATTTCGAGATATTTCTTCTTCTTGTTGTTCTTCTTCTGCACAGCTAAACTGGAAGTGGCATTTCCAGCTCGCAATAGTGCAGAATTATCTCAAAGAAAGGGGCCACGGTGTTTCTGTATCTCTATTATGTTGGTGCGGCTTCGGAACTTTTAAATATCTCGATATATCTCGAAAACTACGCTTCTGATCAAAAAATATCATAGAACGTAAATTGTAGGAAACATTATTCTCTACAAAAAAGGTCCCTCAACATTTTGCCATAGCTCGCTTCGTTCCCGAGCTATTTGCAGATTTATCTCAAGGGAAGGGTCCTGATGGACATATTTCCAGATATTTCTTCTTCTTGTTGTTCTTCTTCTGCACAGCTGAACTGGAAGTGGCATTTCCAGCTCGCAATCGTGCAGAGTTATCTCAAAGAAAGGGGCCACGGTGTTTCTGTATCTCTATTATGTTGGTGCGGCTTCGGAACTTTTAAATATCTTGATATATCTCGAGAACTACGCCTCTGATCGAAAAATATCATAGAACATAAAAAGTAGGAAACTTAATTCTCTACAAAAAAGGTCTCTTAACATTTTGCCATAGCTCGCTTCGTTTCCGAGATATTTGCAGATATAACTCAAGGGAAGGGGCCTGACGGACATATTTCGAGATATTTCTTCTTCTTGTTGTTCTTCTTCTGCACAGCTAAGCTGGAAGTGGCATTTGCAGCGCGCAATAGAGCAGAGTTATCTCAAAGAAACGGGCCACGGTGTTTCTGTATCTCTATTATGTTGGTGCGGCTTCGGAACTTTTAAATATCTTGATATATCTCGAGAACTACGCATCTGATCAAAAAATATCATACTACATAAAAAGTAGGAAACTTAATTCTCTACAAGAAAGGTCTCTAAACATTTTGCCATAGCTCGCTTCGTTTCCGAGATATTTGCAGATTTATCTCAAGGGAAGGGGCCTGACGGACATATTTCGAGATATTTCTTCTTCTTGTTGTTCTTCTTCTGCACAGCTAAGCTGGAAGTGGCATTTGCAGCTCGCAATAGTGCAGAGTTATCTCAAAGAAAGGGGCCACGGTGTTTCTGTATCCCTATTATGTTGGTGCGGCTTCGGAACTTTTAAATATCTCGATATATCTCGAAAACTACGCTTCGGATCAAAAAATATCATAGAACATAAATTGTAGGAAACATAATTCTCTACAAAAAACGTCTCTTAACATTTTGCCATAGCTCGCTTCGTTTCCGAGATATTTGCAGATTCAGCTCAAAGGAACTGGCCTGACGGACATATTTCGAGATATTTCTTCTTCTTGTTGTTCTTCCTCTGCACAGCTAAGCTGGAAGTGGCATTTGCAGCTCGCAATAGTGCAGAGTTATCTCAAAGAAAGGGGCCACGGTGTTTCTGTATCTCTATTATGTTGGTGCGGCTTCGGAACTTTTAAATATCTTGATATATCTCGAGAACTACGCATCTGATCAAAAAATATCATAGAACATGAAAAGTAGGAAACTTAATTCTCTACGAAAAAGGTCTCTTAACATTTTGCCATAGCTCTCTTCGTTTCCGAGATATTTGCAGATTTATCTCAAGGGAAGGGGCCTGACGGACATATTTCGAGTTATTTCTTCTTCTGCACAGCTAAGCTGGAAGTGGCATTTGCGGCTCGCACTAGTGCAGAGTTATCTCAAAGAAAGGGGCCACGGTGTTTCTGTATCCCTATTATGTTGGTGCGGCTTCGGAACTTTTAAATATCTCGATATATCTCGAGAACTACGCTTCTGATCAAAAAATATCATAGAACATAAATTGTAGGAAACATAATTCTCTGCAAAAAACGTCTCTTAACATTTTGCCATAGCTCGCTTCGTTTCCGAGATATTTGCAGATTCAGCTCAAAGGGACTGGCCTGACGGACATATTTCGAGATATTTCTTCTTCTTGTTGTTCTTCCTCTGCACAGCTAAGCTGGAAGTGGCATTTGCAGCTCGCAATAGTGCAGAGTTATCTCAAAGAAAGGGGCCACGGTGTTTCTGTATCTCTATTATGTTGGTGCGGCTTCGGAACTTTTAAATATCTTGATATATCTCGAGAACTACGCATCTGATCAAAAAATATCATACTACATAAAAAGTAGGAAACTTAATTCTCTACAAGAAAGGTCTCTAAACATTTTGCCATAGCTCGCTTCGTTTCCGAGATATTTGCAGATTTATCTCAAGGGAAGGGGCCTGACGGACATATTTCGAGATATTTCTTCTTCTTGTTGTTCTTCTTCTGCACAGCTAAGCTGGAAGTGGCATTTGCAGCTCGCAATAGTGCAGAGTTATCTCAAAGAAAGGGGCCACGGTGTTTCTGTATCTCTATTATGTTGGTGCGGCTTCGGAACTTTTAAATATCTTGATATATCTCGAGAACTACGCATCTGATCAAAAAATATCATAGAAGATAAAAAGTAGGAAACTTAATTCTCTACAAAAAAGGTCTCTTAACATTTTGCCATAGCTCGCTTCGTTTCCGAGATATTTGCAGATTTATCTCAAGGGAAGGGGCCTGACGGACATATTTCGAGATATTTCTTCTTCTTGTTGTTCTTCTTCTGCACAGCTAAGCTGGAAGTGGCATTTGCGGCTCGCACTAGTGCAGAGTTATCTCAAAGAAAGGGGCCACGGTGTTTCTGTATCCCTATTATGTTGGTGCGGCTTCGGAACTTTTAAATATCTCGATATATCTCGAAAACTACGCTTCGGATCAAAAAATATCATACAACATAAATTGTAGGAAACATAATTCTCTACAAAAAACGTCTCTTAACATTTTGCCATAGCTCGCTTCGTTTCCGAGATATTTGCAGATTCAGCTCAAAGGAACTGGCCTGACGGACATATTTCGAGATATTTCTTCTTCTTGTTGTTCTTCCTCTGCACAGCTAAGCTGGAAGTGGCATTTGCAGCTCGCAATAGTGCAGAGTTATCTCAAAGAAAGGGGCCACGGTGTTTCTGTATCTCTATTATGTTGGTGCGGCTTCGGAACTTTTAAATATCTTGATATATCTCGAGAACTACGCATCGGATCAAAAAATATCATAGAACATAAAAAGTAGGAAACTTAATTCTCTACAAAAAAGGTCTCTTAACATTTTGCCATAGCTCGCTTCGTGTCCGAGATATTTGCAGATTTATCTCAAGGGAAGGGGCCTGACGGACATATTTCGAGATATTTCTTCTTCTTGTTGTTCTTCTTCTGCACAGCTAAGCTGGAAGTGGCATTTGCGGCTCGCACTAGTGCAGAGTTATCTCAAAGAAAGGGGCCACGGTGTTTCTGTATCCCTATTATGTTGGTGCGGCTTCGGAACTTTTAAATATCTCGATATATCTCGAAAACTACGCTTCTGATCAAAAAATATCATAGAACATAAATTGTAGGAAACTTAATTCTCTATAAAAAACGTCTCTTAACATTTTGCCATAGCTCGCTTCGTTTCCGAGATATTTGCAGATATATCTCAAGGGAAGGGGCCTGACGGACGTATTTCGAGATATTTCTTCTTCTTGTTGTTCTTCTTCTGCACAGCTAAGCTGGAAGTGGCATTTGCGGCTCGCACTAGTGCAGAGTTATCTCAAAGAAAGGGGCCACGGTGTTTCTGTATCCCTATTATGTTGGTGCGGCTTCGGAACTTTTAAATATCTCGATATATCTCGAAAACTACGCTTCGGATCAAAAAATATCATACAACATAAATTGTAGGAAACATAATTCTCTACAAAAAACGTCTCTTAACATTTTGCCATAGCTCGCTTCGTTTCCGAGATATTTGCAGATTCAGCTCAAAGGAACTGGCCTGACGGACATATTTCGAGATATTTCTTCTTCTTGTTGTTCTTCCTCTGCACAGCTAAGCTGGAAGTGGCATTTGCAGCTCGCAATAGTGCAGAGTTATCTCAAAGAAAGGGGCCACGGTGTTTCTGTATCTCTATTATGTTGGTGCGGCTTCGGAACTTTTAAATATCTTGATATATCTCGAGAACTACGCATCGGATCAAAAAATATCATAGAACATAAAAAGTAGGAAACTTAATTCTCTACAAAAAAGGTCTCTTAACATTTTGCCATAGCTCGCTTCGTGTCCGAGATATTTGCAGATTTATCTCAAGGGAAGGGGCCTGACGGACATATTTCGAGATATTTCTTCTTCTTGTTGTTCTTCTTCTGCACAGCTAAGCTGGAAGTGGCATTTGCGGCTCGCACTAGTGCAGAGTTATCTCAAAGAAAGGGGCCACGGTGTTTCTGTATCCCTATTATGTTGGTGCGGCTTCGGAACTTTTAAATATCTCGATATATCTCGAAAACTACGCTTCTGATCAAAAAATATCATAGAACATAAATTGTAGGAAACTTAATTCTCTATAAAAAACGTCTCTTAACATTTTGCCATAGCTCGCTTCGTTTCCGAGATATTTGCAGATATATCTCAAGGGAAGGGGCCTGACGGACGTATTTCGAGATATTTCTTCTTCTTGTTGTTCTTCTTCTGCACAGCTAAGCTGGAAGTGGCATTTGCGGCTCGCACTAGTGCAGAGTTATCTCAAAGAAAGGGGCCACGGTGTTTCTGTATCCCTATTATGTTGGTGCGGCTTCGGAACTTTTAAATATCTCGATATATCTCGAAAACTACGCTTCTGATCAAAAAATATCATAGAACATAAATTGTAGGAAACTTAATTCTCTACAAAAAAGGTCTCTTAACATTTTGCCATAGCTCTCTTCGTTTCCGAGATATTTGCAGATTTATCTCAAGGGAAGGGGCCTGACGGACATATTTCGAGATATTTCTTCTTCTTGTTGTTCTTCTTCTGCACAGCTAAGCTGGAAGTGGCATTTGCAGCTCGCAATAGTGCAGAGTTATGTCAAAGAAAGGGGCCACGGTGTTTCTGTATCTCTATTATGTTGGTGCGGCTTCGGAACTTTTAAATATCTTGATATATCTCGAGAACTACGCATCTGATCAAAAAATATCATAGAACATAAAAAGTAGGAAACTTAATTATCTACAAAAAAGGTCTCTCAACATTTTGCCATAGCTCGCTTCGTTTCCGAGATATTTGCAGATTTATCTCAAGGGAAGGGGCCTGACGGACATATTTCGAGATATTTCTTCTTCTTGTTGTTCTTCTTCTGCACAGCTAAGCTGGAAGTGGCATTTGCGGCTCGCACTAGTGCAGAGTTATCTCAAAGAAAGGGGCCACGGTGTTTCTGTATCCCTATTATGTTGGAGCGGCTTCGGAACTTTTAAATATCTCGATATATCTCGAAAACTACGCTTCTGATCAAAAAATATCATAGAACATAAATTGTAGGAAACATAATTCTCTATAAAAAACGTCTCTTAACATTTTGCCATAGCTCGCTTCGTTTCCGAGATATTTGCAGATTCAGCTCAAAGGAACTGGCCTGACGGACATATTTCGAGATATTTCTTCTTCTTGTTGTTCTTCCTCTGCACAGCTAAGCTGGAAGTGGCATTTGCAGCGCGCAATAGTGCAGAGTTATCTCAAAGAAAGGGGCCACGGTGTTTCTGTATCTCTATTATATTGGTGCGGCTTCGGAACTTTTAAATATCTTGATATATCTCGAGAACTACGCATCTGATCAAAAAATATCATACTACATAAAAAGTAGGAAACTTAATTCTCTACAAGAAAGGTCTCTAAACATTTTGCCATAGCTCGCTTCGTTTCCGAGATATTTGCAGATTTATCTCAAGGGAAGGGGCCTGACGGACATATTTCGAGATATTTCTTCTTCTTGTTGTTCTTCCTCTGCACAGCTAAGCTGGAAGTGGCATTTCCAGCTCGCAATCGTGCAGAGTTATCTCAAAGAAAGGGGCCACGGTGTTTCTGTATCTCTATTATATTGGTGCGGCTTCGGAACTTTTAAATATCTTGATATATCTCGAGAACTACGCATCTGATCAAAAAATATCATACTACATAAAAAGTAGGAAACTTAATTCTCTACAAGAAAGGTCTCTAAACATTTTGCCATAGCTCGCTTCGTTTCCGAGATATTTGCAGATTTATCTCAAGGGAAGGGGCCTGACGGACATATTTCGAGATATTTCTTCTTCTTGTTGTTCTTCTTCTGCACAGCTAAGCTGGAAGTGGCATTTGCAGCTCGCAATAGTGCAGAGTTATCTCAAAGAAAGGGGCCACGGTGTTTCTGTATCTCTATTATGTTGGTGCGGCTTCGGAACTTTTAAATATCTTGATATATCTCGAGAACTACGCATCTGATCAAAAAATATCATACTACATAAAAAGTAGGAAACTTAATTCTCTACAAGAAAGGTCTCTAAACATTTTGCCATAGCTCGCATCGTTTCCGAGATATTTGCAGATTTATCTCAAGGGAAGGGGCCTGACGGACATATTTCGAGATATTTCTTCTTCTTGTTGTTCTTCTTCTGCACAGCTAAGCTGGAGGTGGCATTTGCAGCTCGCAATAGTGCAGAGTTATCTCAAAGAAAGGGGCCACGGTGTTTCTGTATCTCTATTATGTTGGTGCGGCTTCGGAACTTTTAAATATCTTGATATATCTCGAGAACTACGCATCTGATCAAAAAATATCATAGAGCATAAAAAGTAGGAAACTTAATTCTCTACAAAAAAGGTCTCTTAACATTTTGCCATAGCTCGCTTCGTTTCCGAGATATTTGCAGATTTATCTCAAGGGAAGGGGCCTGACGGACATATTTCGAGATATTTCTTCTTCTTGTTGTTCTTCTTCTGCACAGCTAAGCTGGAAGTGGCATTTGCAGCGCGCAATAGTGCAGAGTTATCTCAAAGAAAGGGGCCACGGTGTTTCTGTATCTCTATTATGTTGGTGCGGCTTCGGAACTTTTAAATATCTTGATATATCTCGAGAACTACGCATCTGATCAAAAAATATCATACTACATAAAAAGTAGGAAACTTAATTCTCCACAAGAAAGGTCTCTAAAGATTTTGCCATAACTCGCTTCGTTTCCGAGATATTTGCAGATTTATCTCAAGGGAAGGGGCCTGACGGACATATTTCGAGATATTTCTTCTTCTTGTTGTTCTTCTTCTGCACAGCTAAGCTGGAAGTGGCATTTGCAGCTCGCAATAGTGCAGAGTTATCTCAAAGAAAGGGGCCACGGTGTTTCTGTATCCCTATTATGTTGGTGCGGCTTCGGAACTTTTAAATATCTCGATATATCTCGAAAACTACGCCTCGGATCAAAAAATATCATAGAACATAAATTGTAGGAAACATAATTCTCTACAAAAAACGTCTCTTAACATTTTGCCATAGCTCGCTTCGTTTCCGAGATATTTGCAGATTCAGCTCAAAGGAACTGGCCTGACGGACATATTTCGAGATATTTCTTCTTCTTGTTGTTCTTCCTCTGCACAGCTAAGCTGGAAGTGGCATTTGCAGCTCGCAATAGTGCAGAGTTATCTCAAAGAAAGGGGCCACGGTGTTTCTGTATCTCTATTATGTTGGTGCGGGTTCGGAACTTTTAAATATCTTGATATATCTCGAGAACTACGCATCTGATCAAAAAATATCATAGAACATAAAAAGTGGGAAACATAATTCTCTACAAAAAAGGTCTCTTAACATTTTGCCATAGCTCGCTTCGTTTCCGAGATATTTGCAGATATATCTCAAGGGAAGGGGCCTGACGGACATATTTCGAGATATTTCTTCTTCTTGTTGTTCTTCTTCTGCACAGCTAAGCTGGAAGTGGCATTTGCGGCTCGCACTAGTGCAGAGTTATCTCAAAGAAAGGGGCCACGGTGTTTCTGTATCTCTATTATGTTGGTGCGGCTTCGGAACTTTTAAATATCTTGATATATCTCGAGAACTACGCATCTGATCAAAAAATATCATAGAACATAAAAAGTAGGAAACTTAATTCTCTACAAAAACGGTCTCTTCACATTTTGCCATAGCTCGCTTCGGTTCCGAGATATTTGCAGATTTATCTCAAGGGAAGGGGCCTGACGGACATATTTCGAGATATTTCTTCTTCTTGTGGTTCTTCTTCTGCACAGCTAAGCTGGAAGTGGCATTTGCGGCTCGCACTAGTGCAGAGTTATCTCAAAGAAAGGGGCCACGGTGTTTCTGTATCCCTATTATGTTGGTGCGGCTTCGGAACTTTTAAATATCTCGATATATCTCGAAAACTACGCTTCTGATCAAAAAATATCATAGAACATAAATTGTAGGAAACATAATTCTCTACAAAAAAGGTCTCTTAACATTTTGCCATAGCTCGCTTCGTTTCCGAGATATTTGCAGATATATCTCAAGGGAAGGGGCCTGACGGACATATTTCGAGACATTTCTTCTTCTTGTTGTTCTTCTTCTGCACAGCTAAGCTGGAAGTGGCATTTGCGGCTCGCACTAGTGCAGAGTTATCTCAAAGAAAGGGGCCACGGTGTTTCTGTATCCCTATTATGTTGGTGCGGCTTCGGAACTTTTAAATATCTCGATATATCTCGAAAACTACGCTTCTGATCAAAAAATATCATAGAACATAAATTGTAGGAAACTTAATTCTCTACAAAAAAGGTCTCTTAACATTTTGCCATAGCTCGCTTCGTTTCCGAGATATTTGCAGATTTATCTCAAGGGAAGGGGCCTGACGGACATATTTCGAGATATTTCTTCTTCTTGTTGTTCTTCTTCTGCACAGCTAAGCTGGAAGTGGCATTTGCAGCTCGCAATAGTGCAGAGTTATCTCAAAGAAAGGGGCCACGGTGTTTCTGTATCCCTATTATGTTGGTGCGGCTTCGGAACTTTTAAATATCTCGATATATCTCGAAAACTACGCCTCGGATCAAAAAATATCATAGAACATAAATTGTAGGAAACATAATTCTCTACAAAAAACGTCTCTTAACATTTTGCCATAGCTCGCTTCGTTTCCGAGATATTTGCAGATTCAGCTCAAAGGAACTGGCCTGACGGACATATTTCGAGATATTTCTTCTTCTTGTTGTTCTTCCTCTGCACAGCTAAGCTGGAAGTGGCATTTGCAGCTCGCAATAGTGCAGAGTTATCTCAAAGAAAGGGGCCACGGTGTTTCTGTATCTCTATTATGTTGGTGCGGGTTCGGAACTTTCAAATATCTTGATATATCTCGAGAACTACGCATCTGATCAAAAAATATCATAGAACATAAAAAGTGGGAAACATAATTCTCTACAAAAAAGGTCTCTTAACATTTTGCCATAGCTCGCTTCGTTTCCGAGATATTTGCAGATATATCTCAAGGGAAGGGGCCTGACGGACATATTTCGAGATATTTCTTCTTCTTGTTGTTCTTCTTCTGCACAGCTAAGCTGGAAGTGGCATTTGCGGCTCGCACTAGTGCAGAGTTATCTCAAAGAAAGGGGCCACGGTGTTTCTGTATCTCTATTATGTTGGTGCGGCTTCGGAACTTTTAAATATCTTGATATATCTCGAGAACTACGCATCTGATCAAAAAATATCATAGAACATAAAAAGTAGGAAACTTAATTCTCTACAAAAACGGTCTCTTCACATTTTGCCATAGCTCGCTTCGGTTCCGAGATATTTGCAGATTTATCTCAAGGGAAGGGGCCTGACGGACATATTTCGAGATATTTCTTCTTCTTGTGGTTCTTCTTCTGCACAGCTAAGCTGGAAGTGGCATTTGCGGCTCGCACTAGTGCAGAGTTATCTCAAAGAAAGGGGCCACGGTGTTTCTGTATCCCTATTATGTTGGTGCGGCTTCGGAACTTTTAAATATCTCGATATATCTCCAAAACTACGCTTCTGATCAAAAAATATCATAGAACATAAATTGTAGGAAACATAATTCTCTACAAAAAAGGTCTCTTAACATTTTGCCATAGCTCGCTTCGTTTCCGAGATATTTGCAGATATATCTCAAGGGAAGGGGCCTGACGGACATATTTCGAGACATTTCTTCTTCTTGTTGTTCTTCTTCTGCACAGCTAAGCTGGAAGTGGCATTTGCGGCTCGCAATCGTGCAGAGTTATCTCAAAGAAAGGGGCCACGGTGTTTCTGTATCTTTATTATGTTGGTGCGGCTTCGGAACTTTTAAATATCTTGATATATCTCGAGAACTACGCATCTGATCAAAAAATATCATAGAACATAAAAAGTAGGAAACTTAATTCTCTACAAAAAAGGTCTCTTAACATTTTGCCATAGCTCGCTTCGTTTCCGAGATATTTGCAGATTTATCTCAAGGGAAGGGGCCTGACGGACATATTTCGAGATATTTCTTCTTCTTGTTGTTCTTCTTCTGCACAGCTAAGCTGGAAGTGGCATTTGCGGCTCGCACTAGTGCAGAGTTATCTCAAAGAAAGGGGCCACGGTGTTTCTGTATCTCTATTATGTTGGTGCGGCTTCGGAACTTTTAAATATCTCGATATATCTCGAAAACTACGCTTCTGATCAAAAAATATCATAGAAAATAAATTGTAGGAAACATAATTTTCTATAAAAAAGGTCTCTTAACATTTTGCCATAGCTCGCTTCGTTTCCGAGATATTTGCAGATTCAGCTCAAAGGAACTGGCCTGACGGACATATTTCGAGATATTTCTTCTTCTTGTTGTTCTTCCTCTGCACAGCTAAGCTGGAAGTGGCATTTGCAGCTCGCAATAGTGCAGAGTTATCTCAAAGAAAGGGGCCACGGTGTTTCTGTATCTCTATTATGTTGGTGCGGGTTCGGAACTTTTTAATATCTTGATATATCTCGAGAACTACGCATCTGATCAAAAAATATCATAGAACATAAAAAGTGGGAAACATAATTCTCTATAAAAAAGGTCTCTAAACATTTTGCCATAGCTCGCTTCGTTTCCGAGATATTTGCAGATATATCTCAAGGGAAGGGGCCTGACGGACATACTTCGAGATATTTCTTCTTCTTGTTGTTCTTCTTCTGCACAGCTAAACTGGAAGTGGCATTTCCAGCTCGCAATCGTGCAGAGTTATCTCAAAGAAAGGGGCCACGGTGTTTCTGTATCTCTATTATGTTGGTGCGGCTTCGGAACTTTTAAATATCTCGATATATCTCGAAAACTACGCTTCTGATCAAAAAATATCATAGAACATAAAAAGTAGGAAACTTAATTCTCTACAAAAAAGGTCTCTTAACATTTTGCCATAGCTCGCTTCGTTTCCGAGATATTTGCAGATTTATCTCAAGGGAAGGGGCCTGACGGACATATTTCGAGATATTTCTTCTTCTTGTTGTTCTTCTTCTGCACAGCTAAGCTGGAAGTGGCATTTGCGGCTCGCACTAGTGCAGAGTTATCTCAAAGAAAGGGGCCACGGTGTTTCTGTATCCCTATTATGTTTGTGCGGCTTCGGAACTTTTAAATATCTCGATATATCTCGAAAACTACGCTTCTGATCAAAAAATATCATAGAACATAAATTGTAGGAAACATAATTCTCTATAAAAAAGGTCTCTAAACATTTTGCCATAGCTCGCTTCGTTTCCGAGATATTTGCAGATATATCTCAAGGGAAGGGGCCTGACGGACATATTTCGAGATATTTCTTCTTCTTGTTGTTCTTCTTCTGCACAGCTAAGCTGGAAGTGGCATTTCCGGCTCGCACTAGTGCAGAGTTATCTCAAAGAAAGGGGCCACGGTGTTTCTGTATCTCTATTATGTTGGTGCGGCTTCGGAACTTTTAAATATCTTGATATATCTCGAGAACTACGCATCTGATCAAAAAATATCATAGAACATAAAAAGTAGGAAACTTAATTCTCTACAAAAAAGGTCTCTTAACATTTTGCCATAGCTCGCTTCGTTTCCGAGATATTTGCAGATATATCTCAAGGGAAGGGGCCTGACGGACATATTTCGAGATATTTCTTCTTCTTGTTGTTCTTCTTCTGCACAGCTAAGCTGGAAGTGGCATTTGCGGCTCGCACTAGTGCAGAGTTATCTCAAAGAAAGGGGCCACGGTGTTTCTGTATCCCTATTATGTTTGTGCGGCTTCGGAACTTTTAAATATCTCGATATATCTCGAAAACTACGCTTCTGATCAAAAAATATCATAGAACATAAATTGTAGGAAACATAATTCTCTACAAAAAAGGTCTCTTAACATTTTGCCATAGCTCGCTTCGTTTCCGAGATATTTGCAGATATATCTCAAGGGAAGGGGCCTGACGGACATATTTCGAGATATTTCTTCTTCTTGTTGTTCTTCTTCTGCACAGCTAAGCTGGAAGTGGCATTTGCGGCTCGCACTAGTGCAGAGTTATCTCAAAGAAAGGGGCCACGGTGTTTCTGTATCTCTATTATGTTGGTGCGGCTTCGGAACTTTTAAATATCTTGATATATCTCGAGAACTACGCATCTGATCAAAAAATATCATAGAACATAAAAAGTAGGAAACTTAATTCTCTACAAAAAAGGTCTCTTAACATTTTGCCATAGCTCGCTTCGTTTCCGAGATATTTGCAGATTTATCTCAAGGGAAGGGGCCTGACGGACATATTTCGAGATATTTCTTCTTCTTGTTGTTCTTCTTCTGCACAGCTAAGCTGGAAGTGGCATTTGCGGCTCGCACTAGTGCAGAGTTATCTCAAAGAAAGGAGCCACGGTGTTTCTGTATCTCTATTATGTTGGTGCGGCTTCGGAACTTTTAAATATCTTGATATATCTCGAGAACTACGCTTCTGATCAAAAAATATCATAGAACATAAATTGTAGGAAACATAATTCTCTACAAAAAAGGTCTCTTAACATTTTGCCATAGCTCGCTTCGTTTCCGAGATATTTGCAGATATATCTCAAGGGAAGGGGCCTGACGGACATATTTCGAGATATTTCTTCTTCTTGTTGTTCTTCTTCTGCACAGCTAAGCTGGAAGTGGCATTTGCGGCTCGCATTAGTGCAGAGTTATCTCAAAGAAAGGGGCCACGGTGTTTCTGTATCTCTATTATGTTGGTGCGGCTTCGGAACTTTTAAATATCTTGATATATCTCGAGAACTACGCATCTGATCAAAAAATATCATAGAACATAAAAAGTAGGAAACTTAATTCTCTACAAAAAAGGTCTTTTAACATTTTGCCATAGCTCGCTTCGTTTCCGAGATATTTGCAGATTTATCTCAAGGGAAGGGGCCTGACGGACATATTTCGAGATATTTCTTCTTCTTGTTGTTCTTCTTCTGCACAGCTAAGCTGGAAGTGGCATTTGCGGCTCGCACTAGTGCAGAGTTATCTCAAAGAAAGGAGCCACGGTGTTTCTGTATCTCTATTATGTTGGTGCGGCTTCGGAACTTTTAAATATCTTGATATATCTCGAGAACTACGCATCTGATCAAAAAATATCATAGAACATAAAAAGTAGGAAACTTAATTCTCTACAAAAAAGGTCTTTTAACATTTTGCCATAGCTCGCTTCGTTTCCGAGATATTTGCAGATTTATCTCAAGGGAAGGGGCCTGACGGACATATTTCGAGATATTTCTTCTTCTTGTTGTTCTTCTTCTGCACAGCTAAGCTGGAAGTGGCATTTGCGGCTCGCACTAGTGCAGAGTTATCTCAAAGAAAGGGGCCACGGTGTTTCTGTATCCCTATTATGTTGGTGCGTCTTCGGAACTTTTAAATATCTCGATATATCTCGAAAACTACGCTTCTGATCAAAAAATATCATAGAACATAAATTGTAGGAAACATAATTCTCTACAAAAAACGTCTCTTAACATTTTGCCATAGCTCGCTTCGTTTCCGAGATATTTGCAGATTCAGCTCAAAGGAACTGGCCTGACGGACATATTTCGAGATATTTCTTCTTCTTGTTGTTCTTCCTCTGCACAGCTAAGCTGGAACTGGCATTTGCATCTCGCAATAGTGCAGAGTTATCTCAAAGAAAGGGGCCACGGTGTTTCTGTATCTCTATTATGTTGGTGCGGCTTCGGAACTTTTAAATATCTTGATATATCTCGAGAACTACGCATCTGATCAAATAATATCATAGAACATAAAAAGTAGGAAACTTAATTCTCTACAAAAAAGGTCTGTTAACATTTTGCCATAGCTCGCTTCGTTTCCGAGATATTTGCATATTTATCTCAAGGGAAGGGGCTTGACGGACATATTTCGAGATATTTCTTCTTCTTGTTGTTCTTCTTCTGCACAGCTAAGCTGGAAGTGGCATTTGCAGCTCGCACTAGTGCAGAGTTATCTCAAAGAAAGGGGCCACGGTGTTTCTGTATCTCTATTATGTTGGTGCGGCTTCGGAACTTTTAAATATCTCGATATATCTCGAAAACTACGCTTCTGATCAAAAAATATCATAGAACATAAAAAGTAGGAAACTTAATTCTCTACAAAAAAGGTCTCTTAACATTTTGCCATAGCTCGTTTCGTTTCCGAGATATTTGCAGATTTATCTCAAGGGAAGGGGCCTGACGGACATATTTCGAGATATTTCTTCTTCTTGTTGTTCTTCTTCTGCACAGCTAAGCTGGAAGTGGCATTTGCGGCTCGCACTAGTGCAGAGTTATCTCAAAGAAAGGGGCCACGGTGTTTCTGTATCCCTATTATGTTGGTGCGGCTTCGGAACTTTTAAATATCTCGATATATCTCGAAAACTACGCTTCTGATCAAAAAATATCATAGAACATAAATTGTAGGAAACATAATTCTCTACAAAAAACGTCTCTTAACATTTTGCCATAGCTCGCTTCGTTTCCGAGATATTTGCAGATTCAGCTCAAAGGAACTGGCCTGACGGACATATTTCGAGATATTTCTTCTTCTTGTTGTTCTTCCTCTGCACAGCTAAGCTGGAACTGGCATTTGCAGCTCGCAATAGTGCAGAGTTATCTCAAAGAAAGGGGCCACGGTGTTTCTGTATCTCTATTATGTTGGTGCGGCTTCGGAACTTTTAAATATCTTGATATATCTCGAGAACTACGCATCTGATCAAAAAATATCATAGAACACAAAAAGTAGGAAACTTAATTCTCTACAAAAAAGGTCTCTTAACATTTTGCCATAGCTCGCTTCGTTTCCGAGATATTTGCAGATTTATCTCAAGGGAAGGGGCCTGACGGACGTATTTCGAGATATTTCCTCTTCTTGTTGTTCTTCCACTGCACAGCTAAGCTGGAAGTGGCATTTGCGGCTCGCACTAGTGCAGAGTTATCTCAAAGAAAGGGGCCACGGTGTTTCTGTATCTCTATTATGTTGGTGCGGCTTCGGAACTTTTAAATATCTCGATATATCTCGAAAACTACGCTTCTGATCAAAAAATATCATAGAACATAAATTGTAGGAAACATAATTCTCTACAAAAAACGTCTCTTAACATTTTGCCATAGCTCGCTTCGTTTCCGAGATATTTGCAGATGTATCTCAAGGGAAGTGGCCTGACGGACATATTTCGAGATATTTCTTCTTCTTGTTGTTCTTCTTCTGCACAGCTAAGCTGGAAGTGGCATTTGCGGCTCGCACTAGTGCAGAGTTATCTCAAAGAAAGGGGCCACGGTGTTTCTGTATCCCTATTATGTTGGTGCGGCTTCGGAACTTTTAAATATCTCGATATATCTCGAAAACTACGCTTCTGATCAAAAAATATCATAGAACATAAATTGTAGGAAACATAATTCTCTACAAAAAACGTCTCTTAACATTTTGCCATAGCTCGCTTCGTTTCCGAGATATTTGCAGATTCAGCTCAAAGGAACTGGCCTGACGGACATATTTCGAGATATTTCTTCTTCTTGTTGTTCTTCCTCTGCACAGCTAAGCTGGAACTGGCATTTGCAGCTCGCAATAGTGCAGAGTTATCTCAAAGAAAGGGGCCACGGTGTTTCTGTATCTCTATTATGTTGGTGCTGCTTCGGAACTTTTAAATATCTTGATATATCTCGAGAACTACGCATCTGATCAAAAAATATCATAGAACACAAAAAGTAGGAAACTTAATTCTCTACAAAAAAGGTCTCTTAACATTTTGCCATAGCTCGCTTCGTTTCCGAGATATTTGCAGATTTATCTCAAGGGAAGGGGCCTGACGGACGTATTTCGAGATATTTCCTCTTCTTGTTGTTCTTCTTCTGCACAGCTAAACTGGAAGTGGCATTTCCAGCTCGCAATAGTGCAGAGTTATCTCAAAGAAAGGGGCCACGGTGTGTCTGTATCTCTATTATGTTGGTGCGGTTTCGGAACTTTTAAATATCTTGATATATCTCGAGAACTACGCATCTGATCAAAAAATATCATAGAACATAAAAAGTAGGAAACTTAATTCTCTACAAAAAACGTCTCTTAACATTTTGCCATAGCTCGCTTCGTTTCCGAGATATTTGCAGATTCAGCTCAAAGGAACTGGCCTGACGGACATATTTCGAGATATTTCTTCTTCTTGTTGTTCTTCCTCTGCACAGCTAAGCTGGAAGTGGCATTTGCAGCTCGCAATAGTGCAGAGTTATCTCAAAGAAAGGGGCCACGGTGTTTCTGTATCTCTATTATGTTGGTGCGGCTTCGGAACTTTTAAATATCTTGATATATCTCGAGAACTACGCATCTGATCAAAAAATATCATAGAACATAAAAAGTAGGAAACTTAATTCTCTACAAAAAAGGTCTCTTAACATTTTGCCATAGCTCGCTTCGTTTCCGAGATATTTGCAGATTTATCTCAAGGGAAGTGGCCTGACGGACATATTTCGAGATATTTCTTCTTCTTGTTGTTCTTCTTCTGCACAGCTAAGCTGGAAGTGGCATTTGCAGCTCGCAATAGTGCAGAGTTATCCCAAAGAAAGGGGCCACGGTGTTTCTGTATCTCTATTATGTTGGTGCGGCTTCGGAACTTTTAAATATCTCGATATATCTCGAAAACTACGCTTCTGATCAAAAAATATCATAGAACATAAATTGTAGGAAACATAATTCTCTACAAAAAACGTCTCTTAACATTTTGCCATAGCTCGCTTCGTTTCCGAGATATTTGCAGATTCAGCTCAAAGGAACTGGCCTGACGGACATATTTCGAGATATTTCTTCTTCTTGTTGTTCTTCCTCTGCACAGCTAAGCTGGAAGTGGCATTTGCAGCTCGCAATAGTGCAGAGTTATCTCAAAGAAAGGGGCCACGGTGTTTCTGTATCTCTATTATGTTGGTGCGGCTTCGGAACTTTTAAATATCTTGATATATCTCGAGAAGTACGCATCTGATCAAAAAATATCGTAGAACATAAAAAGTAGGAAACTTAATTCTCTACAAAAAAGGTCTCTTAACATTTTGCCATAGCTCGCTTCGTTTCCGAGATATTTGCAGATTTATCTCAAGGGAAGTGGCCTGACGGACATATTTCGAGATATTTCTTCTTCTTGTTGTTCTTCTTCTGCACAGCTAAGCTGGAAGTGGCATTTGCAGATCGCAATAGTGCAGAGTTATCCCAAAGAAAGGGGCCACGGTGTTTCTGTATCTCTATTATGTTGGTGCGGCTTCGGAACTTTTAAATATCTCGATATATCTCGAAAACTACGCTTCTGATCAAAAAACATCATAGAACATAAATTGTAGGAAACATAATTCTCTACAAAAAACGTCTCTTAACATTTTGCCATAGCTCGCTTCGTTTCCGAGATATTTGCAGATATATCTCAAGGGAAGGGACCTGACGGACATATTTCGAGATATTTCTTCTTCTTGTTGTTCTTCTTCTGCACAGCTAAGCTGGAAGTGGCATTTACAGCTCGCAATAGTGCAGAGTTATCTCAAAGAAAGGGGCCACGGTGTTTCTGTATCTCTATTATGTTGGTGCGGCTTCGGAACATTTAAATATCTTGATATATCTCGAGAACTACGCATCTGATCAAAAAATATCATAGAACATAAAAAGTAGGAAACCTAATTCTCTACAAAAAAGGTCTCTTAACATTTTGCCATAGCTCTCTTCGTTTCCGAGATATTTGCAGATTTATCTCAAGGGAACGGGCCTGACGGACATATTTCGAGATATTTCTTCTTCTTGTTGTTCTTCTTCTGCACAGCTAAACTGGAAGTGGCATTTCCAGCTCGCAATAGTGCAGAGTTATTCCAAAGAAATGGGCCACGATGTTTCTGTATCTCTATTATGTTGGTGCGGCTTCGGAACTTTTAAGTATCTTGATCTATCTCGAGAACTACGCATCTGATCAAAAAATATCATAGAAGATAATAAGTAGGAAACTTAATTCTCTACAAAAAAGGTCTCTTAACATTTCGCCATAGCTCGCTTCGTTTCCGAGATATTTGCAGATTTATCTCAAGGGAAGGGGCCTGTCGGACATATTTCGAGATATTTCTTCTTCTTGCTGCTCTTCTTCTGCACAGCTAAGCTGGAAGTGGCATTTGCGGCTCGCACTAGTGCAGAGTTATCTCAAAGAAAGGGGCCACGGTGTTTCTGTATCTCTATTATGTTGGTGCGGCTTCGGAACTTTTAAATATCTCGATATATCTCGAAAACTACGCTTCTGATCAAAAAATATCATAGAACATAAATTGTAGGAAACATAATTCTCTACAAAAAACGTCTCTTAACATTTTGCCATAGCTCGCTTCGTTTCCGAGATATTTGCAGATGTATCTCAAGGGAAGTGGCCTGACGGACATATTTCGAGATATTTCTTCTTCTTGTTGTTCTTCTTCTGCACAGCTAAGCTGGAAGTGGCATTTGCGGCTCGCACTAGTGCAGAGTTATCTCAAAGAAAGGGGCCACGGTGTTTCTGTATCCCTATTATGTTGGTGCGGCTTCGGAACTTTTAAATATCTCGATATATCTCGAAAACTACGCTTCTGATCAAAAAATATCATAGAACATAAATTGTAGGAAACATAATTCTCTACAAAAAACGTCTCTTAACATTTTGCCATAGCTCGCTTCGTTTCCGAGATATTTGCAGATTCAGCTCAAAGGAACTGGCCTGACGGACATATTTCGAGATATTTCTTCTTCTTGTTGTTCTTCCTCTGCACAGCTAAGCTGGAACTGGCATTTGCAGCTCGCAATAGTGCAGAGTTATCTCAAAGAAAGGGGCCACGGTGTTTCTGTATCTCTATTATGTTGGTGCTGCTTCGGAACTTTTAAATATCTTGATATATCTCGAGAACTACGCATCTGATCAAAAAATATCATAGAACACAAAAAGTAGGAAACTTAATTCTCTACAAAAAAGGTCTCTTAACATTTTGCCATAGCTCGCTTCGTTTCCGAGATATTTGCAGATTTATCTCAAGGGAAGGGGCCTGACGGACGTATTTCGAGATATTTCCTCTTCTTGTTGTTCTTCTTCTGCACAGCTAAACTGGAAGTGGCATTTCCAGCTCGCAATAGTGCAGAGTTATCTCAAAGAAAGGGGCCACGGTGTGTCTGTATCTCTATTATGTTGGTGCGGTTTCGGAACTTTTAAATATCTTGATATATCTCGAGAACTACGCATCTGATCAAAAAATATCATAGAACATAAAAAGTAGGAAACTTAATTCTCTACAAAAAACGTCTCTTAACATTTTGCCATAGCTCGCTTCGTTTCCGAGATATTTGCAGATTCAGCTCAAA
Organism: Osmia lignaria lignaria; assembly: GCF_051020975.1. NCBI lineage: Eukaryota > Metazoa > Arthropoda > Insecta > Hymenoptera > Megachilidae > Osmia > Osmia lignaria. The sequence goes on from NW_027478161.1 coordinate 16,399,010, forward strand.
GGAACTGGCCTGACGGACATATTTCGAGATATTTCTTCTTCTTGTTGTTCTTCCTCTGCACAGCTAAGCTGGAAGTGGCATTTGCAGCTCGCAATAGTGCAGAGTTATCTCAAAGAAAGGGGCCACGGTGTTTCTGTATCTCTATTATGTTGGTGCGGCTTCGGAACTTTTAAATATCTTGATATATCTCGAGAACTACGCATCTGATCAAAAAATATCATAGAACATAAAAAGTAGGAAACTTAATTCTCTACAAAAAAGGTCTCTTAACATTTTGCCATAGCTCGCTTCGTTTCCGAGATATTTGCAGATTTATCTCAAGGGAAGTGGCCTGACGGACATATTTCGAGATATTTCTTCTTCTTGTTGTTCTTCTTCTGCACAGCTAAGCTGGAAGTGGCATTTGCAGCTCGCAATAGTGCAGAGTTATCCCAAAGAAAGGGGCCACGGTGTTTCTGTATCTCTATTATGTTGGTGCGGCTTCGGAACTTTTAAATATCTCGATATATCTCGAAAACTACGCTTCTGATCAAAAAATATCATAGAACATAAATTGTAGGAAACATAATTCTCTACAAAAAACGTCTCTTAACATTTTGCCATAGCTCGCTTCGTTTCCGAGATATTTGCAGATTCAGCTCAAAGGAACTGGCCTGACGGACATATTTCGAGATATTTCTTCTTCTTGTTGTTCTTCCTCTGCACAGCTAAGCTGGAAGTGGCATTTGCAGCTCGCAATAGTGCAGAGTTATCTCAAAGAAAGGGGCCACGGTGTTTCTGTATCTCTATTATGTTGGTGCGGCTTCGGAACTTTTAAATATCTTGATATATCTCCAGAACTACGCATCTGATCAAAAAATATCATAGAACATCAAAAGTAGGAAACTTAATTCTCTACAAAAAAGGTCTCTTAACATTTTGCCATAGCTCGCTTCGTTTCCGAGATATTTGCAGATTTATCTCAAGGGAAGGGGCCTGACGGACATATTTCGAGATATTTCTTCTTCTTGTTGTTCTTCTTCTGCACAGCTAAGCTGGAAGTGGCATTTGCGGCTCGCACTAGTGCAGAGTTATCTCAAAGAACGGGGCCACGGTGTTTCTGTATCCCTATTATGTTGGTGCGGCTTCGGAACTTTTAAATATCTTGATATATCTCGAGAACTACGCTTCTGATCAAAAAACATCATAGAACATAAATTGTAGGAAACATAATTCTCTACAAAAAACGTCTCTTAACATTTTGCCATAGCTCGCTTCGTTTCCGAGATATTTGCAGATATATCTCAAGGGAAGGGACCTGACGGACATATTTCGAGATATTTCTTCTTCTTGTTGTTCTTCTTCTGCACAGCTAAGCTGGAAGTGGCATTTACAGCTCGCAATAGTGCAGAGTTATCTCAAAGAAAGGGGCCACGGTGTTTCTGTATCTCTATTATGTTGGTGCGGCTTCGGAACATTTAAATATCTTGATATATCTCGAGAACTACGCATCTGATCAAAAAATATCATAGAACATAAAAAGTAGGAAACCTAATTCTCTACAAAAAAGGTCTCTTAACATTTTGCCATAGCTCTCTTCGTTTCCGAGATATTTGCAGATTTATCTCAAGGGAACGGGCCTGACGGACATATTTCGAGATATTTCTTCTTCTTGTTGTTCTTCTTCTGTACAGCTAAGCTGAAAGTGGCATGTGCAGCTCGCAATAGTGCAGAGTTATCTCAAAGAAAGGGGCCACGGTGTTTCTGTATCTCTATTATGTTGGTGCGGCTTCGGAACTTTTAAATATCTTGATATATCTCGAGAACTACGCATCTGATCAAAAAATATCATAGAACATAAATTGTAGGAAACATAATTCTCTACAAAAAACGTCTCTTAACATTTTGCCATAGCTCGCTTCGTTTCCGAGATATTTGCAGATTCAGCTCAAAGGAACTGGCCTGACGGACATATTTCGAGATATTTCTTCTTCTTGTTGTTCTTCCACTGCACAGCTAAGCTGGAAGTGGCATTTGCGGCTCGCACTAGTGCAGAGTTATCTCAACGAAAGGGGCCACGGTGTTTCTGTATCTCTATTATGTTGGTGCGGTTTCGGAACTTTTAAATATCTTGATATATCTCGAAAACTACGCTTCTGATCAAAAAATATCTTAGAACATAAATTGTAGGAAACATAATTCTCTACAAAAAAGGTCTCTTAACATTTTGCCATAGCTCGCTTCGTTTCCGAGATATTTGCAGATTTATCTCAAGGTAAGGGGCCTGACGGACATATTTCGAGATATTTCTTCTTCTTGTTGTTCTTCTTCTGCACAGCTAAGCTGGAAGTGGCATTTGCAGCTCGCAGTAGTGCAGAGATATCTCAAAGAAAGGGGCCACGGTGTTTCTGTATCTCTATTATGTTGGTGCGGCTTCTTAACTTTTAAATATCTTGATATATCTCGAGAACTACGCATCTGATCAAAAAATTTCATAGAACATAAAAAGTAGGAAACTCAATTCTCTACAAAAAAGGTCTCTTAACATTTTGCAATAGCTCGCTTCGTTTCCGAGATATTTGCAGATTTATCTCAAGGGAAGGGGCCTGACGGACATATTTCGAGATATTTCTTCTTCTTGTTGTTCTTCCTCTGCACAGCTAAGCTGGAAGTGGCATTTGCAGCTCGCAATATTGCAGAGTTATCTCAAAGAAAGGGGCCACGGTGTTTCTGTATCTCTATTATGTTGGTGCGGCTTCGGAACTTTTAAATATCTTGATATATCTCGAGAACTAGGCATCTGATCAAAAAATATCATAGAACATAAAAAGTAGGAAACTTAATTCTCTACAAAAAAGGTCTCTTATCATTTTGCCATAGCTCTCTTCGTTTCCGAGATATTTGCAGATTTATCTCAAGGGAAGGGTCCTGATGGACATATTTCGAGATATTTCTTCTTCTTGTTGTTCTTCTTCTGCACAGCTAAACTGGAAGTGGCATTTCCAGCTCGCAATAGTGCAGAGTTATCTCAAAGAGAGGGGCCACGGTGTTTCTGTATCTCTATTATGTTGGTGCGGCTTCGGAACTTTTAAATATCTTGATATATCTCGAGAACTACGCATCTGATCAAAAAATATCATAGAACATAAATTGTAGGAAACATAATTCTCTACAAAAAAGGTCTCTTAACATTTTGCCATACCTCGCTCCGTTTCCGAGATATTTGCAGATTTATCTCAAGGGAAGGGTCCTGATGGACATATTTCGAGATATTTCTTCTTCTTGTTGTTCTTCTTCTGCACAGCTAAACTGGAAGTGGCATTTCCAGCTCGCAATCGTGCAGAGTTATCTCAAAGAAAGGGGCCACGGTGTTTCTGTATCTCTATTATGTTGGGGCGGCTTCGGAACTTTTAAATATCTTGATATATCTCGAGAACTACGCCTCTGATCGAAAAATATCATAGAACATAAAAAGTAGGAAACCTAATTTTCTACAAAAAAGGTCTCTTAACATTTTGCCGTAGCTCGCTTCGTTTCCGAGATATTTGCAGATTTATCTCAAGGGAAGGGGCCTGACGGACATATTTCGAAATATTTCTTATTCTTGTTGTTCTTCTTCTGCACAGCTAAACTGGAAGTGGCATTTCCAGCTCGCAATCGTGCAGAGTAATCTCAAAGAAAGGGGCCACGGTGTTTCTGTATCTCTATTATGTTGGTGCGGCTTCGGAACTTTTAAATATCTTGATATATCTCGAGAACTACGCCTCTGATCGAAAAATATCATAGAACATAAAAAGTAGGAAACTTAATTCTCTACAAGAAAGGTCTCTTAACATTTTGCCATAGCTCGCTTCGTTTCCGAGATATTTGCAGATTTATCTCAAGGGAAGGGGCCTGACGGACATATTTCGAGATATTTCTTCTTCTGCACAGCTAAGCTGGAAGTGGCATTTGCAGCTCGCAATTGTACAGAGTTATCTCAAAGAAAGGGGCCACGGTGTTTCTGTATCTCTATTATGTTGGTGCGGCTTCGGAACTTTTAAATATCTTGATATATCTCGAGAACTACGCATCTGATCAAAAAATATCATAGAACATAAATTGTAGGAAACATAATTCTCTACAAAAAACGTCTCTTAACATTTTGCCATAGCTCGCTTCGTTTCCGAGATATTTGCAGATTCAGCTCAAAGGAACTGGCCTGACGGACATATTTCGAGATATTTCTTCTTCTTGTTGTTCTTCCACTGCACAGCTAAGCTGGAAGTGGCATTTGCAGCTCGCAATAGTGCATAGCTATCTCAACGAAAGGGGCCACGGTGTTTCTGTATCTCTATTATGTTGGTGCGGCTTCGGAACTTTTAAATATCTTGATATATCTCGAGAACTACGCATCTGATCAAAAAATATCATAGAACATAAAAAGTAGGAAACTTAATTCGCTACAAAAAAGGTCTCTTAACATTTTGCCATAGCTCGCTTCGTTTCCGAGATATTTGCAGATTTATCTCAAGGGAAGGGGCCTAACGGACATATTTCGTGATATTTCTTCTTCTTGTTGTTCTTCTTCTGCACAGCTAAGCTGGAAGTGGCATTTGCAGCTCGCAATTGTGCAGAGTTATCTCAAAGAAAGGGGCCACGGTGTTTCTGTATCTCTATTATGTTGGTGCGGCTTCGGAACTTTTAAATATCTTGATATATCTCGAGAACTACGCATCTGATCAAAAAATATCATAGAACATAAATTGTAGGAAACATAATTCTCTACAAAAAACGTCTCTTAACATTTTGCCATAGCTCGCTTCGTTTCCGAGATATTTGCAGATTCAGCTCAAAGGAACTGGCCTGACGGACATATTTCGAGATATTTCTTCTTCTTGTTGTTCTTCCACTGCACAGCTAAGCTGGAAGTGGCATTTGCGGCTCGCACTAGTGCAGAGTTATCTCAACGAAAGGGGCCACGGTGTTTCTGTATCTCTATTATGTTGGTGCGGTTTCGGAACTTTTAAATATCTTGATATATCTCGAAAACTACGCTTCTGATCAAAAAATATCTTAGAACATAAATTGTAGGAAACATAATTCTCTACAAAAAAGGTCTCTTAACATTTTGCCATAGCTCGCTTCGTTTCCGAGATATTTGCAGATTTATCTCAAGGGAAGGGGCTTGACGGACATATTTCGAGATATTTCTTCTTCTTGTTGTTCTTCTTCTGCACAGCTAAGCTGAAAGTGGCATTTGCAGCTCGCAATAGTGCAGAGTTATCTCAAAGAAAGGGGCCACGGTGTTTCTGTATCTCTATTATGTTGGTGCGGCTTCGGAACTTTTAAATATCTTGATATATCTCGAGAACTACGCATCTGATCAAAAAATATCATAGAACATAAAAAGTAGGAAACTCAATTCTCTACAAAAAAGGTCTCTTAACATTTTGCAATAGCTCGCTTCGTTTCCGAGATATTTGCAGATTTATCTCAAGGGAAGGTGCCTGACGGACATATTTCGAGATATTTCTTCTTCTTGTTGTTCTTGTTCTGCACAGCTAAGCTGGAAGTGGCATTTGCGGCTCGCAATAGTGCAGAGTTATCTCAACGAAAGGGGCCACGGTGTTTCTGTATCTCTATTATGTTGGTGCGGCTTCGGAACTTTTAAATATCTGGATATATCTCGAAAACTATGCTTCTGATCAAAAAATATCATAGAACATGAATTGTAGGAAACATAATTCTCTACAAAAAAGGTCTCTTAACATTTTGCCATAGCTCGCTTCGTTTCCGAGATATTTGCAGATTTATCTCAAGGTAAGGGGCCTGACGGACATATTTCGAGATATTTCTTCTTCTTGTTGTTCTTCTTCTGCACAGCTAAGCTGGAAGTGGCATTTGCAGCTCGCAGTAGTGCAGAGATATCTCAAAGAAAGGGGCCACGGTGTTTCTGTATCTCTATTATGTTGGTGCGGCTTCGGAACTTTTAAATATCTTGATATATCTCGAGAGCTACGCGTCTGATCAAAAAATATCATAGAACATACAAAGTAGGAAACTTAATTCTCTACAAAAAAGGTCTCAACATTTTGCCATAGCTCGCTTCGTTTCCGAGATATTTGCAGATTTATCTCAAGGGAAGGGGCCTAACGGACATATTTCCAGATATTTCTTCTTCTTGTTGTTCTTCTTCTGCACAGCTAAGCTGGAAGTGGCATTTGCGGCTCGCACTAGTGCAGAGTTATCTCAAAGAAAGGGGCCACGGTGTTTCTGTATCTCTATTATGTTGGTGCGGCTTCGGAACTTTTAAATATCTTGATATATCTCGAGAACTACGCATCTGATCAAAAAATATCAGAGAAGATAAAAAGTAGGAAACTTAATTCTCTACAAAAAAGGTCTCTTAACATTTTGCCATAGCTCGCTTCGTTTCCGAGATATTTGCAGATTTATCTCAAGGTAAGGGGCCTGACGGACATATTTCGAGATATTTCTTCTTCTTGTTGTTCTTCTTCTGCACAGCTAAGCTGGAAGTGGCATTTGCAGCTCGCAATAGTGCATAGCTATCTGAAAGAAAGGGGCCACGGTGTTTCTGTATCTCTATTATGTTGGTGCGGCTTCGGAACTTTTAAATATCTTGATATATCTCGAGAACTACGCATCTGATCAAAAAATATCATAGAACATAAAAAGTAGGAAACTTAATTCGCTACAAAAAAGGTCTCTTAACATTTTGCCATAGCTCGCTTCGTTTCCGAGATATTTGCAGATTTATCTCAAGGGAAGGGGCCTAACGGACATATTTCGTGATATTTCTTCTTCTTGTTGTTCTTCTTCTGCACAGCTAAGCTGGAAGTGGCATTTGCAGCTCGCAATAGTGCAGAGTTATCTCAAAGAAAGGGGCCACGGTGTTTCTGTATCTCTATTATGTTGGTGCGGCTTCTTAACTTTTAAATATCTTGATATATCTCGAGAACTACGCATCTGATCAAAAAATTTCATAGAACATAAAAAGTAGGAAACTCAATTCTCTACAAAAAAGGTCTCTTAACATTTTGCAATAGCTCGCTTCGTTTCCGAGATATTTGCAGATTTATCTCAAGGGAAGGGGCCTGACGGACATATTTCGAGATATTTCTTCTTCTTGTTGTTCTTCCTCTGCACAGCTAAGCTGGAAGTGGCATTTGCAGCTCGCAATATTGCAGAGTTATCTCAAAGAAAGGGGCCACGGTGTTTCTGTATCTCTATTATGTTGGTGCGGCTTCGGAACTTTTAAATATCTTGATATATCTCGAGAACTAGGCATCTGATCAAAAAATATCATAGAACATAAAAAGTAGGAAACTTAATTCTCTACAAAAAAGGTCTCTTATCATTTTGCCATAGCTCTCTTCGTTTCCGAGATATTTGCAGATTTATCTCAAGGGAAGGGGCCTGACGGACATATTTTGAGATATTTCTTCTTCTTGTTGTTCTTCTTCTGCACAGCTAAGCTGGAAGTGGCATTTGCAGCTCGCAATAGTGCAGAGTTATCTCAAAGAAAGGGGCCACGGTGTTTCTGTATCTCTATTATGTTGGTGCGGCTTCGGAACTTTTAAATATCTTGATATATCTCGAGAACTACGCATCTGATCAAAAAATATCATAGAACATAAAACGTAGGAAACTTAATTCTCTACAAAAAAGGTCTCTTAACATTTTGCCATAGCTCGCTTCGTTTCCGAGATATTTGCAGATTTATCTCAAGGGAAGGGTCCTGATGGACATATTTCGAGATATTTCTTCTTCTTGTTGTTCTTCTTCTGCACAGCTAAACTGGAAGTGGCATTTCCAGCTCGCAATAGTGCAGAGTTATCTCAAAGAGAGGGGCCACGGTGTTTCTGTATCTCTATTATGTTGGTGCGGCTTCGGAACTTTTAAATATCTTGATATATCTCGAGAACTACGCATCTGATCAAAAAATATCATAGAACATAAATTGTAGGAAACATAATTCTCTACAAAAAAGGTCTCTTAACATTTTGCCATACCTCGCTTCGTTTCCGAGATATTTGCAGATTTATCTCAAGGGAAGGGTCCTGATGGACATATTTCGAGATATTTCTTCTTCTTGTTGTTCTTCTTCTGCACAGCTAAACTGGAAGTGGCATTTCCAGCTCGCAATCGTGCAGAGTTATCTCAAAGAAAGGGGCCACGGTGTTTCTGTATCTCTATTATGTTGGGGCGGCTTCGGAACTTTTAAATATCTTGATATATCTCGAGAACTACGCCTCTGATCGAAAAATATCATAGAACATAAAAAGTAGGAAACCTAATTTTCTACAAAAAAGGTCTCTTAACATTTTGCCGTAGCTCGCTTCGTTTCCGAGATATTTGCAGATTTATCTCAAGGGAAGGGGCCTGACGGACATATTTCGAAATATTTCTTCTTCTTGTTGTTCTTCTTCTGCACAGCTAAACTGGAAGTGGCATTTCCAGCTCGCAATCGTGCAGAGTTATCTCAAAGAAAGGGGCCACGGTGTTTCTGTATCTCTATTATGTTGGTGCGGCTTCGGAACTTTTAAATATCTTGATATATCTCGAGAACTACGCCTCTGATCGAAAAATATCATAGAACATAAAAAGTAGGAAACTTAATTCTCTACAAGAAAGGTCTCTTAACATTTTGCCATAGCTCGCTTCGTTTCCGAGATATTTGCAGATTTATCTCAAGGGAAGGGGCCGACGGACATATTTCGAGATATTTCTTCTTCTTGTTGTTCTTCTTCTGCACAGCTAAGCTGGAAGTGGCATTTCCAGCTCGCAATAGTGCAGAGTTATCCCAAACAAAGGGGCCACGATGTTTCTGTATCTCTATTATGTTGGTGCGGCTTCGGAACTTTTAAATATCTCGATATATCTCGAAAACTACGCTTCTGATCAAAAAATATCATAGAACATAAATTGTAGGAAACATAATTCTCTACAAAAAAGGTCTCTTAACATTTTGCCATAGCTCGCTTCGTTTCCGAGATATTTGCAGATTTATCTCAAGGGAAGGGGCCTGACGGACATATTTCGAGATATTTCTTCTTCTTGTTGTTCTTCTTCTGCACAGCTAAGCTGGAAGTGGCATTTGCAGCTCGCAATTGTGCAGAGTTATCTCAAAGAAAGGGGCCACGGTGTTTCTGTATCTCTATTATGTTGGGGCGTCTTCGGAACTTTTAAATATCTTGATATATCTCGAGAACTACGCCTCTGATCGAAAAATATCATAGAACATAAAAAGTAGGAAACCTAATTTTCTACAAAAAAGGTCTCTTAACATTTTGCCGTAGCTCGCTTCGTTTCCGAGATATTTGCAGATTTATCTCAAGGGAAGGGGCCTGACGGACATATTTCGAAATATTTCTTATTCTTGTTGTTCTTCTTCTGCACAGCTAAACTGGAAGTGGCATTTCCAGCTCGCAATCGTGCAGAGTAATCTCAAAGAAAGGGGCCACGGTGTTTCTGTATCTCTATTATGTTGGTGCGGCTTCGGAACTTTTAAATATCTTGATATATCTCGAGAACTACGCCTCTGATCGAAAAATATCATAGAACATAAAAAGTAGGAAACTTAATTCTCTACAAGAAAGGTCTCTTAACATTTTGCCATAGCTCGCTTCGTTTCCGAGATATTTGCAGATTTATCTCAAGGGAAAGGGCCGACGGACATATTTCGAGATATTTCTTCTTCTTGTTGTTCTTCTTCTGCACAGCTAAGCTGGAAGTGGCATTTCCAGCTCGCAATAGTGCAGAGTTATCCCAAACAAAGGGGCCACGATGTTTCTGTATCTCTATTATGTTGGTGCGGCTTCGGAACTTTTAAATATCTCGATATATCTCGAAAACTACGCTTCTGATCAAAAAATATCATAGAACATAAATTGTAGGAAACATAATTCTCTACAAAAAAGGTCTCTTAACATTTTGCCATAGCTCGCTTCGTTTCCGAGATATTTGCAGATTTATCTCAAGGGAAGGGGCCTGACGGACATATTTCGAGATATTTCTTCTTCTTGTTGTTCTTCTTCTGCACAGCTAAGCTGGAAGTGGCATTTGCAGCTCGCAATTGTGCAGAGTTATCTCAAAGAAAGGGGCCACGGTGTTTCTGTATCTCTATTATGTTGGTGCGGCTTCGGAACTTTTAAATATCTTGATATATCTCGAGAACTACGCATCTGATCAAAAAATATCATAGAACATAAAAAGTAGGAAACTTAATTCTCTACAAAAAAGGTCTCTTAACATTTTGCCATAGCTCGCTTCGTTTCCGAGATATTTGCAGATTTATCTCAAGGGAAGGGGCCTGACGGACATATTTCGAGATATTTCTTCTTCTTGTTGTTCTTCTTCTGCACAGCTAAGCTGGAAGTGCCATTTGCAGCGCGCAATAGTGCAGAGTTATCTCAAAGAAAGGGGCCACGGTGTTTCTGTATCTCTATTATGTTGGTGCGGCTTTGGAACTTTTAAATATCTTGATATATCTCGAGAACTACGCATCTGATCAAAAAATATCATTGAACATAAAAAGTAGGAAACTTAATTCTCTACAAAAAAGGTCTCTTAACGTTTTGCGATAGCTCGCTTCGTTTCCGAGATATTTGCAGATTTATCTCAAGGGAAGGGTCCTGACGGACATATTTCGAGATATTTCTTCTTCTTGTTGTTCTTCTTCTGCACAGCTAAACTGGAAGTGGCATTTCCAGCTCGCAATAGTGCAGAGTTATCCCAAAGAAAGGGGCCACGATGTTTCTGTATCTCTATTATGTTGGTGCGGCTTCGGAACTTTTAAATATCTCGATATATCTCGAAAACTACGCTTCTGATCAAAAAATATCATAGAACATAAATTGTAGGAAACATAATTCTCTACAAAAAAGGTCTCTTAAGATTTTGCCATAGCTCGCTTCGTTTCCGAGATATTTGCAGATTTATCTCAAGGGAAGGGGCCTGACGGACATATTTCGAGATATTTCTTCTTCTTGTTGTTCTTCTTCAGCACAGCTAAGCTGGAAGTGGGATTTGCAGCTCGCAATAGTGCAGAGTTATCTCAAAGAAAGGGGCCACGGTGTTTCTGTATCTCTATTATGTTGGTGCGGCTTCGGAACTTTTAAATATCTTGATATATCTCGAGAACTACGCATCTGATCAAAAAATATCGTAGAACATAAAAAGTAGGAAACTTAATTCTCTACAAATAAGGTCTCTTAACATTTTGCCATAGCTCGCTTGGTTTCCGAGATATTTGCAGATTTATCTCAAGGGAAGGGGCCTGAGGGACATATTTCGAGATATTTCTTCTTCTTGTTGTTCTTCTTCTGCACAGCTAAGCTGGAAGTGGCATTTGCAGGTCGCAATAGTGCAGAGTTATCTCAAAGAAAGGGGCCACGGTGTTTCTGTATCTCTATTATGTTGGTGCGGCTTCGGAACTTTTAAATATCTTGATATATCTCGAGAACTACGCATCTGATCAAAAAATATCATAGAACATAAAAAGTAGGAAACTTAATTCTCTACAAAAAAGGTCTCGTAACATTTTGCCATAGCTCGCTTCGTTTCCGAGATATTTGCAGATTTATCTCAAGGGAAGGGGCCTGACGGACATATTTCGAGATATTTCTTCTTCTTGTTGTTCTTCTTCTGCACAGCTAAGCTGGAAGTGGCATTTGCAGCGCGCAATAGTGCAGAGTTATCTCAAAGAAAGGGGGCACGGTGTTTCTGTATCTCTATTATGTTAGTGCGGCTTCGGAACTTTTAAATATCTTGATATATCTCGAGAACTACGCATCTGGTCAAAAAATATCATAGAACATAAAAAGTAGGAATCCTAATTTTCTACAAAAAAGGTCTCTTAACATTTTGCCGTAGCTCGCTTCGTTTCCGAGATATTTGCAGATTTATCTCAAGGGAAGGGGCCTGACGGACATATTTCCAGATATTTCTTCTTCTTGTTGTTCTTCTTCTGCACAGCTAAGCTGGAAGTGGCATTTGCAGCTGGCAATAGTGCAGAGTTATCTCAAAGAAAGGGGCCACGGTGTTTCTGTATCTCTATTATGTTGGTGCGGCTTCGGAACTTTTAAATATCTCGATATATCTCGAAAACTACGCTTCTGATCAAAAAATATCAGAGAACGTAAATTGTAGGAAACATAATTCTCTACAAAAAAGGTCTCTTAAGATTTTGCCATAGTTCGCTTCGTTTCCGAGATATTTGCAGATTTATCTCAAGGGAAGGGGCCTGACGGACATATTTCGAGATATTTCTTCTTCTTGTTGTTCTTCTTCTGCACAGCTAAGCTGGAAGTGGCATTTGCAGCTCGCAATAGTGCAGAGTTATCTCAAAGAAAGGGGCCACGGTGTTTCTGTATCTCTATTATGTTGGTGCGGCTTCGGAACTTTTAAATATCTTGATATATCTCTAGAACTACGCATCTGATCAAAAAATATCGTAGAACATAAAAAGTAGGAAACTTAATTCCCTACAAATAAGGTCTCTTAACATTTTGCCATAGCTCGCTTGGTTTCCGAGATATTTGCAGATATATCTCAAGGGAAGGGGCCTGACGGACATATTTCGAGATATTTCTTCTTCTTGTTGTTCTTCTTCTGCACAGCTAAACTGGAAGTGGCATTTCCAACTCGCAATAGTGCAGAGTTATCCCAAAGAAAGGGGCCACGATGTTTGTGTATCTCTATTATGTTGGTGCGGCTTCGGAACTTTTAAATATCTCGATATTCCTCGAAAACTACGCATCTGATCAAAAAATATCATAGAACATAAGAAGTAGGAAACTTAATTCTCTACAAAAAAGGTCTCTTAACATTTTCCCATAGCTGGCATCGTTTCCGAGATATTTGCAGATTTAGCTCAAGGGAAGGGGCCTGACGACATATTCCGAGATATTTCTTCTTCTTGTTGTTCCTCTTCTGCACAGCTAAGCTGGAAGTGGCATTTGCAGGTCGCAATAGTGCAGAGTTATCTCAAAGAAAGGGGCCACGGTGTTTCTGTATCTCTATTATGTTGGTGCGGCTTCGGAACTTTTAAATATCTCGATATATCTCGAAAACTACGCTTCTGATCAAAAAATATCAGAGAACGTAAATTGTAGGAAACATAATTCTCTACAAAAAAGGTCTCTTAACATTTTGCCATAGCCCGCTTCGTTTCCGAGAGATTTGCAGATTTATCTCCAGGGAAGGGGCCTGACGGACATATTTCTAGATATTTCTTCTTCTTGTTGTTCTTCTTCTGCACAGCTAAGCTGGAAGTGGCATTTGCAGCTCGCAATAGTGCAGAGTTATCTCAAAGAAAGGGGCCACGGTGTTTCTGTATCTCTATTATGTTGGTGCGGCTTGGGAACTTTTAAATATCTTGATATATCTCGAGAACTACGCATCTGAACAAAAAATATCGTAGAACATAAAAAGTAGGAAACTTAATTCTCTACAAATAAGGTCTCTTAACATTTTGCCATAGCTCGCTTGGTTTCCGAGATATTTGCAGATTTATCTCAAGGGAAGGGGCCTGAGGGACATATTTCGAGATATTTCTTCTTCTTGTTGTTCTTCTTCTGCACAGCTAAGCTGGAAGTGGCATTTGCAGCTCGCAATAGTGCAGAGTTACCTCAAAGAAAGGGGCCACGGTGTTTCTGTATCTCTATTATGTTGGTGCCGCTTCGGAACTTTTAAATATCTGGGTATATCTCGAGAACTACGCATCTGATCAAAAAATATCATAGAACATAAAAAGTAGGAAACTTAATTCTCTACAAAAAAGGTCTCTTAACATTTTGCCATAGCTCGCTTCGTTTCCGAGATATTTGCAGATTTATCTCAAGGGAAGGGTCCTGACGGACATATTTCGAGATATTTCTTCTTCTTGTTGTTCTTCTTCTGCACAGCTAAGCTGGAAGCGGCATTTGCAGCTCGCAGTAGTGCAGAGTTATCTCAAAGAAAGGGGCCACGGTGTTTCTGTATCTCTATTATGTTGGTGCGGCTTCGGAACTTTTAAATATCTTGCTATATCTCGAGAACTACGCATCTGATCAAAAAATATCATAGAACATAAAAAGTAGGAAACTTAATTCTCTACAAAAAAGGTCTCTTAACATTTTGCCATAGCTCGCTTCGTTTCCGAGATATTTGCAGATTTATCTCAAGGGAAGGGGCCTGACGGACATATTTCGAGATATTTCTTCTTCTTGTTGCTCTTCTTCTGCACAGCTAAGCTGGAAGTGGCATTTGCAGCGCGCAATAGTGCAGAGTTATCTCAAAGAAAGGGGCCACGGTGTTTCTGTATCTCTATTATGTTGGTGCGGCTTCGGAACTTTTAAATATCTTGATATATCTCGAGAAGTACGCATCTGATCAAAAAATATCGTAGAACATAAAAGGTAGGAAACCTAATTCTCTACAAAAAAGGTCTCTTAACATTTTCCCATAGCTGGCATCGTTTCCGAGATATTTGCAGATTTAGCTCAAGGGAAGGGGCCTGACGACATATTCCGAGATATTTCTTCTTCTTGTTGTTCCTCTTCTGCACAGCTAAGCTGGAAGTGGCATTTGCAGGTCGCAATAGTGCAGAGTTATCTCAAAGAAAGGGGCCACGGTGTTTCTGTATCTCTATTATGTTGGTGCGGCTTCGGAACTTTTAAATATCTCGATATATCTCGAAAACTACGCTTCTGATCAAAAAATATCAGAGAATGTAAATTGTAGGAAACATAATTCTCTACAAAAAAGGTCTCTTAACATTTTGCCATAGCTCGCTTCGCTTCCGAGATATTTGCAGATTTATCTCAAGGGAAGGGGCCTGACGGACATATTTCGAGATATTTCTTGTTCTTGTTGTTCTTCTTCTGCACAGCTAAGCTGGAAGTGGCATTTGCAGCTCGCAATAGTGCAGAGTTATCTCAAAGAAAGGGGCCACGGTGTTTCTGTATCTCTATTATGTTGGTGCGGCTTCGGAACTTTTAAATATCTTGATATATCTCGAGAACTACGCATCTGATCAAAAAATATCATAGAACATAAATTGTAGGAAACATAATTCTCTACAAAAAAGGTCTCTTAACATTTTGCCATAGCTCGCTTCGTTTCCGAGATATTTGCAGATTTATCTCAAGGGAAGGGTCCTGATGGACATATTTCGAGATATTTCTTCTTCTTGTTGTTCTTCTTCTGCACAGCTAAACTGGAAGTGGCATTTCCAGCTCGCAATCGTGCAGAGTTATCTCAAAGAAAGGGGCCACGGTGTTTCTGTATCTCTATTATGTTGGTGCGGCTTCGGAACTTTTAAATATCTTGATATATCTCGAGAACTACGCATCTGATCAAAAAATATCATAGAACATAAAAAGTAGGAAACTTAATTCTCTACAAAAAAGGTCTCTTAACGTTTTGCGATAGCTCGCTTCGTTTCCGAGATATTTGCAGATTTATCTCAAGGGAAGGGTCCTGACGGACATATTTCGAGATATTTCTTCTTCTTGTTGTTCTTCTTCTGCACAGCTAAACTGGAAGTGGCATTTCCAGCTCGCAATAGTGCAGAGTTATCCCAAAGAAAGGGGCCACGATGTTGCTGTATCTCTATTATGTTGGTGCGGCTTCGGAACTTTTAAATATCTCGATATATCTCGAAAACTACGCTTCTGATCAAAAAATATCATAGAACATAAATTGTAGGAAACATAATTCTCTACAAAAAAGGTCTCTTAAGATTTTGCCATAGCTCGCTTCGTTTCCGAGATATTTGCAGATTTATCTCAAGGGAAGGGGCCTGACGGACATATTTCGAGATATTTCTTCTTCTTGTTGTTCTTCTTCAGCACAGCTAAGCTGGAAGTGGGATTTGCAGCTCGCAATAGTGCAGAGTTATCTCAAAGAAAGGGGCCACGGTGTTTCTGTATCTCTATTATGTTGGTGCGGCTTCGGAACTTTTAAATATCTTGATATATTTCGAGAACTACGCATCTGATCAAAAAATATCGTAGAACATAAAAAGTAGGAAACTTAATTCTCTACAAATAAGGTCTCTTAACATTTTGCCATAGCTCGCTTTGTTTCCGAGATATTTGCAGATTTATCTCAAGGGAAGGGGCCTGAGGGACATATTTCGAGATATTTCTTCTTCTTGTTGTTCTTCTTCTGCACAGCTAAGCTGGAAGTGGCATTTGCAGGTCGCAATAGTGCAGAGTTATCTCAAAGAAAGGGGCCACGGTGTTTCTGTATCTCTATTATGTTGGTGCGGCTTCGGAACTTTTAAATATCTTGATATATCTCGAGAACTACGCATCTGATCAAAAAATATCATAGAACATAAAAAGTAGGAAACTTAATTCTCTACAAAAAAGGTCTCGTAACATTTTGCCATAGCTCGCTTCGTTTCCGAGATATTTGCAGATTTATCTCAAGGGAAGGGGCCTGACGGACATATTTCGAGATATTTCTTCTTCTTGTTGTTCTTCTTCTGCACAGCTAAGCTGGAAGTGGCATTTGCAGCGCGCAATAGTGCAGAGTTATCTCAAAGAAAGGGGGCACGGTGTTTCTGTATCTCTATTATGTTAGTGCGGCTTCGGAACTTTTAAATATCTTGATATATCTCGAGAACTACGCATCTGGTCAAAAAATATCATAGAACATAAAAAGTAGGAATCCTAATTTTCTACAAAAAAGGTCTCTTAACATTTTGCCGTAGCTCGCTTCGTTTCCGAGATATTTGCAGATTTATCTCAAGGGAAGGGGCCTGACGGACATATTTCCAGATATTTCTTCTTCTTGTTGTTCTTCTTCTGCACAGCTAAGCTGGAAGTGGCATTTGCAGCTGGCAATAGTGCAGAGTTATCTCAAAGAAAGGGGCCACGGTGTTTCTGTATCTCTATTATGTTGGTGCGGCATCGGAACTTTTAAATATCTCGATATATCTCGAAAACTACGCTTCTGATCAAAAAATATCAGAGAACGTAAATTGTAGGAAACATAATTCTCTACAAAAAAGGTCTCTTAAGATTTTGCCATAGTTCGCTTCGTTTCCGAGATATTTGCAGATTTATCTCAAGGGAAGGGGCCTGACGGACATATTTCGAGATATTTCTTCTTCTTGTTGTTCTTCTTCTGCACAGCTAAGCTGGAAGTGGCATTGGCAGCTCGCAATAGTGCAGAGTTATCTCAAAGAAAGGGGCCACGGTGTTTCTGTATCTTTATTATGTTGGTGCGGCTTCGGAACTTTTAAATATCTTGATATATCTCGAGAACTACGCATCTGATCAAAAAATATCATAGAACATAAATTGTAGGAAACATAATTCTCTACAAAAAAGGTCTCTTAACATTTTGCCATAGCTCGCTTCGTTTCCGAGATATTTGCAGATTTATCTCAAGGGAAGGGTCCTGATGGACATATTTCGAGATATTTCTTCTTCTTGTTGTTCTTCTTCTGCACAGCTAAACTGGAAGTGGTATTTCCAGCTCGCAATCGTGCAGAGTTATCTCAAAGAAAGGGGCCACGGTGTTTCTGTATCTCTATTATGTTGGGGCGGCTTCGGAACTTTTAAATATCTTGATATATCTCGAGAACTACGCCTCTGATCGAAAAATATCATAGAACATAAAAAGTAGGAAACCTAATTTTCTACAAAAAAGGTCTCTTAACATTTTGCCGTAGCTCGCTTCGTTTCCGAGATATTTGCAGATTTATCTCAAGGGAAGGGGCCTGACGGACATATTTCGAAATATTTCTTATTCTTGTTGTTCTTCTTCTGCACAGCTAAACTGGAAGTGGCATTTCCAGCTCGCAATCGTGCAGAGTAATCTCAAAGAAAGGGGCCACGGTGTTTCTGTATCTCTATTATGTTGGTGCGGCTTCGGAACTTTTAAATATCTTGATATATCTCGAGAACTACGCCTCTGATCGAAAAATATCATAGAACATAAAAAGTAGGAAACTTAATTCTCTACAAGAAAGGTCTCTTAACATTTTGCCATAGCTCGCTTCGTTTCCGAGATATTTGCAGATTTATCTCAAGGGAAGGGGCCGACGGACATATTTCGAGATATTTCTTCTTCTTGTTGTTCTTCTTCTGCACAGCTAAGCTGGAAGTGGCATTTCCAGCTCGCAATAGTGCAGAGTTATCCCAAAGAAAGGGGCCACGATGTTTCTGTATCTCTATTATGTTGGTGCGGCTTCGGAACTTTTAAATATCTCGATATATCTCGAAAACTACGCTTCTGATCAAAAAATATCATAGAACATAAATTGTAGGAAACATAATTCTCTACAAAAAAGGTCTCTTAACATTTTGCCATAGCTCGCTTCGTTTCCGAGATATTTGCAGATTTATCTCAAGGGAAGGGGCCTGACGGACATATTTCGAGATATTTCTTCTTCTTGTTGTTCTTCTTCTGCACAGCTAAGCTGGAAGTGGCATTTGCAGCTCGCAATTGTGCAGAGTTATCTCAAAGAAAGGGGCCACGGTGTTTCTGTATCTCTATTATGTTGGTGCGGCTTCGGAACTTTTAAATATCTTGATATATCTCGAGAACTACGCATCTGATCAAAAAATATCATAGAACATAAAAAGTAGGAAACTTAATTCTCTACAAAAAAGGTCTCTTAACATTTTGCCATAGCTCGCTTCGTTTCCGAGATATTTGCAGATTTATCTCAAGGGAAGGGGCCTGACGGACATATTTCGAGATATTTCTTCTTCTTGTTGTTCTTCTTCTGCACAGCTAAGCTGGAAGTGCCATTTGCAGCGCGCAATAGTGCAGAGTTATCTCAAAGAAAGGGGCCACGGTGTTTCTGTATCTCTATTATGTTGGTGCGGCTTCGGAACTTTTAAATATCTTGATATATCTCGAGAACTACGCATCTGTTCAAAAAATATCATAGAACATAAAAAGTAGGAATCCTAATTTTCTACAAAAAAGGTCCCTTAACATTTTGCCGTAGCTCGCTTCGTTTCCGAGATATTTGCAGATTTATCTCAAGGGAAGGGGCCTGACGGACATATTTCCAGATATTTCTTCTTCTTGTTGTTCTTCTTCTGCACAGCTAAGCTGGAAGTGGCATTTGCAGCTCGCAATAGTGCAGAGTTATCTCAAAGAAAGGGGCCACGGTGTTTCTGTATCTCTATTATGTTGGTGCGGCTTCGGAACTTTTAAATATCTTGATATATCTCGAGAACTACGCATCTGATCAAAAAATATCATAGAACATAAAAAGTAGGAAACTTAATTCTCTACAAAAAAGGTCTCTGAACGTTTTGCGATAGCTCGCTTCGTTTCCGAGATATTTGCAGATTTATCTCAAGGGAAGGGTCCTGACGGACATATTTCGAGATATTTCTTCTTCTTGTTGTTCTTCTTCTGCACAGCTAAACTGGAAGTGGCATTTCCAGCTCGCAATAGTGCAGAGTTATCCCAAAGAAAGGGGCCACGATGTTGCTGTATCTCTATTATGTTGGTGCGGCTTCGGAACTTTTAAATATCTCGATATATCTCGAAAACTACGCTTCTGATCAAAAAATATCATAGAACATAAATTGTAGGAAACATAATTCTCTACAAAAAAGGTCTCTTAAGATTTTGCCATAGCTCGCTTCGTTTCCGAGATATTTGCAGATTTATCTCAAGGGAAGGGGCCTGACGGACATATTTCGAGATATTTCTTCTTCTTGTTGTTCTTCTTCAGCACAGCTAAGCTGGAAGTGGGATTTGCAGCTCGCAATAGTGCAGAGTTATCTCAAAGAAAGGGGCCACGGTGTTTCTGTATCTCTATTATGTTGGTGCGGCTTCGGAACTTTTAAATATCTTGATATATCTCGAGAACTACGCATCTGATCAAAAAATATCGTAGAACATAAAAAGTAGGAAACTTAATTCTCTACAAATAAGGTCTCTTAACATTTTGCCATAGCTCGCTTTGTTTCCGAGATATTTGCAGATTTATCTCAAGGGAAGGGGCCTGAGGGACATATTTCGAGATATTTCTTCTTCTTGTTGTTCTTCTTCTGCACAGCTAAGCTGGAAGTGGCATTTGCAGGTCGCAATAGTGCAGAGTTATCTCAAAGAAAGGGGCCACGGTGTTTCTGTATCTCTATTATGTTGGTGCGGCTTCGGAACTTTTAAATATCTTGATATATCTCGAGAACTACGCATCTGATCAAAAAATATCATAGAACATAAAAAGTAGGAAACTTAATTCTCTACAAAAAAGGTCTCGTAACATTTCGCCATAGCTCGCTTCGTTTCCGAGATATTTGCAGATTTATCTCAAGGGAAGGGGCCTGACGGACATATTTCGAGATATTTCTTCTTCTTGTTGTTCTTCTTCTGCACAGCTAAGCTGGAAGTGGCATTTGCAGCGCGCAATAGTGCAGAGTTATCTCAAAGAAAGGGGGCACGGTGTTTCTGTATCTCTATTATGTTAGTGCGGCTTCGGAACTTTTAAATATCTTGATATATCTCGAGAACTACGCATCTGGTCAAAAAATATCATAGAACATAAAAAGTAGGAATCCTAATTTTCTACAAAAAAGGTCTCTTAACATTTTGCCGTAGCTCGCTTCGTTTCCGAGATATTTGCAGATTTATCTCAAGGGAAGGGGCCTGACGGACATATTTCCAGATATTTCTTCTTCTTGTTGTTCTTCTTCTGCACAGCTAAGCTGGAAGTGGCATTTGCAGCTGGCAATAGTGCAGAGTTATCTCAAAGAAAGGGGCCACGGTGTTTCTGTATCTCTATTATGTTGGTGCGGCTTCGGAACTTTTAAATATCTCGATATATCTCGAAAACTACGCTTCTGATCAAAAAATATCAGAGAACGTAAATTGTAGGAAACATAATTCTCTACAAAAAAGGTCTCTTAAGATTTTGCCATAGTTCGCTTCGTTTCCGAGATATTTGCAGATATATCTCAAGGGAAGGGGCCTGACGGACATATTTCGAGATATTTCTTCTTCTTGTTGTTCTTCTTCTGCACAGCTAAGCTGGAAGTGGCATTTGCAGCTCGCAATAGTGCAGAGTTATCTCAAAGAAAGGGGCCACGGTGTTTCTGTATCTCTATTATGTTGGTGCGGCTTCGGAACTTTTAAATATCTTGATATATCTCGAGAACTACGCATCTGATCAAAAAATATCGTAGAACATAAAAAGTAGGAAACTTAATTCCCTACAAATAAGGTCTCTTAACATTTTGCCATAGCTCGCTTGGTTTCCGAGATATTTGCAGATATATCTCAAGGGAAGGGGCCTGACGGACATATTTCGAGATATTTCTTCTTCTTGTTGTTCTTCTTCTGCACAGCTAAACTGGAAGTGGCATTTCCAACTCGCAATAGTGCAGAGTTATCCCAAAGAAAGGGGCCACGATGTTTCTGTATCTCTATTATGTTGGTGCGGCTTCGGAACTTTTAAATATCTCGATATATCTCGAAAACTACGCTTCTGATCAAAAAATATCAGAGAACGTAAATTGTAGGAAACATAATTCTCTACAAAAAAGGTCTCTTAACATTTTGCCATAGCTCGCTTCGTTTCCGAGAGATTTGCAGATTTATCTCCAGGGAAGGGGCCTGACGGACATATTTCTAGATATTTCTTGTTCTTGTTGTTCTTCTTCTGCACAGCTAAGCTGGAAGTGGCATTTGCAGCTCGCAATAGTGCAGAGTTATCTCAAAGAAAGGGGCCACGGTGTTTCTGTATCTCTATTATGTTGGTGCGGCTTGGGAACTTTTAAATATCTTGATATATCTCGAGAACTACGCATCTGATCAAAAAATATGGTAGAACATAAAAAGTAGGAAACTTAATTCTCTACAAATAAGGTCTCTTAACATTTTGCCATAGCTCGCTTGGTTTCCGAGATATTTGCAGATTTATCTCAAGGGAAGGGGCCTGAGGGACATATTTCGAGATATTTCTTCTTCTTGTTGTTCTTCTTCTGCACAGCTAAGCTGGAAGTGGCATTTGCAGCTCGCAATAGTGCAGAGTTACCTCAAAGAAAGGGGCCACGGTGTTTCTGTATCTCTATTATGTTGGTGCCGCTTCGGAACTTTTAAATATCTGGGTATATCTCGAGAACTACGCATCTGATCAAAAAATATCATAGAACATAAAAAGTAGGAGACATAATTCTCTACAAAAAAGGTCTCCTAACATTTTGCCATAGCTCGCTTCGTTTCCGATATATTTGCAGATTTATCTCAAGGGAAGGGTCCTGATGGACATATTTCCAGATATTTCTTCTTCTTGTTGTTCTTCTTCTGCACAGCTAAGCTGGAAGTGGCATTTGCAGCTCGCAATAGTGCAGAGTTATCTCAAAGAAAGGGGCCACGGTGTTTCTGTATCTCTATTATGTTGGTGCGGCTTGGGAACTTTTAAATATCTTGATATATCTCGAGAACTACGCATCTGATCAAAAAATATCGTAGAACATAAAAAGTAGGAAACTTAATTCTCTACAAATAAGGTCTCTTAACATTTTGCCATAGCTCGCTTGGTTTCCGAGATATTTGCAGATTTATCTCAAGGGAAGGGGCCTGAGGGACATATTTCGAGATATTTCTTCTTCTTGTTGTTCTTCTTCTGCACAGCTAAGCTGGAAGTGGCATTTGCAGCTCGCAATTGTGCAGAGTTACCTCAAAGAAAGGGGCCACGGTGTTTCTGTATCTCTATTATGTTGGTGCCGCTTCGGAACTTTTAAATATCTGGGTATATCTCGAGAACTACGCATCTGATCAAAAAATATCATAGAACATAAAAAGTAGGAAACTTAATTCTCTACAAAAAAGGTCTCTTAACATTTTGCCATAGCTCGCTTCGTTTCCGAGATATTTGCAGATTTATCTCAAGGGAAGGGGCCTGACGGACATATTTCGAGATATTTCTTCTTCTTGTTGCTCTTCTTCTGCACAGCTAAGCTGGAAGTGGCATTTGCAGCGCGCAATAGTGCAGAGTTATCTCAAAGAAAGGGGCCACGGTGTTTCTGTATCTCTATTATGTTGGTGCGGCTTCGGAACTTTTAAATATCTCGATATATCTCGAAAACTACGCTTCTGATCAAAAAATATCATAGAACCTAAATTGTAGGAAACATAATTCTCTACAAAAAAGGTCTCTTAACATTTTGCCATAGCTCGCTTCGTTCCCGAGATATTTGCAGATTTATCTCAAGGGACGGGGCCTGACGGACATATTTCGAGATATTTCTTCTTCTTGTTGTTCTTCTTCTGCACAGCTAAGCTGGAAGTGGCATTTGCGGCTCGCACTAGTGCAGAGTTATCTCAAAGAAAGGGGCCACGGTGTTTCTGTATCTCTATTATGTTGGTGCGGCTTCGGAACTTTTAAATATCTCGATATATATCGAAAACTACGCTTCTGATCAAAAAATATCATAGAACCTAAATTGTAGGAAACTTAATTCTCTACAAAAAAGGTCTCTTAACATTTTGCCATAGCTCGCTTCGTTCCCGAGATATTTGCAGATTTATCTCAAGGGAAGGGGCCTGACGGACATATTTCGAGATATTTCTTCTTCTTGTTGTTCTTCTTCTGCACAGCTAAGCTGGAAGTGGCATTTGCGGCTCGCACTAGTGCAGAGTTATCTCAAAGAAAGGGGCCACGGTGTTTCTGTATCTCTATTATGTTGGTGCGGCTTCGGAACTTTTAAATATCTTGATACATCTCGAGAACTACGCATCTGATCAAAAAATATCATAGAAGATAAAAAGTAGGAAACTTAATTCTCTACAAAAAAGGTCTCTTAACATTTCGCCATAGCTCGCTTCGTTTCCGAGATATTTGCAGATTTATCTCAAGGGAAGGGGCCTGTCGGACATATTTCGAGATATTTCTTCTTCTTGTTGTTCTTCTTCTGCACAGCTAAGCTGGAAGTGGCATTTGCGGCTCGCACTAGTGCAGAGTTATCTCAAAGAAAGGGGCCACGGTGTTTCTGTATCTCTATTATGTTGGTGCGGCTTCGGAACTTTTAAATATCTCGATATATCTCGAAAATTACGCTTCTGATCAAAAAATATCATAGAACGTAAATTGTAGGAAACATAATTCTCTACAAAAAACGTCTCTTAACATTTTGCCATAGCTCGCTTCGTTTCCGAGATATTTGCAGATTCAGCTCAAAGGAACTGGCCTGACGGACATATTTCGAGATATTTCTTCTTCTTGTTGTTCTTCCTCTGCACAGCTAAGCTGGAAGTGGCATTTGCAGCTCGCAATAGTGCAGAGTTATCTCAAAGAAAGGGGCCACGGTGTTTCTGTATCTCTATTATGTTGGTGCGGCTTCGGAACTTTTAAATATCTTGATATATCTCGAGAACTACGCATCTGATCAAAAAATATCATAGAACATAAATTGTAGGAAACATAATTCTCTACAAAAAAGGTATCTTAACATTTTGCCATAGCTCGCTTCGTTTCCGAGATATTTGCAGATATATCTCAAGGGAAGGGGCCTGCCGGACATATTTCGAGATATTTCTTCTTCTTGTTGTTCTTCTTCTGCACAGCTAAGCTGGAAGTGGCATTTACAGCTCGCAATAGTGCGCAGTTATCTCAAAGAAAGGGGCCACGGTGTTTCTGTATCTCTATTATGTTCGTGCTGCTTCGGAACTTTTAAATATCTTGATATATCTCGAGAACTACGCATCTGATCAAAAAATATCGTAGAACATGAAAAGTAGGAAACTTAATTCTCTACAAAAAAGGTCTCTTAACATTTTGCCATAGCTCTCTTCGTTTCCGAGATATTTGCAGATTTATCTCAAGGGAAGGGGCCTGACGGACATATTTCGAGATATTTCTTCTTCTTGTTGTTCTTCCTCTGCACAGCTAAGCTGGAAGTGGCATTTGCAGCTCGCAATAGTGCAGAGTTATCTCAAAGAAAGGGGCCACGGTGTTCCTGTATCTCTATTATGTTGGTGCGGCTTCGGATCTTTTAAATATCTCGATATATCTCGAAAACTACGCATCTGATCAAAAAATATCATAGAACATAAATTGTAGGAAACATAATTCTCTACAAAAAAGGTCTCTTAACATTTTGCCATAGCTCGCTTCGTTTCCGAGATATTTGCAGATATATCTCAAGGGAAGGGGCCTGACGGACATATTTCGAGATATTTCTTCTTCTTGTTGTTCTTCTTCTGCACAGCTAAGCTGGAAGTGGCATTTGCAGCTCGCAATAGTGCAGAGTTATCTCAAAGAAAGGGGCCACGGTGTTTCTGTATCTCTATTATGTTGGTGCGGCTTCGGAACTTTTAAATATCTTGATATATCTCGAGAACTACACGTCTGATCAAAAAATATCATAGAACATAAAAAGTGGGAAACTTAATTCTCTACAAAAAGGGTCTCTTAACATTTTGCCATAGCTCGCTTCGTTTCCGAGATATTTGCAGATTTATCTCAAGGGAAGGGGCCTGACGGACATATTTCGAGATATTTCTTCTTCTCGTTGTCCTTCTTCTGCACAACTAAGCTGTAAGTGGCATTTGCGGCTCGCGCTAGTGCAGAGTTATCTCAAAGAAAGGGGCCACGGTGTTTCTGTATCTCTATTATGTTGGTGCGGCTTCGGAACTTTTAAATATCTTGATATATCTCGAGAACTACGCATCTGATCAAAAAATATCATAGAACATAAAAAGTAGGAAACTTAATTCTCTACAAAAAAGATCTCTTAACATTTTGCCATAGCTCGCTTCGTTTCCGAGATATTTGCAGATTTATCTCAAGGGAAGGGGCCTGACGGACATATTTCGAGATACTTCTTCTTCTTGTTGTTCTTCTTCCGCACAGCTAAGCTGGAAGTGGCATTTGCAGCTCGCAATAGTGCAGAGTTATCTCAAAGAAAGGGGCCACGGTGTTTCTGTATCTCTATTATGTTGGTGCGGCTTCGGAACTTTTAAATATCTTAATATATCTCGAGAACTACGCATCTAATCAAAAAATATCATAGAACATAAAAAGTAGGACACCTAATTCTCTACAAAAAAGGTCGCTTAACATTTTGCCATAGCTCGCTTCGTTTCCGAGATATTTGCATATTTATCTCAAGGGAAGGGGCCTGACGGACATATTTCGAGATATTTCTTCTTCTTGTTGTTCTTCTTCTGCACAGCTAAGCTGGAAGTGGCATTTGCGGCTCGCACTAGTGCAGAGTTATCTCAAAGAAAGGGGCCACGGTGTTTCTGTATCTCTATTATGTTGGTGCGGCTTCGGAACTTTTAAATATCTCGATATATCTCGAAAACTACGCTTCTGATCAAAAAATATCATAGAACATAAATTGTAGGAAACATAATTCTTTACAAAAAAGGTCTCTCAACATTTTGCCATAGCTCGCTTCGTTTCCGAGATATTTGCAGATATATCTCAAGGGCAGGGGCCTGACGGACATATTTCGAGATATTTCTTCTTCTTGTTGTTCTTCTTCTGCACAGCTAAACTGGAAGTGGCATTTCCAGCTCGCAATAGTGCAGAGTTATCTCAAAGAAAGGAGCCACGTTGTTTCTGTATCTCTATTATGTTGGTGCGGCTTCGGAACTTTTAAATATCTTGATATATCTCGAGAACTACGCATCTGATCAAAAAATATCATAGAACATAAAATGTAGGAAACTTAATTCTCTACAAAAAAGGTCTCTTAACATTTTGCCATAGCTCGCTTCGTTTCCGAGATATTTGCAGATTTATCTCAAGGGAAGGGGCCTGACGGACATATTTCGAGATATTTCTTCTTCTCGTTGTTCTTCTTCTGCACAGCTAAGCTGTAAGTGGCATTTGCGGCTCGCACTAGTGCAGAGTTATCTCAAAGAAAGGGGCCACGGTGTTTCTGTATCTCTATTATGTTGGTGCGGCTTCGGAACCTTTAAATATCTCGATATATCTCGAAAACTACGCTTCTGATCAAAAAATATCATAGAAGATAAATTGTAGGAAACATAATTCTCTACAAAAAAGGTCTCTTAACATTTTGCCATAGCTCGCTTCGTTTCCGAGATATTTGCAGATATATCTCAAGGGCAGGGGCCTGACGGACATATTTCGAGATATTTCTTCTTCTTGTTGTTCTTCTTCTGCACAGCTAAGCTGGAAGTGGCATTTGCAGCTCGCAATAGTGCAGAGTTATCTCAAAGAAAGGGGCCACGGTGTTTCTGTATCTCTATTATGTTGGTGCGGCTTCGGAACTTTTAAATATCTTGATATATCTCGAGAACTACGCATCTGATCAAAAAATATCATAGAACATAAAAAGTAGCAAACTTAATTCTCTACAAAAAAGATCTCTTAACATTTTGCCATAGCTCGCTTCGTTTCCGATATATTTGCAGATTTATCTCAAGGGAAGGGGCCTGACGGACATATTTCGAGATATTTCTTCTTCTCGTTGTTCTTCTTCTGCACAGCTAAGCTGTAAGTGGCATTTGCGGCTCGCGCTAGTGCAGAGTTATCTCAAAGAAAGGGGCCACGGTGTTTCTGTATCTCTATTATGTTGGTGCGGCTTCGGAACTTTTAAATATCTTGATATATCTCGAGAACTACGCATCTGATCAAAAAATATCATAGAACATAAAAAGTAGAAAACTTAATTCTCTACAAAAAAGATCTCTTAACATTTTGCCATAGCTCGCTTCGTTTCCGAGATATTTGCAGATTTATCTCAAGGGAAGGGGCCTGACGGACATATTTCGAGATACTTCTTCTTCTTGTTGTTCTTCTTCTGCACAGCTAAGCTGGAAGTGGCATTTGCAGCTCGCAATAGTGCAGAGTTATCTCAAAGAAAGGGGCCACGGTGTTTCTGTATCTCTATTATGTTGGTGCGGCTTCGGAACTTTTAAATATCTTAATATATCTCGAGAACTACGCATCTAATCAAAAAATATCATAGAACATAAAAAGTAGGACACCTAATTCTCTACAAAAAAGGTCGCTTAACATTTTGCCATAGCTCGCTTCGTTTCCGAGATATTTGCATATTTATCTCAAGGGAAGGGGCCTGACGGACATATTTCGAGATATTTCTTCTTCTTGTTGTTCTTCTTCTGCACAGCTAAGCTGGAAGTGGCATTTGCGGCTCGCACTAGTGCAGAGTTATCTCAAAGAAAGGGGCCACGGTGTTTCTGTATCTCTATTATGTTGGTGCGGCTTCGGAACTTTTAAATATCTCGATATATCTCGAAAACTACGCTTCTGATCAAAAAATATCATAGAACATAAATTGTAGGAAACATAATTCTTTACAAAAAAGGTCTCTCAACATTTTGCCATAGCTCGCTTCGTTTCCGAGATATTTGCAGATATATCTCAAGGGCAGGGGCCTGACGGACATATTTCGAGATATTTCTTCTTCTTGTTGTTCTTCTTCTGCACAGCTAAACTGGAAGTGGCATTTCCAGCTCGCAATAGTGCAGAGTTATCTCAAAGAAAGGAGCCACGTTGTTTCTGTATCTCTATTATGTTGGTGCGGCTTCGGAACTTTTAAATATCTTGATATATCTCGAGAACTACGCATCTGATCAAAAAATATCATAGAACATAAAATGTAGGAAACTTAATTCTCTACAAAAAAGGTCTCTTAACATTTTGCCATAGCTCGCTTCGTTTCCGAGATATTTGCAGATTTATCTCAAGGGAAGGGGCCTGACGGACATATTTCGAGATATTTCTTCTTCTCGTTGTTCTTCTTCTGCACAGCTAAGCTGTAAGTGGCATTTGCGGCTCGCACTAGTGCAGAGTTATCTCAAAGAAAGGGGCCACGGTGTTTCTGTATCTCTATTATGTTGGTGCGGCTTCGGAACCTTTAAATATCTCGATATATCTCGAAAACTACGCTTCTGATCAAAAAATATCATAGAAGATAAATTGTAGGAAACATAATTCTCTACAAAAAAGGTCTCTTAACATTTTGCCATAGCTCGCTTCGTTTCCGAGATATTTGCAGATATATCTCAAGGGCAGGGGCCTGACGGACATATTTCGAGATATTTCTTCTTCTTGTTGTTCTTCTTCTGCACAGCTAAGCTGGAAGTGGCATTTGCAGCTCGCAATAGTGCAGAGTTATCTCAAAGAAAGGGGCCACGGTGTTTCTGTATCTCTATTATGTTGGTGCGGCTTCGGAACTTTTAAATATCTTGATATATCTCGAGAACTACGCGTCTGATCAAAAAATATCATAGAACATAAAAAGTGGGAAACTTAATTCTCTACAAAAAGGGTCTCTTAACATTTTGCCATAGCTCGCTTCGTTTCCGAGATATTTGCAGATTTATCTCAAGGGAAGGGGCCTGACGGACATATTTCGAGATATTTCTTCTTCTCGTTGTTCTTCTTCTGCACAACTAAGCTGTAAGTGGCATTTGCGGCTCGCGCTAGTGCAGAGTTATCTCAAAGAAAGGGGCCACGGTGTTTCTGTATCTCTATTATGTTGGTGCGGCTTCGGAACTTTTAAATATCTTGATATATCTCGAGAACTACGCATCTGATCAAAAAATATCATAGAACATAAAAAGTAGCAAACTTAATTCTCTACAAAAAAGATCTCTTAACATTTTGCCATAGCTCGCTTCGTTTCCGATATATTTGCAGATTTATCTCAAGGGAAGGGGCCTGACGGACATATTTCGAGATATTTCTTCTTCTCGTTGTTCTTCTTCTGCACAGCTAAGCTGTAAGTGGCATTTGCGGCTCGCGCTAGTGCAGAGTTATCTCAAAGAAAGGGGCCACGGTGTTTCTGTATCTCTATTATGTTGGTGCGGCTTCGGAACTTTTAAATATCTTGATATATCTCGAGAACTACGCATCTGATCAAAAAATATCATAGAACATAAAAAGTAGGAAACTTAATTCTCTACAAAAAAGATCTCTTAACATTTTGCCATAGCTCGCTTCGTTTCCGAGATATTTGCAGATTTATCTCAAGGGAAGGGGCCTGACGGACATATTTCGAGATACTTCTTCTTCTTGTTGTTCTTCTTCTGCACAGCTAAGCTGGAAGTGGCATTTGCAGCTCGCAATAGTGCAGAGTTATCTCAAAGAAAGGGGCCACGGTGTTTCTGTATCTCTATTATGTTGGTGCGGCTTCGGAACTTTTAAATATCTTAATATATCTCGAGAACTACGCATCTAATCAAAAAATATCATAGAACATAAAAAGTAGGACACTTAATTCTCTACAAAAAAGGTCGCTTAACATTTTGCCATAACTCGCTTCGTTTCCGAGATATTTGCATATTTATCTCAAGGGAAGGGGCCTGACGGACATATTTCGAGATATTTCTTCTTCTTGTTGTTCTTCTTCTGCACAGCTAAGCTGGAAGTGGCATTTGCGGCTCGCACTAGTGCAGAGTTATCTCAAAGAAAGGGGCCACGGTGTTTCTGTATCTCTATTATGTTGGTGCGGCTTCGGAACTTTTAAATATCTCGATATATCTCGAAAACTACGCTTCTGATCAAAAAATATCATAGAACATAAATTGTAGGAAACATAATTCTTTACAAAAAAGGTCTCTCAACATTTTGCCATAGCTCGCTTCGTTTCCGAGATATTTGCAGATTCAGCTCAAAGGAACTGGCCTGACGGACATATTTCGAGATATTTCTTCTTCTTGTTGTTCTTCTTCTGCACAGCTAAACTGGAAGTTGCATTTCCAGCTCGCAATCGTGCAGAGTTATCTCAAAGAAAGGGGCCACGGTATTTCTGTATCTCTATTATGTTGGTGCGGCTTCGGAACTTTTAAATATCTTGATATATCTCGAGAACTACGCCTCTGATCGAAAAATATCATAGAACATAAAAAGTAGGAAACGTAATTCTCTACAAAAAAGGTCTCTTAACATTTTGCCATAGCTCGCTTCGTTTCCGAGATATTTGCAGATTTATCTCAAGGGAAGCGGCCTGACGGACATATTTCGAGATATTTCTTCTTCTTGTTGTTCTTCTTCTGCACAGCTAAGCTGGAAGTGGCATTTCCAGCTCGCAATAGTGCAGAGTTATCCCAAAGAAAGGGGCCACGGTGTTTCTGTGTCTCTATTATGTTGGTGCGGCTTCGGAACTTTTACATATCTCGATATATCTCGAAAACTACGCTTCTGATCAAAAAATATCATAGAAGATAAATTGTAGGAAACATAATTCTCTACAAAAAAGGTCTCTTAACGTTTTGCCATAGCTCGCTTCGTTTCCGAGATATTTGCAGATTTATCTCAAGGGAAGGGTCCTGATGAACATATTTCGAGATATTTCTTCTTCTTGTTGTTCTTCTTCTGCACAGCTAAACTGGAAGTGGCATTTCCAGCTCGCAATCGTGCAGAGTTATCTCAAAGAAAGGGGCCACGGTGTTTCTGTATCTCTATTATGTTGGTGCGGCTTCGGAACTTTTAAATATCTCGATATATCTCGAAAACTACGCTTCTGATCAAAAAATATCATAGAACCTAAATTGTAGGAAACATAATTCTCTACAAAAAAGGTCTCTTAACATTTTGCCATAGCTCGCTTCGTTTCCGAGATATTTGCAGATATATCTCAAGGGAAGGGGCCTGACGGACATATTTCGAGATATTTCTTCTTCTTGTTGTTCTTCTTCTGCACAGCTAAGCTGGAAGTGGCATTTGCATCTCGCAATAGTGCAGAGTTATCTCAAAGAAAGGGGCCACGGTGTTTCTGTATCTCTATTATGTTGGTGCGGCTTCGGAACTTTTAAATATCTTGATATATCTCGAGAACTACGCATCTGATCAAAAAATATCATAGAACATAAAAAGTAGGGAACTTAATTCTCTACAAAAACGGTCTCTAAACATTTTGCCATAGCTCGCTTCGTTTCCGAGATATTTGCAGATTTATCTCAAGGGAAGGGTCCTGATGGACATATTTCGAGATATTTCTTCTTCTTGTTGTTCTTCTTCTGCACAGCTGAGCTGGAAGTGGCATTTCCAGCTCGCAATCGTGCAGAGTTATCTCAAAGAAAGGGGCCACGGTGTTTCTGTATCTCTATTATGTTGGTGCGGCTTCGGAACTTTTAAATATCTTGATATATCCCGAGAACTACGCCTCTGATCGAAAAATATCATAGAACATAAAAAGTAGGAAACTTAATTTTCTACAAAAAAGGTCTCTTAACATTTTGCCATAGCTCGCTTCGTTTCCGAGATATTTGCAGATTTATCTCAAGGGAAGGGGCCTGACGGACATATTTCGAGATATTTCTTCTTCTTGTTGTTCTTCTTCTGCACAGCTGAGCTGGAAGTGGCATTTGCAGGTCGCAATAGTGCAGAGTTATCTCAAAGAAAGGGGCCACGGTGTTTCTGTATCTCTATTATGTTGGTGCGGCTTCGGAACTTTTAAATATCTCGATATATCTCGAAAACTACGCTTCTGATCAAAAAATATCATAGAACATAAATTGTAGGAAACATAATTCTCTACAAAAAACGTCTCTTAACATTTTGCCATAGCTCGCTTCGTTTCCGAGATATTTGCAGATTCAGCTCAAAGGAACGGGCCTGACGGACGTATTTCGAGATACTTCTTCTTCTTGTTGTTCTTCCTCTGCACAGCTAAGCTGGAAGTGGCATTTGCAGCTCGCAATAGTGCAGAGTTATCTCAAAGAAAGGGGCCACGGTGTTTCTGTATCTCTATTATGTTGGTGCGGCTTCGGAACTTTTAAATATCTTGATATATCTCGAGAACTACGCATCTGATCAAAAAATATCATAGAACATAAAAAGTAGGAAACTTAATTCTCTACAAAAAAGGTCTCTTAACATTTTGCCATAGCTCGCTTCGTTTCCGAGATATTTGCAGATTTATCTCAAGGGAAGGGGCCTGACGGACATATTTCGAGATATTTCTTCTTCTTGTTGTTCTTCTTCTGCACAGCTAAGCTGGAAGTGGCATTTGCAGCTCGCAATAGTGCAGAGTTATCTCAAAGAAAGGGGCCACGGTGTTTCTGTATCTCTATTATGTTGGTGCGGCTTCGGAACTTTTAAATATCTCGATATATCTCGAAAACTACGCTTCTGATCAAAAAATATCATAGAACATAAATTGTAGGAAACATTATTCTCTACAAAAAAGGTCTCTTAACATTTTGCCATAGCTCGCTTCGTTTCCGAGATATTTGCAGATTTATCTCAAGGGAAGGGGCCTGTCGGACATATTTCGAGATATTTCTTCTTCTTGTTCTTCTTCTGCACAGCTAAGCTGGAAGTGGCATTTGCGGCTCGCACTAGTGCAGAGTTATCTCAAAGAAAGGGGCCACGGTGTTTCTGTATCTCTATTATGTTGGTGCGGCTTCGGAACTTTTAAATATCTCGATATATCTCGAAAACTACGCTTCTGATCAAAAAATATCATAGAACATAAATTGTAGGAAACATTATTCTCTACAAAAAAGGTCTCTTAACATTTTGCCATAGCTCGCTTCGTTTCCGAGATATTTGCAGATATATCTCAAGGGAAGGGGCCTGTCGGACATATTTCGAGATATTTCTTCTTCTTGTTGTTCTTCTTCTGCACAGCTAAGCTGGAAGTGGCATTTCCAGCTCGCAATAGTGCAGAGTTATCCCAAAGAAAGGGGCCACGGTGTTTCTGTGTCTCTATTACGTTGGTGCGGCTTCGGAACTTTTACATATCTCGATATATCTCGAAAACTACGCTTCTGATCAAAAAATATCATAGAAGATAAATTGTAGGAAACATAATTCTCTACAAAAAAGGTCTCTTAACGTTTTGCCATAGCTCGCTTCGTTTCCGAGATATTTGCAGATTTATCTCAAGGGAAGGGTCCTGATGGACATATTTCGAGATATTTCTTCTTCTTGTTGTTCTTCTTCTGCACAGCTAAACTGGAAGTGGCATTTCCAGCTCGCAATCGTGCAGAGTTATCTCAAAGAAAGGGGCCACGGTGTTTCTGTATCTCTATTATGTTGGTGCGGCTTCGGAACTTTTAAATATCTCGATATATCTCGAAAACTACGCTTCTGATCAAAAAATATCATAGAACCTAAATTGTAGGAAACATAATTCTCTACAAAAAAGGTCTCTTAACATTTTGCCATAGCTCGCTTCGTTTCCGAGATATTTGCAGATATATCTCAAGGGAAGGGGCCTGACGGACATATTTCGAGATATTTCTTCTTCTTGTTGTTCTTCTTCTGCACAGCTAAGCTGGAAGTGGCATTTGCATCTCGCAATAGTGCAGAGTTATCTCAAAGAAAGGGGCCACGGTGTTTCTGTATCTCTATTATGTTGGTGCGGCTTCGGAACTTTTAAATATCTTGATATATCTCGAGAACTACGCATCTGATCAAAAAATATCATAGAACATAAAAAGTAGGGAACTTAATTCTCTACAAAAACGGTCTCTAAACATTTTGCCATAGCTCGCTTCGTTTCCGAGATATTTGCAGATTTATCTCAAGGGAAGGGTCCTGATGGACATATTTCGAGATATTTCTTCTTCTTGTTGTTCTTCTTCTGCACAGCTGAGCTGGAAGTGGCATTTCCAGCTCGCAATCGTGCAGAGTTATCTCAAAGAAAGGGGCCACGGTGTTTCTGTATCTCTATTATGTTGGTGCGGCTTCGGAACTTTTAAATATCTTGATATATCCCGAGAACTACGCCTCTGATCGAAAAATATCATAGAACATAAAAAGTAGGAAACTTAATTTTCTACAAAAAAGGTCTCTTAACATTTTGCCATAGCTCGCTTCGTTTCCGAGATATTTGCAGATTTATCTCAAGGGAAGGGGCCTGACGGACATATTTCGAGATATTTCTTCTTCTTGTTGTTCTTCTTCTGCACAGCTGAGCTGGAAGTGGCATTTGCAGGTCGCAATAGTGCAGAGTTATCTCAAAGAAAGGGGCCACGGTGTTTCGGTATCTCTATTATGTTGGTGCGGCTTCGGAACTTTTAAATATCTCGATATATCTCGAAAACTACGCTTCTGATCAAAAAATATCATAGAACATAAATTGTAGGAAACATTATTGTCTACAAAAAAGGTCTCTTAACATTTTGCCATAGCTCGCTTCGTTTCCGAGATATTTGCAGATTTATCTCAAGGGAAGGGGCCTGTCGGACATATTTCGAGATATTTCTTCTTCTTGTTGTTCTTCTTCTGCACAGCTAAGCTGGAAGTGGCATTTGCGGCTCGCACTAGTGCAGAGTTATCTCAAAGAAAGGGGCCACGGTGTTTCTGTATCTCTATTATGTTGGTGCGGCTTCGGAACTTTTAAATATCTCGATATATCTCGAAAACTACGCTTCTGATCAAAAAATATCATAGAACATAAATTGTAGGAAACATAATTCTCTACAAAAAACGTCTCTTAACATTTTGCCATAGCTCGCTTCGTTTCCGAGATATTTGCAGATTTATCTCAAGGGAAGGGGCCTGACGGACATATTTCGAGATATTTCTTCTTCTTGTTGTTCTTCTTCTGCACAGCTGAGCTGGAAGTGGCATTTGCAGGTCGCAATAGTGCAGAGTTATCTCAAAGAAAGGGGCCACGGTGTTTCTGTATCTCTATTATGTTGGTGCGGCTTCGGAACTTTTAAATATCTCGATATATCTCGAAAACTACGCTTCTGATCAAAAAATATCATAGAACATAAATTGTAGGAAACATTATTCTCTACAAAAAAGGTCTCTTAACATTTTGCCATAGCTCGCTTCGTTTCCGAGATATTTGCAGATATATCTCAAGGGAAGGGGCCTGTCGGACATATTTCGAGATATTTCTTCTTCTTGTTGTTCTTCTTCTGCACAGCTAAGCTGGAAGTGGCATTTCCAGCTCGCAATAGTGCAGAGTTATCCCAAAGAAAGGGGCCACGGTGTTTCTGTGTCTCTATTATGTTGGTGCGGCTTCGGAACTTTTACATATCTCGATATATCTCGAAAACTACGCTTCTGATCAAAAAATATCATAGAAGATAAATTGTAGGAAACATAATTCTCTACAAAAAAGGTCTCTTAACGTTTTGCCATAGCTCGCTTCGTTTCCGAGATATTTGCAGATTTATCTCAAGGGAAGGGTCCTGATGGACATATTTCGAGATATTTCTTCTTCTTGTTGTTCTTCTTCTGCACAGCTAAACTGGAAGTGGCATTTCCAGCTCGCAATCGTGCAGAGTTATCTCAAAGAAAGGGGCCACGGTGTTTCTGTATCTCTATTATGTTGGTGCGGCTTCGGAACTTTTAAATATCTCGATATATCTCGAAAACTACGCTTCTGATCAAAAAATATCATAGAACCTAAATTGTAGGAAACATAATTCTCTACAAAAAAGGTCTCTTAACATTTTGCCATAGCTCGCTTCGTTTCCGAGATATTTGCAGATATATCTCAAGGGAAGGGGCCTGACGGACATATTTCGAGATATTTCTTCTTCTTGTTGTTCTTCTTCTGCACAGCTAAGCTGGAAGTGGCATTTGCATCTCGCAATAGTGCAGAGTTATCTCAAAGAAAGGGGCCACGGTGTTTCTGTATCTCTATTATGTTGGTGCGGCTTCGGAACTTTTAAATATCTTGATATATCTCGAGAACTACGCATCTGATCAAAAAATATCATAGAACATAAAAAGTAGGGAACTTAATTCTCTACAAAAACGGTCTCTAAACATTTTGCCATAGCTCGCTTCGTTTCCGAGATATTTGCAGATTTATCTCAAGGGAAGGGTCCTGATGGACATATTTCGAGATATTTCTTCTTCTTGTTGTTCTTCTTCTGCACAGCTGAGCTGGAAGTGGCATTTCCAGCTCGCAATCGTGCAGAGTTATCTCAAAGAAAGGGGCCACGGTGTTTCTGTATCTCTATTATGTTGGTGCGGCTTCGGAACTTTTAAATATCTTGATATATCCCGAGAACTACGCCTCTGATCGAAAAATATCATAGAACATAAAAAGTAGGAAACTTAATTTTCTACAAAAAAGGTCTCTTAACATTTTGCCATAGCTCGCTTCGTTTCCGAGATATTTGCAGATTTATCTCAAGGGAAGGGGCCTGACGGACATATTTCGAGATATTTCTTCTTCTTGTTGTTCTTCTTCTGCACAGCTGAGCTGGAAGTGGCATTTGCAGGTCGCAATAGTGCAGAGTTATCTCAAAGAAAGGGGCCACGGTGTTTCTGTATCTCTATTATGTTGGTGCGGCTTCGGAACTTTTAAATATCTCGATATATCTCGAAAACTACGCTTCTGATCAAAAAATATCATAGAACATAAATTGTAGGAAACATAATTCTCTACAAAAAACGTCTCTTAACATTTTGCCATAGCTCGCTTCGTTTCCGAGATATTTGCAGATTCAGCTCAAAGGAACGGGCCTGACGGACGTATTTCGAGATACTTCTTCTTCTTGTTGTTCTTCCTCTGCACAGCTAAGCTGGAAGTGGCATTTGCAGCTCGCAATAGTGCAGAGTTATCTCAAAGAAAGGGGCCACGGTGTTTCTGTATCTCTATTATGTTGGTGCGGCTTCGGAACTTTTAAATATCTTGATATATCTCGAGAACTACGCATCTGATCAAAAAATATCATAGAACATAAAAAGTAGGAAACTTAATTCTCTACAAAAAAGGTCTCTTAACATTTTGCCATAGCTCGCTTCGTTTCCGAGATATTTGCAGATTTATCTCAAGGGAAGGGGCCTGACGGACATATTTCGAGATATTTCTTCTTCTTGTTGTTCTTCTTCTGCACAGCTAAGCTGGAAGTGGCATTTGCAGCTCGCACTAGTGCAGAGTTATCTCAAAGAAAGGGGCCACGGTGTTTCTGTATCTCTATTATGTTGGTGCGGCTTCGGAACTTTTAAATATCTCGATATATCTCGAAAACTACGCTTCTGATCAAAAAATATCATAGAACATAAATTGTAGGAAACATTATTGTCTACAAAAAAGGTCTCTTAACATTTTGCCATAGCTCGCTTCGTTTCCGAGATATTTGCAGATTTATCTCAAGGGAAGGGGCCTGTCGGACATATTTCGAGATATTTCTTCTTCTTGTTGTTCTTCTTCTGCACAGCTAAGCTGGAAGTGGCATTTGCGGCTCGCACTAGTGCAGAGTTATCTCAAAGAAAGGGGCCACGGTGTTTCTGTATCTCTATTATGTTGGTGCGGCTTCGGAACTTTTAAGTATCTCGATATATCTCGAAAACTACGCTTCTGATCAAAAAATATCATAGAACATAAATTGTAGGAAACATAATTCTCTACAAAAAACGTCTCTTAACATTTTGCCATAGCTCGCTTCGTTTCCGAGATATTTGCAGATTCAGCTCAAAGGAACGGGCCTGACGGACGTATTTCGAGATACTTCTTCTTCTTGTTGTTCTTCCTCTGCACAGCTAAGCTGGAAGTGGCATTTGCAGCTCGCAATAGTGCAGAGTTATATCAAAGAAAGGGGCCACGGTGTTTCTGTATCTCTATTATGTTGGTGCGGCTTCGGAACTTTTAAATATCTTGATATATCTCGAGAACTACGCATCTGATCAAAAAATATCATAGAACATAAAAAGTAGGAAACTTAATTCTCTACAAAAAAGGTCTCTTAACATTTTGCCATAGCTCGCTTCGTTTCCGAGATATTTGCAGATTTATCTCAAGGGAAGGGGCCTGTCGGACATATTTCGAGATATTTCTTCTTCTTGTTGTTCTTCTTCTGCACAGCTAAGCTGGAAGTGGCATTTGCGGCTCGCACTAGTGCAGAGTTATCTCAAAGAAAGGGGCCACGGTGTTTCTGTATCTCTATTATGTTGGTGCGGCTTCGGAACTTTTAAGTATCTCGATATATCTCGAAAACTACGCTTCTGATCAAAAAATATCATAGAACATAAATTGTAGGAAACATAATTCTCTACAAAAAACGTCTCTTAACATTTTGCCATAGCTCGCTTCGTTTCCGAGATATTTGCAGATTCAGCTCAAAGGAACGGGCCTGACGGACGTATTTCGAGATACTTCTTCTTCTTGTTGTTCTTCCTCTGCACAGCTAAGCTGGAAGTGGCATTTGCAGCTCGCAATAGTGCAGAGTTATATCAAAGAAAGGGGCCACGGTGTTTCTGTATCTCTATTATGTTGGTGCGGCTTCGGAACTTTTAAATATCTTGATATATCTCGAGAACTACGCATCTGATCAAAAAATATCATAGAACATAAAAAGTAGGAAACTTAATTCTCTACAAAAAAGGTCTCTTAACATTTTGCCATAGCTCGCTTCGTTTCCGAGATATTTGCAGATTTATCTCAAGGGAAGGGGCCTGACGGACATATTTCGAGATATTTCTTCTTCTTGTTGTTCTTCTTCTGCACAGCTGAGCTGGAAGTGGCATTTGCAGGTCGCAATAGTGCAGAGTTATCTCAAAGAAAGGGGCCACGGTGTTTGTGTATCTCTATTATGTTGGTGCGGCTTCGGAACTTTTAAATATCTCGATATATCTCGAAAACTACGCTTCTGATCAAAAAATATCATAGAACATAAATTGTAGGAAACATTATTCTCTACAAAAAAGGTCTCTTAACATTTTGCCATAGCTCGCTTCGTTTCCGAGATATTTGCAGATATATCTCAAGGGAAGGGGCCTGTCGGACATATTTCGAGATATTTCTTCTTCTTGTTGTTCTTCTTCTGCACAGCTAAGCTGGAAGTGGCATTTGCGGCTCGCACTAGTGCAGAGTTATCTCAAAGAAAGGGGCCACGGTGTTTCTGTATCTCTATTATGTTGGTGCGGCTTCGGAACTTTTAAATATCTCGATATATCTCGAAAACTACGCTTCTGATCAAAAAATATCATAGAACATAAATTGTAGGAAACATAATTCTCTACAAAAAACGTCTCTTAACATTTTGCCATAGCTCGCTTCGTTTCCGAGATATTTGCAGATTTATCTCAAGGGAAGGGGCCTGACGGACATATTTCGAGATATTTCTTCTTCTTGTTGTTCTTCTTCTGCACAGCTAAGCTGGAAGTGGCATTTGCGGCTCGCACTAGTGCAGAGTTATCTCAAAGAAAGGGGCCACGGTGTTTCTGTATCTCTATTATGTTGGTGCGGCTTCGGAACTTTTAAATATCTCGATATATCTCGAAAACTACGCTTCTGATCAAAAAACATCATAGAACGTAAATTGTAGGAAACATTATTCTCTACAAAAACGGTCTCTTAACATTTTGCCATAGCTCGCTTCGTTTCCGAGATATTTGCAGATTTATCTCAAGGGAAGGGGCCTGACGGACATATTTCGAGATATTTCTTCTTCTTGTTGTTCTTCTTCTGCACAGCTGAGCTGGAAGTGGCATTTGCAGGTCGCAATAGTGCAGAGTTATCTCAAAGAAAGGGGCCACGGTGTTTCTGTATCTCTATTATGTTGGTGCGGCTTCGGAACTTTTAAATATCTCGATATATCTCGAAAACTACGCTTCTGATCAAAAAATATCATAGAACATAAATTGTAGGAAACATTATTCTCTACAAAAAAGGTCTCTTAACATTTTGCCATAGCTCGCTTCGTTTCCGAGATATTTGCAGATTTATCTCAAGGGAAGGGGCCTGTCGGACATATTTCGAGATATTTCTTCTTCTTGTTGTTCTTCTTCTGCACAGCTAAGCTGGAAGTGGCATTTGCGGCTCGCACTAGTGCAGAGTTATCTCAAAGAAAGGGGCCACGGTGTTTCTGTATCTCTATTATGTTGGTGCGGCTTCGGAACTTTTAAGTATCTCGATATATCTCGAGAACTACGCATCTGATCAAAAAATATCATAGAACATAAAAAGTAGGAAACTTAATTCTCTACAAAAAAGGTCTCTTAACATTTTGCCATAGCTCGCTTCGTTTCCGAGATATTTGCAGATTTATCTCAAGGGAAGGGGCCTGACGGACATATTTCGAGATATTTCTTCTTCTTGTTGTTCTTCTTCTGCACAGCTAAGCTGGAAGTGGCATTTGCAGCTCGCACTAGTGCAGAGTTATCTCAAAGAAAGGGGCCACGGTGTTTCTGTATCTCTATTATGTTGGTGCGGCTTCGGAACTTTTAAATATCTCGATATATCTCGAAAACTACGCTTCTGATCAAAAAATGTCATAGAACATAAATTGTAGGAAACATAATTCTCTACAAAAAAGGTCTCTTAACATTTTGCCATAGCTCGCTTCGTTTCCGAGATATTTGCAGATATATCTCAAGGGAAGGGGCCTGACGGACATATTTCGAGATATTTCTTCTTCTTGTTGTTCTTCCTCTGCACAGCTAAGCTGGAAGTGGCATTTGCAGCTCGCAATAGTGCAGAGTTATCTCTAAGAAAGGGGCCACGGTGTTTCTGTATCTCTATTATGTTGGTGCGGCTTCGGAACTTTTAAATATCTTGATATATCTCGAGAACCACGCATCTGATCAAAAAATATCATAGAACATAAAAAGTAGGAAACTTAATTCTCTACAAAAACGGTCTCTTAACATTTTGCCATAGCTCGCTTCGTTTCCGAGATATTTGCAGATTTATCTCCAGGGAAGGGGCCTGACGGACATATTTCGAGATATTTCTTCTTCTTGTTGTTCTTCTTCTGCACAGCTAAGCTGGAAGTGGCATTTGCAGCGCGCAATAGGGCAGAGTTATCTCAAAGAAAGGGGCCACGGTGTTTC
Organism: Osmia lignaria lignaria; assembly: GCF_051020975.1. NCBI lineage: Eukaryota > Metazoa > Arthropoda > Insecta > Hymenoptera > Megachilidae > Osmia > Osmia lignaria. Next base: position 16,440,657 of record NW_027478161.1, read on the forward strand.
TGTATCTCTATTATGTTGGTGCGGCTTCGGAACTTTTAAATATCTTGATATATCTCGAGAACCACGCATCTGATCAAAAAATATCATAGAACATAAAAAGTAGGAAACTTAATTCTCTACAAAAACGGTCTCTTAACATTTTGCCATAGCTCGCTTCGTTTCCGAGATATTTGCAGATTTATCTCAATGGAAGGGGCCTGACGGACATATTTCGAGATATTTCTTCTTCTTGTTGTTCTTCTTCTGCACAGCTGAGCTGGAAGTGGCATTTGCAGGTCGCAATAGTGCAGAGTTATCTCAAAGAAAGGGGCCACGGTGTTTCTGTATCTCTATTATGTTGGTGCGGCTTCGGAACTTTTAAATATCTCGATATATCTCGAAAACTACGCTTCTGATCAAAAAATATCATAGAACATAAATTGTAGGAAACATTATTCTCTACAAAAAAGGTCTCTTAACATTTTGCCATAGCTCGCTTCGTTTCCGAGATATTTGCAGATATATCTCAAGGGAAGGGGCCTGTCGGACATATTTCGAGATATTTCTTCTTCTTGTTGTTCTTCTTCTGCACAGCTAAGCTGGAAGTGGCATTTGCGGCTCGCACTAGTGCAGAGTTATCTCAAAGAAAGGGGCCACGGTGTTTCTGTATCTCTATTATGTTGGTGCGGCTTCGGAACTTTTAAATATCTCGATATATCTCGAAAACTACGCTTCTGATCAAAAAATATCATAGAACATAAATTGTAGGAAACATAATTCTCTACAAAAAACGTCTCTTAACATTTTGCCATAGCTCGCTTCGTTTCCGAGATATTTGCAGATTCAGCTCAAAGGAACGGGCCTGACGGACATATTTCGAGATACTTCTTCTTCTTGTTGTTCTTCCTCTGCACAGCTAAGCTGGAAGTGGCATTTGCAGCTCGCAATAGTGCAGAGTTATCTCAAAGAAAGGGGCCACGGTGTTTCTGTATCTCTATTATGTTGGTGCGGCTTCGGAACTTTTAAATATCTTGATATATCTCGGGAACTACGCATCTGATCAAAAAATCTCATAGAACATAAAAAGTAGGAAACTTAATTCTCTACAAAAAAGGTCTCTTAACATTTTGCCATAGCTCGCTTCGTTTCCGAGATATTTGCAGTTTTATCTCAAGGGAAGGGGCCTGACGGACATATTTCGAGATATTTCTTCTTCTTGTTGTTCTTCCTCTGCACAGCTAAGCTGGAAGTGACATTTGCAGCTCGCAATAGTGCAGAGTTATCTCAAAGAAAGGGGCCACGGTGTTTCTGTATCTCTATTATGTTGGTGCGGCTTCGGAACTTTTAAATATCTTGATATATCTCGAGAACTACGCATCTGATCAAAAAATATCGTAGAACATAAAAAGTAGGAAACGTAATTCTCTACAAAAAAGGTCTCTTAACATTTTGCCATAGCTCGCTTCGTTTCCGAGATATTTGCAGATTTATCTCAAGGGAAGGGGCCTGACGGACATATTTCGAGATATTTCTTCTTCTTGTTGTTCTTCTTCTGCACAGCTAAGCTGGAAGTGGCATTTGCGGCTCGCACTAGTGCAGAGTTATCTCAAAGAAAGGGGCCACGGTGTTTCTGTATCTCTATTATGTTGGTGCGGCTTCGGAACTTTTAAATATCTTGATATATCTCGAGAACTACGCATCTGATCAAAAAATATCATAGAACATAAAAAGTAGGAAACTTAATTCTCTACAAAAAAGGTCTCTTAACATTTTGCCATAGCTCGCTTCGTTTCCGAGATATTTGCAGATTTATCTCAAGGGAAGGGGCCTGACGGACATATTTCGAGATATTTCTTCTTCTTGTTGTTCTTCTTCTGCACAGCTAAGCTGGAAGTGGCATTTGCGGCTCGCACTAGTGCAGAGTTATCTCAAAGAAAGGGGCCACGGTGTTTCTGTATCCCTATTATGTTGGTGCGGCTTCGGAACTTTTAAATATCTCGATATATCTCGAAAACTACGCTTCTGATCAAAAAATATCATAGAACATGAATTGTAGGAAACATAATTCTCTACAAAAAACGTCTGTTAACATTTTGCCATAGCTCGCTTCGTTTCCGAGATATTTGCAGATTCAGCTCAAAGGAACTGGCCTGACGGACATATTTCGAGATATTTCTTCTTCTTGTTGTTCTTCCTCTGCACAGCTAAGCTGGAAGTGGCATTTGCAGCTCGCAATAGTGCAGAGTTATCTCAAAGAAAGGGGCCACGGTGTTTCTGTATCTCTATTATGTTGGTGCGGCTTCGGAACTTTTAAATATCTCGATATATCTCGAAAACTACGCTTCTGATCAAAAAATATCATAGAACATAAATTGTAGGAAACAGAATTCTCTACAAAAAAGGTCTCTCAACATTTTGCCATAGCTCGCTTCGTTTCCGAGATATTTGCAGATATATCTCAAGGGAAGGGGCCTGACGGACATATTTCGAGATATTTCTTCTTCTTGTTGTTCTTCTTCTGCACAGCTAAGCTGGAAGTGGCATTTACAGCTCGCAATAGTGCAGAGTTATCTCAAAGAAAGCGGCCACGGTTGTTTCTGTATCTCTATTATGTTGGTGCGGCTTCGGAACTTTTAAATATCTTGATATATCTCGAGAACTACGCATCTGATCAAAAAATATCATAGAACATAAATTGTAGGAAACATAATTCTCTACAAAAAACGTCTCTTAACATTTTGCCATAGCTCGCTTCGTTTCCGAGATATTTGCAGATTCAGCTCAAAGGAACGGGCCTGACGGACATATTTCGAGATACTTCTTCTTCTTGTTGTTCTTCCTCTGCACAGCTAAGCTGGAAGTGGCATTTGCAGCTCGCAATAGTGCAGAGTTATCTCAAAGAAAGGGGCCACGGTGTTTCTGTATCTCTATTATGTTGGTGCGGCTTCGGAACTTTTAAATATCTTGATATATCTCGAGAACTACGCATCTGATCAAAAAATATCATAGAACATAAAAAGTAGGAAACGTAATTCTCTACAAAAAAGGTCTCTTAACATTTTGCCATAGCTCGCTTCGTTTCCGAGATATTTGCAGATTTATCTCAAGGGAAGGGGCCTGACGGACATATTTCGAGATATTTCTTCTTCTTGTTGTTCTTCTTCTGCACAGCTAAGCTGGAAGTGGCATTTGCGGCTCGCACTAGTGCAGAGTTATCTCAAAGAAAGGGGCCACGGTGTTTCTGTATCTCCATTATGTTGGTGCGGCTTCGGAACTTTTAAATATCTCGATATATCTCGAAAACTACGCTTCTGATCAAAAAATATCATAGAACATAAATTGTAGGAAACAGAATTCTCTACAAAAAAGGTCTCTTAACATTTTGCCATAGCTCGCTTCGTTTCCGAGATATTTGCAGATATATCTCAAGGGAAGAGGCCTGACGGACATATTTCGAGATATTTCTTCTTCTTGTTGTTCTTCTTCTGCACAGCTAAGCTGGAAGTGGCATTTACAGCTCGCAATAGTGCAGAGTTATCTTAAAGAAAGGGGCCACGGTGTTTCTGTATCTCTATTATGTTGGTGCGGCTTCGGAACTTTTAAATATCTTGATATATCTCGAGAACTACGCATCTGATCAAAAAATATCATAGAACATAAAAAGTAGGAAACTTAATTCTCTACAAAAAAGGTCTCTTAACATTTTGCCATAGCTCGCTTCGTTTCCGAGATATTTGCAGATTTATCTCAAGGGAAGGGGCCTGACGGACATATTTCGAGATATTTCTTCTTCTTGTTGTTCTTCTTCTGCACAGCTAAGCTGGAAGTGGCATTTGCGGCTCGCACTAGTGCAGAGTTATCTCAAAGAAAGGGGCCACGGTGTTTCTGTATCCCTATTATGTTGGTGCGGCTTCGGAACTTTTAAATATCTCGATATATCTCGAAAACTACGCTTCTGATCAAAAAATATCATAGAACATGAATTGTAGGAAACATAATTCTCTACAAAAAACGTCTGTTAACATTTTGCCATAGCTCGCTTCGTTTCCGAGATATTTGCAGATTCAGCTCAAAGGAACTGGCCTGACGGACATATTTCGAGATATTTCTTCTTCTTGTTGTTCTTCCTCTGCACAGCTAAGCTGGAAGTGGCATTTGCAGCTCGCAATAGTGCAGAGTTATCTCAAAGAAAGGGGCCACGGTGTTTCTGTATCTCTATTATGTTGGTGCGGCTTCGGAACTTTTAAATATCTTGATATATCTCGAGAACTACGCATCTGATCAAAAAATATCATAGAACATAAAAAGTAGGAAACTTAATTCTCTACAAAAAAGGTCTGTTAACATTTTGCCATAGCTCGCTTCGTTTCCGAGATATTTGCAGATTTATCTCAAGGGAAGGGGCCTGACGGACATATTTCGAGATATTTCTTCTTCTTGTTGTTCTTCCTCTGCACAGCTGAGCTGGAAGTGGCATTTGTAGCTCGCAATAGTGCAGAGTTATCTCAAAGAAAGGGGCCACGGTGTTTCTGTATCTCTATTATGTTGGTGCGGCTTCGGAACTTTTAAATATCTTGATATATCTCGAGAACTACGCATCTGATCAAAAAATATCATAGAACATAAAAAGTAGGAAACTTAATTCTCTACAAAAAAGGTCTCTTAACATTTTGCCATAGCTCGCTTCGTTTCCGAGATATTTGCAGATTTATCTCAAGGGAAGGGGCCTGACGGACATATTTCGAGATATTTCTTCTTCTTGTTGTTCTTCTTCTGCACAGCTGAGCTGGAAGTGGCATTTGCAGGTCGCAATAGTGCAGAGTTATCTCAAAGAAAGGGGCCACGGTGTTTGTGTATCTCTATTATGTTGGTGCGGCTTCGGAACTTTTAAATATCTCGATATATCTCGAAAACTACGCTTCTGATCAAAAAATATCATAGAACATAAATTGTAGGAAACATTATTCTCTACAAAAAAGGTCTCTTAACGTTTTGCCATAGCTCGCTTCGTTTCCGAGATATTTGCAGATATATCTCAAGGGAAGGGGCCTGTCGGACATATTTCGAGATATTTCTTCTTCTTGTTGTTCTTCTTCTGCACAGCTAAGCTGGAAGTGGCATTTGCGGCTCGCACTAGTGCAGAGTTATCTCAAAGAAAGGGGCCACGGTGTTTCTGTATCTCTATTATGTTGGTGCGGCTTCGGAACTTTTAAATATCTCGATATATCTCGAAAACTACGCTTCTGATCAAAAAATATCATAGAACATAAATTGTAGGAAACATAATTCTCTACAAAAAACGTCTCTTAACATTTTGCCATAGCTCGCTTCGTTTCCGAGATATTTGCAGATTTATCTCAAGGGAAGGGGCCTGACGGACATATTTCGAGATATTTCTTCTTCTTGTTGTTCTTCTTCTGCACAGCTAAGCTGGAAGTGGCATTTGCGGCTCGCACTAGTGCAGAGTTATCTCAAAGAAAGGGGCCACGGTGTTTCTGTATCTCTATTATGTTGGTGCGGCTTCGGAACTTTTAAATATCTTGATATATCTCGGGAACTACGCATCTGATCAAAAAATCTCATAGAACATAAAAAGTAGGAAACTTAATTCTCTACAAAAAAGGTCTCTTAACATTTTGCCATAGCTCGCTTCGTTTCCGAGATATTTGCAGTTTTATCTCAAGGGAAGGGGCCTGACGGACATATTTCGAGATATTTCTTCTTCTTGTTGTTCTTCCTCTGCACAGCTAAGCTGGAAGTGACATTTGCAGCTCGCAATAGTGCAGAGTTATCTCAAAGAAAGGGGCCACGGTGTTTCTGTATCTCTATTATGTTGGTGCGGCTTCGGAACTTTTAAATATCTTGATATATCTCGAGAACTACGCATCTGATCAAAAAATATCGTAGAACATAAAAAGTAGGAAACGTAATTCTCTACAAAAAAGGTCTCTTAACATTTTGCCATAGCTCGCTTCGTTTCCGAGATATTTGCAGATTTATCTCAAGGGAAGGGGCCTGACGGACATATTTCGAGATATTTCTTCTTCTTGTTGTTCTTCTTCTGCACAGCTAAGCTGGAAGTGGCATTTGCGGCTCGCACTAGTGCAGAGTTATCTCAAAGAAAGGGGCCACGGTGTTTCTGTATCTCTATTATGTTGGTGCGGCTTCGGAACTTTTAAATATCTTGATATATCTCGAGAACTACGCATCTGATCAAAAAATATCATAGAACATAAAAAGTAGGAAACTTAATTCTCTACAAAAAAGGTCTCTTAACATTTTGCCATAGCTCGCTTCGTTTCCGAGATATTTGCAGATTTATCTCAAGGGAAGGGGCCTGACGGACATATTTCGAGATATTTCTTCTTCTTGTTGTTCTTCTTCTGCACAGCTAAGCTGGAAGTGGCATTTGCGGCTCGCACTAGTGCAGAGTTATCTCAAAGAAAGGGGCCACGGTGTTTCTGTATCCCTATTATGTTGGTGCGGCTTCGGAACTTTTAAATATCTCGATATATCTCGAAAACTACGCTTCTGATCAAAAAATATCATAGAACATGAATTGTAGGAAACATAATTCTCTACAAAAAACGTCTGTTAACATTTTGCCATAGCTCGCTTCGTTTCCGAGATATTTGCAGATTCAGCTCAAAGGAACTGGCCTGACGGACATATTTCGAGATATTTCTTCTTCTTGTTGTTCTTCCTCTGCACAGCTAAGCTGGAAGTGGCATTTGCAGCTCGCAATAGTGCAGAGTTATCTCAAAGAAAGGGGCCACGGTGTTTCTGTATCTCTATTATGTTGGTGCGGCTTCGGAACTTTTAAATATCTCGATATATCTCGAAAACTACGCTTCTGATCAAAAAATATCATAGAACATAAATTGTAGGAAACAGAATTCTCTACAAAAAAGGTCTCTCAACATTTTGCCATAGCTCGCTTCGTTTCCGAGATATTTGCAGATATATCTCAAGGGAAGGGGCCTGACGGACATATTTCGAGATATTTCTTCTTCTTGTTGTTCTTCTTCTGCACAGCTAAGCTGGAAGTGGCATTTGCAGGTCGCAATAGTGCAGAGTTATCTCAAAGAAAGGGGCCACGGTGTTTCTGTATCTCTATTATGTTGGTGCGGCTTCGGAACTTTTAAATATCTCGATATATCTCGAAAACTACGCTTCTGATCAAAAAATATCATAGAACATAAATTGTAGGAAACATTATTCTCTACAAAAAAGGTCTCTTAACATTTTGCCATAGCTCGCTTCGTTTCCGAGATATTTGCAGATATATCTCAAGGGAAGGGGCCTGTCGGACATATTTCGAGATATTTCTTCTTCTTGTTGTTCTTCTTCTGCACAGCTAAGCTGGAAGTGGCATTTGCGGCTCGCACTAGTGCAGATTCAGCTCAAAGGAACGGGCCTGACGGACATATTTCGAGATACTTCTTCTTCTTGTTGTTCTTCCTCTGCACAGCTAAGCTGGAAGTGGCATTTGCAGCTCGCAATAGTGCAGAGTTATCTCAAAGAAAGGGGCCACGGTGTTTCTGTATCTCTATTATGTTGGTGCGGCTTCGGAACTTTTAAATATCTTGATATATCTCGGGAACTACGCATCTGATCAAAAAATCTCATAGAACATAAAAAGTAGGAAACTTAATTCTCTACAAAAAAGGTCTCTTAACATTTTGCCATAGCTCGCTTCGTTTCCGAGATATTTGCAGTTTTATCTCAAGGGAAGGGGCCTGACGGACATATTTCGAGATATTTCTTCTTCTTGTTGTTCTTCCTCTGCACAGCTAAGCTGGAAGTGACATTTGCAGCTCGCAATAGTGCAGAGTTATCTCAAAGAAAGGGGCCACGGTGTTTCTGTATCTCTATTATGTTGGTGCGGCTTCGGAACTTTTAAATATCTTGATATATCTCGAGAACTACGCATCTGATCAAAAAATATCGTAGAACATAAAAAGTAGGAAACGTAATTCTCTACAAAAAAGGTCTCTTAACATTTTGCCATAGCTCGCTTCGTTTCCGAGATATTTGCAGATTTATCTCAAGGGAAGGGGCCTGACGGACATATTTCGAGATATTTCTTCTTCTTGTTGTTCTTCTTCTGCACAGCTAAGCTGGAAGTGGCATTTGCGGCTCGCACTAGTGCAGAGTTATCTCAAAGAAAGGGGCCACGGTGTTTCTGTATCTCTATTATGTTGGTGCGGCTTCGGAACTTTTAAATATCTTGATATATCTCGAGAACTACGCATCTGATCAAAAAATATCATAGAACATAAAAAGTAGGAAACTTAATTCTCTACAAAAAAGGTCTCTTAACATTTTGCCATACCTCGCTTCGTTTCCGAGATATTTGCAGATTTATCTCAAGGGAAGGGGCCTGACGGACATATTTCGAGATATTTCTTCTTCTTGTTGTTCTTCTTCTGCACAGCTAAGCTGGAAGTGGCATTTGCAGCTCGCACTAGTGCAGAGTTATCTCAAAGAAAGGGGCCACGGTGTTTCTGTATCTCTATTATGTTGGTGCGGCTTCGGAACTTTTAAATATCTCGATATATCTCGAAAACTACGCTTCTGATCAAAAAATATCATAGAACATAAATTGTAGGAAACATAATTCTCTACAAAAAAGGTCTCTTAACATTTTGCCATAGCTCGCTTCGTTTCCGAGATATTTGCAGATATATCTCAAGGGAAGGGGCCTGACGGACATATTTCGAGATATTTCTTCTTCTTGTTGTTCTTCCTCTGCACAGCTAAGCTGGAAGTGGCATTTGCAGCTCGCAATAGTGCAGAGTTATCTCTAAGAAAGGGGCCACGGTGTTTCTGTATCTCTATTATGTTGGTGCGGCTTCGGAACTTTTAAATATCTTGATATATCTCGAGAACCACGCATCTGATCAAAAAATATCATAGAACATAAAAAGTAGGAAACTTAATTCTCTACAAAAACGGTCTCTTAACATTTTGCCATAGCTCGCTTCGTTTCCGAGATATTTGCAGATTTATCTCAAGGGAAGGGGCCTGACGGACATATTTCGAGATATTTCTTCTTCTTGTTGTTCTTCTTCTGCACAGCTAAGCTGGAAGTGGCATTTGCAGCGCGCAATAGTGCAGAGTTATCTCAAAGAAAGGGGCCACGGTGTTTCTGTATCTCTATTATGTTGGTGCGGCTTCGGAACTTTTAAATATCTTGATATATCTCGAGAACCACGCATCTGATCAAAAAATATCATAGAACATAAAAAGTAGGAAACTTAATTCTCTACAAAAACGGTCTCTTAACATTTTGCCATAGCTCGCTTCGTTTCCGAGATATTTGCAGATTTATCTCAATGGAAGGGGCCTGACGGACATATTTCGAGATATTTCTTCTTCTTGTTGTTCTTCTTCTGCACAGCTGAGCTGGAAGTGGCATTTGCAGGTCGCAATAGTGCAGAGTTATCTCAAAGAAAGGGGCCACGGTGTTTCTGTATCTCTATTATGTTGGTGCGGCTTCGGAACTTTTAAATATCTCGATATATCTCGAAAACTACGCTTCTGATCAAAAAATATCATAGAACATAAATTGTAGGAAACATTATTCTCTACAAAAAAGGTCTCTTAACATTTTGCCATAGCTCGCTTCGTTTCCGAGATATTTGCAGATATATCTCAAGGGAAGGGGCCTGTCGGACATATTTCGAGATATTTCTTCTTCTTGTTGTTCTTCTTCTGCACAGCTAAGCTGGAAGTGGCATTTGCGGCTCGCACTAGTGCAGAGTTATCTCAAAGAAAGGGGCCACGGTGTTTCTGTATCTCTATTATGTTGGTGCGGCTTCGGAACTTTTAAATATCTCGATATATCTCGAAAACTACGCTTCTGATCAAAAAATATCATAGAACATAAATTGTAGGAAACATAATTCTCTACAAAAAACGTCTCTTAACATTTTGCCATAGCTCGCTTCGTTTCCGAGATATTTGCAGATTCAGCTCAAAGGAACGGGCCTGACGGACATATTTCGAGATACTTCTTCTTCTTGTTGTTCTTCCTCTGCACAGCTAAGCTGGAAGTGGCATTTGCAGCTCGCAATAGTGCAGAGTTATCTCAAAGAAAGGGGCCACGGTGTTTCTGTATCTCTATTATGTTGGTGCGGCTTCGGAACTTTTAAATATCTTGATATATCTCGAGAACTACGCATCTGATCAAAAAATCTCATAGAACATAAAAAGTAGGAAACTTAATTCTCTACAAAAAAGGTCTCTTAACATTTTGCCATAGCTCGCTTCGTTTCCGAGATATTTGCAGATTTATCTCAAGGGAAGGGGCCTGACGGACATATTTCGAGATATTTCTTCTTCTTGTTGTTCTTCCTCTGCACAGCTAAGCTGGAAGTGACATTTGCAGCTCGCAATAGTGCAGAGTTATCTCAAAGAAAGGGGCCACGGTGTTTCTGTATCTCTATTATGTTGGTGCGGCTTCGGAACTTTTAAATATCTTGATATATCTCGAGAACTACGCATCTGATCAAAAAATATCATAGAACATAAAAAGTAGGAAACTTAATTCTCTACAAAAAAGGTCTCTTAACATTTTGCCATAGCTCGCTTCGTTTCCGAGATATTTGCAGATTTATCTCAAGGGAAGGGGCCTGACGGACATATTTCGAGATATTTCTTCTTCTTGTTGTTCTTCTTCTGCACAGCTAAGCTGGAAGTGGCATTTGCGGCTCGCACTAGTGCAGAGTTATCTCAAAGAAAGGGGCCACGGTGTTTCTGTATCCCTATTATGTTGGTGCGGCTTCGGAACTTTTAAATATCTCGATATATCTCGAAAACTACGCTTCTGATCAAAAAATATCATAGAACATGAATTGTAGGAAACATAATTCTCTACAAAAAACGTCTGTTAACATTTTGCCATAGCTCGCTTCGTTTCCGAGATATTTGCAGATTCAGCTCAAAGGAACTGGCCTGACGGACATATTTCGAGATATTTCTTCTTCTTGTTGTTCTTCCTCTGCACAGCTAAGCTGGAAGTGGCATTTGCAGCTCGCAATAGTGCAGAGTTATCTCAAAGAAAGGGGCCACGGTGTTTCTGTATCTCTATTATGTTGGTGCGGCTTCGGAACTTTTAAATATCTCGATATATCTCGAAAACTACGCTTCTGATCAAAAAATATCATAGAACATAAATTGTAGGAAACAGAATTCTCTACAAAAAAGGTCTCTCAACATTTTGCCATAGCTCGCTTCGTTTCCGAGATATTTGCAGATATATCTCAAGGGAAGGGGCCTGACGGACATATTTCGAGATATTTCTTCTTCTTGTTGTTCTTCTTCTGCACAGCTAAGCTGGAAGTGGCATTTACAGCTCGCAATAGTGCAGAGTTATCTCAAAGAAAGCGGCCACGGTTGTTTCTGTATCTCTATTATGTTGGTGCGGCTTCGGAACTTTTAAATATCTTGATATATCTCGAGAACTACGCATCTGATCAAAAAATATCATAGAACATAAAAAGTAGGAAACTTAATTCTCTACAAAAAAGGTCTCTTAACATTTTGCCATAGCTCGCTTCGTTTCCGAGATATTTGCAGATTTATCTCAAGGGAAGGGGCCTGACGGACATATTTCGAGATATTTCTTCTTCTTGTTGTTCCTCTTCTGCACAGCTAAGCTGGAAGTGGCATTTGCGGCTCGCACTAGTGCAGAGTTATCTCAAAGAAAGGGGCCACGGTGTTTCTGTATCCCTATTATGTTGGTGCGGCTTCGGAACTTTTAAATACCTCGATATATCTCGAAAACTACGCTTCTGATCAAAAAATATCATAGAACATAAATTGTAGGAAACATAATTCTCTACAAAAAACGTCTCTTAACATTTTGCCATAGCTCGCTTCGTTTCCGAGATATTTGCAGATTCAGCTCAAAGGAACTGGCCTGACGGACATATTTCGAGATATTTCTTCTTCTTGTTGTTCTTCCTCTGCACAGCTAAGCTGGAAGTGGCATTTGCAGCTCGCAATAGTGCAGAGTTATCTCAAAGAAAGGGGCCACGGTGTTTCTGTATCTCTATTATGTTGGTGCGGCTTCGGAACTTTTAAATATCTTGATATATCTCGAGAACTACGCATCTGATCAAAAAATATCATACAACATAAAAAGTAGGAAACTTAATTCTCTACAAAAAAGGTCTCTTAACATTTTGCCATAGCTCGCTTCGTTTCCGAGATATTTGCAGATTTATCTCAAGGGACGGGGCCTGACGGACATATTTCGAGATATTTCTTCTTCTTGTTGTTCTTCTTCTGCACAGCTAAGCTGGAAGTGGCATTTGCGGCTCGCACTAGTGCAGAGTTATCTCAAAGAAAGGGGCCACGGTGTTTCTGTATCTCCATTATGTTGGTGCGGCTTCGGAACTTTTAAATATCTCGATATATCTCGAAAACTACGCTTCTGATCAAAAAATATCATAGAACATAAATTGTAGGAAACAGAATTCTCTACAAAAAAGGTCTCTTAACATTTTGCCATAGCTCGCTTCGTTTCCGAGATATTTGCAGATATATCTCAAGGGAAGAGGCCTGACGGACATATTTCGAGATATTTCTTCTTCTTGTTGTTCTTCTTCTGCACAGCTAAGCTGGAAGTGGCATTTACAGCTCGAAATAGTGCAGAGTTATCTTAAAGAAAGGGGCCACGGTGTTTCTGTATCTCTATTATGTTGGTGCGGCTTCGGAACTTTTAAATATCTTGATATATCTCGAGAACTACGCATCTGATCAAAAAATATCATAGAACATAAAAAGTAGGAAACTTAATTCTCTACAAAAAAGGTCTCTTAACATTTTGCCATAGCTCGCTTCGTTTCCGAGATATTTGCAGATTTATCTCAAGGGAAGGGGCCTGACGGACATATTTCGAGATATTTCTTCTTCTTGTTGTTCTTCTTCTGCACAGCTAAGCTGGAAGTGGCATTTGCGGCTCGCACTAGTGCAGAGTTATCTCAAAGAAAGGGGCCACGGTGTTTCTGTATCCCTATTATGTTGGTGCGGCTTCGGAACTTTTAAATATCTCGATATATCTCGAAAACTACGCTTCTGATCAAAAAATATCATAGAACATGAATTGTAGGAAACATAATTCTCTACAAAAAACGTCTGTTAACATTTTGCCATAGCTCGCTTCGTTTCCGAGATATTTGCAGATTCAGCTCAAAGGAACTGGCCTGACGGACATATTTCGAGATATTTCTTCTTCTTGTTGTTCTTCCTCTGCACAGCTAAGCTGGAAGTGGCATTTGCAGCTCGCAATAGTGCAGAGTTATCTCAAAGAAAGGGGCCACGGTGTTTCTGTATCTCTATTATGTTGGTGCGGCTTCGGAACTTTTAAATATCTTGATATATCTCGAGAACTACGCATCTGATCAAAAAATATCATAGAACATAAAAAGTAGGAAACTTAATTCTCTACAAAAAAGGTCTGTTAACATTTTGCCATAGCTCGCTTCGTTTCCGAGATATTTGCAGATTTATCTCAAGGGAAGGGGCCTGACGGACATATTTCGAGATATTTCTTCTTCTTGTTGTTCTTCCTCTGCACAGCTGAGCTGGAAGTGGCATTTGTAGCTCGCAATAGTGCAGAGTTATCTCAAAGAAAGGGGCCACGGTGTTTCTGTATCTCTATTATGTTGGTGCGGCTTCGGAACTTTTAAATATCTTGATATATCTCGAGATCTACGCATCTCATCAAAAAATATCATAAAACATAAAAAGTAGGAAACTTAATTCTCTACAAAAAAGGTCTCTTAACATTTTGCCATAGCTCGCTTCGTTTCCGAGATATTTGCAGATATATCTCAAGGGAAGGGGCCTGACGGACATATTTCGAGATATTTCTTCTTCTTGTTGTTCTTCTTCTGCACAGCTAAGCTGGAAGTGGCATTTGCGGCTCGCACTAGTGCAGAGTTATCTCAAAGAAAGGGGCCACGGTGTTTCTGTATCCCTATTATGTTGGTGCGGCTTCGGAACTTTTAAATATCTCGATATATCTCGAAAACTACGCTTCTGATCAAAAAATATCATAGAACATAAATTGTAGGAAACATAATTCTCTATAAAAAACGTCTCTTAACATTTTGCCATAGCTCGCTTCGTTTCCGAGATATTTGCAGATTCAGCTCAAAGGAACTGGCCTGACGGACATATTTCGAGATGTTTCTTCTTCTTGTTGTTCTTCCTCTGCACAGCTAAGCTGGAAGTGGCATTTACAGCTCGCAATCGTGCAGAGTTATCTCAAAGAAAGGGGCCACGGTGTTTCTGTATCTCTATTATGTTGGTGCGGCTTCGGAACTTTTAAATATCTTGATATATCTCGCGAACTACGCATCTGATCAAAAAATATCATAGAACATGAAAAGTAGGAAACTTAATTCTCTACAAAAAAGGTCTCTTAACATTTCGCCATAGCTCGCTTCGTTTCCGAGATATTTGCAGATTTATCTCAAGGGAAGGGGCCTGACGGACATATTTCGAGATATTTCTTCTTCTTGTTGTTCTTCTTCTGCACAGCTAAGCTGGAAGTGGCATTTGCGGCTCGCACTAGTGCAGAGTTATCTCAAAGAAAGGGGCCACGGTGTTTCTGTATCCCTATTATGTTGGCGCGGCTTCGGAACTTTTAAATACCTCGATATATCTCGAAAACTACGCTTCTGATCAAAAAATATCATAGAACATAAATTGTAGGAAACATAATTCTCTACAAAAAACGTCTCTTAACATTTTGCCATAGCTCGCTTCGTTTCCGAGATATTTGCAGATTCAGCTCGAAGGAACTGGCCTGACGGACATTTTTCGAGATATTTCTTCTTCTTGTTGTTCTTCCTCTGCACAGCTAAGCTGGAAGTGGCATTTGCAGCTCGCAATAGTGCAGAGTTATCTCAAAGAAAGGGGCCACGGTGTTTCTGTATCTCTATTATGTTGGTGCGGCTTCGGAACTTTTAAATATCTTGATATATCTCGAGAACTACGCATCTGATCAAAAAATATCATACAACATAAAAAGTAGGAAACTTAATTCTCTACAAAAAAGGTCTCTTAACATTTTGCCATAGCTCGCTTCGTTTCCGAGATATTTGCAGATTTATCTCAAGGGAAGGGGCCTGGCGGACATATTTCGAGATATTTCTTCTTCTTGTTGTTCTTCTTCTGCACAGCTAAGCTGGAAGTGGCATTTGCGGCTCGCACTAGTGCAGAGTTATCTCAAAGAAAGGGGCCACGGTGTTTCTGTATCCCTATTATGTTGGTGCGGCTTCGGAACTTTTAAATATCTCGATATATCTCGAAAACTACGCTTCTGATCAAAAAATATCATAGAACATGAATTGTAGGAAACATAATTCTCTACAAAAAACGTCTGTTAACATTTTGCCATAGCTCGCTTCGTTTCCGAGATATTTGCAGATTCAGCTCAAAGGAACTGGCCTGACGGACATATTTCGAGATATTTCTTCTTCTTGTTGTTCTTCCTCTGCACAGCTAAGCTGGAAGTGGCATTTGCAGCTCGCAATAGTGCAGAGTTATCTCAAAGAAAGGGGCCACGGTGTTTCTGTATCTCTATTATGTTGGTGCGGCTTCGGAACTTTTAAATATCTTGATATATCTCGAGAACTACGCATCTGATCAAAAAATATCATACAACATAAAAAGTAGGAAACTTAATTCTCTACAAAAAAGGTCTCTTAACATTTTGCCATAGCTCGCTTCGTTTCCGAGATATTTGCAGATTTATCTCAAGGGAAGGGGCCTGACGGACATATTTCGAGATATTTCTTCTTCTTGTTGTTCTTCTTCTGCACAGCTAAGCTGGAAGTGGCATTTGCGGCTCGCACTAGTGCAGAGTTATCTCAAAGAAAGGGGCCACGGTGTTTCTGTATCCCTATTATGTTGGTGCGGCTTCGGAACTTTTAAATATCTCGATATATCTCGAAAACTACGCTTCTGATCAAAAAATATCATAGAACATGAATTGTAGGAAACATAATTCTCTACAAAAAACGTCTGTTAACATTTTGCCATAGCTCGCTTCGTTTCCGAGATATTTGCAGATTCAGCTCAAAGGAACTGGCCTGACGGACATATTTCGAGATATTTCTTCTTCTTGTTGTTCTTCCTCTGCACAGCTAAGCTGGAAGTGGCATTTGCAGCTCGCAATAGTGCAGAGTTATCTCAAAGAAAGGGGCCACGGTGTTTCTGTATCTCTATTATGTTGGTGCGGCTTCGGAACTTTTAAATATCTTGATATATCTCGAGAACTACGCATCTGATCAAAAAATATCATAGAACATAAAAAGTAGGAAACTTAATTCTCTACAAAAAAGGTCTGTTAACATTTTGCCATAGCTCGCTTCGTTTCCGAGATATTTGCAGATTTATCTCAAGGGAAGGGGCCTGACGGACATATTTCGAGATATTTCTTCTTCTTGTTGTTCTTCCTCTGCACAGCTGAGCTGGAAGTGGCATTTGTAGCTCGCAATAGTGCAGAGTTATCTCAAAGAAAGGGGCCACGGTGTTTCTGTATCTCTATTATGTTGGTGCGGCTTCGGAACTTTTAAATATCTTGATATATCTCGAGAACTACGAATCTGATCAAAAAATATCATAGAACATGAAAAGTAGGAAACTTAATTCTCTACAAAAAAGGTCTCTTAACATTTCGCCATAGCTCGCTTCGTTTCCGAGATATTTGCAGATTCAGCTCAAAGGAACTGGCCTGACGGACATATTTCGAGATATTTCTTCTTCTTGTTGTTCTTCCTCTGCACAGCTAAGCTGGAAGTGGCATTTGCGGCTCGCACTAGTGCAGAGTTATCTCAAAGAAAGGGGCCACGGTGTTTCTGTATCCCTATTATGTTGGTGCGGCTTCGGAACTTTTAAATACCTCGATATATCTCGAAAACTACGCTTCTGATCAAAAAATATCATAGAACATAAATTGTAGGAAACATAATTCTCTACAAAAAACGTCTCTTAACATTTTGCCATAGCTCGCTTCGTTTCCGAGATATTTGCAGATTCAGCTCAAAGGAACTGGCCTGACGGACATATTTCGAGATATTTCTTCTTCTTGTTGTTCTTCCTCTGCACAGCTAAGCTGGAAGTGGCATTTGCAGCTCGCACTAGTGCAGAGTTATCTCAAAGAAAGGGGCCACGGTGTTTCTGTATCTCTATTATGTTGGTGCGGCTTCGGAACTTTTAAATATCTCGATATATCTCGAAAACTACGCTTCTGATCAAAAAATATCATAGAACATAAATTGTAGGAAACATAATTCGCTATAAAAAACGTCTCTTGACATTTTGCCATAGCTCGCTTCGTTTCCGAGATATTTGCAGATTCAGCTCAAAGGAACTGGCCTGACGGACATATTTCGAGATATTTCTTCTTCTTGTTGTCCTTCTTCTGCACAGCTAATCTGGAAGTGGCATTTGCAGCTCGCAATAGTGCAGAGTTATCTCAAAGAAAGGGGCCACGGTGTTTCTGTATCTCTATTATGTTGGTGCGGCTTCGGAACTTTTAAATATCTTGATATATCTCGAGAACTACGCATCTGATCAAAAAATATCATAGAACATAAAAAGTAGGAAACTTAATTCTCTACAAAAAAGGTCTCTTAACATTTCGCCATAGCTCGCTTCGTTTCCGAGATATTTCCAGATTTATCTCAAGGGAAGGGGCCTGACGGACATATTTCGAGATATTTCTTCTTCTTGTTGGTCTTCTTCTGCACAGCTAAGCTGGAAGTGGCATTTGCAGCTCGCAATGGTGCAGAGTTATCTCAAAGAAAGGGGCCACGGTGTTTCTGTATCTCTATTATGTTGGTGCGGCTTCGGATCTTTTAAATATCTTGATATATCTCGAGAACTACGCATCTGATCAAAAAATATCATACAACATAAAACGTAGGAAACTTAATTCTCTACAAAAAAGGTCTCTTAACATTTTGCCATAGCTCGCTTCGTTTCCGAGATATTTGCAGATTTATCTCAAGGGAAGGGGCCTAACGGACTTATTTCGAGATATTTCTTCTTCTTGTTGTTCTTCTTCTGCACAGCTAAACTGGAAGTGGCATTTCCAGGTCGCAATAGTGCAGAGTTATCTAAAAGAAAGGAGCCACGGTGTTTCTGTATCTCTATTATGTTGGTGCGGCTTCGGAACTTTTAAATATCTTGATATATCTCGAGAACTACGCGTCTGATTAAAAAATATCATAGAACATAAAAAGTAGGAAACATAATTCCATACAAAAAAGGTCTCTTAACATTTTGCCATAGCTCACTTCGTTTCCGAGATATTTGCAGATTTATCTCAAGGGAAGGGGCCTGACGGACATATTTCGAGATATTTCTTCTTCTTGTTGTTCTTCATCTGCACAGCTAAGCGGGAACTGGCATTTGCGGCTCGCACTAGTGCAGAGTTATCTCAAAGAAAGGGGCCACGGTGTTTCTGTATCTCTATTATGTTGGTGCGGCTTCGGAACTTTTAAATATCTCGATATATCTCGAAAACTACGCTTCTGATCAAAAAATATCATAGAACATAAATTGTAGGAAACATAATTCTCTATAAAAAACGTCTCTTGACATTTTGCCATAGCTCGCTTCGTTTCCGAGATATTTGCAAATTCAGCTCAAAGGAACTGGCCTGACGGACATATTTCGAGATATTTCTTCTTCTTGTTGTCCTTCTTCTGCACAGCTAATCTGGAAGTGGCATTTGCAGCTCGCAATAGTGCAGAGTTATCTCAAAGAAAGGGGCCACGGTGTTTCTGTATCTCTATTATGTTGGTGCGGCTTCGGAACTTTTAAATATCTTGATATATCTCGAGAACTACGCATCTGATCAAAAAATATCATAGAACATAAAAAGTGGGAAACTTAATTCTCTACAAAAAAGGTCTCTTAACATTTCGCCATAGCTCGCTTCGTTTCCGAGATATTTGCAGATTTATCTCAAGGGAAGGGGCCTGACGGACATATTTCGAGATATTTCTTCTTCTTGTTGGTCTTCTTCTGCACAGCTAAGCTGGAAGTGGCATTTGCAGCTCGCAATGGTGCAGAGTTATCTCAAAGAAAGGGGCCACGGTGTTTCTGTATCTCTATTATGTTGGTGCGGCTTCGGATCTTTTAAATATCTTGATATATCTCGAGAACTACGCATCTGATCAAAAAATATCATAGAACATAAAAAGTAGGAAACTTAATTCTCTACAAAAAAGGTCTCTTAACATTTCGCCATAGCTCGCTTCGTTTCCGAGATATTTCCAGATTTATCTCAAGGGAAGGGGCCTGACGGACATATTTCGAGATATTTCTTCTTCTTGTTGGTCTTCTTCTGCACAGCTAAGCTGGAAGTGGCATTTGCAGCTCGCAATGGTGCAGAGTTATCTCAAAGAAAGGGGCCACGGTGTTTCTGTATCTCTATTATGTTGGTGCGGCTTCGGATCTTTTAAATATCTTGATATATCTCGAGAACTACGCATCTGATCAAAAAATATCATACAACATAAAACGTAGGAAACTTAATTCTCTACAAAAAAGGTCTCTTAACATTTTGCCATAGCTCGCTTCGTTTCCGAGATATTTGCAGATTTATCTCAAGGGAAGGGGCCTAACGGACTTATTTCGAGATATTTCTTCTTCTTGTTGTTCTTCTTCTGCACAGCTAAACTGGAAGTGGCATTTCCAGGTCGCAATAGTGCAGAGTTATCTAAAAGAAAGGAGCCACGGTGTTTCTGTATCTCTATTATGTTGGTGCGGCTTCGGAACTTTTAAATATCTTGATATATCTCGAGAACTACGCGTCTGATTAAAAAATATCATAGAACATAAAAAGTAGGAAACATAATTCCATACAAAAAAGGTCTCTTAACATTTTGCCATAGCTCACTTCGTTTCCGAGATATTTGCAGATTTATCTCAAGGGAAGGGGCCTGACGGACATATTTCGAGATATTTCTTCTTCTTGTTGTTCTTCTTCTGCACAGCTAAGCGGGAACTGGCATTTGCGGCTCGCACTAGTGCAGAGTTATCTCAAAGAAAGGGGCCACGGTGTTTCTGTATCTCTATTATGTTGGTGCGGCTTCGGAACTTTTAAATATCTCGATATATCTCGAAAACTACGCTTCTGATCAAAAAATATCATAGAACATAAATTGTAGGAAACATAATTCTCTATAAAAAACGTCTCTTGACATTTTGCCATAGCTCGCTTCGTTTCCGAGATATTTGCAAATTCAGCTCAAAGGAACTGGCCTGACGGACATATTTCGAGATATTTCTTCTTCTTGTTGTCCTTCTTCTGCACAGCTAATCTGGAAGTGGCATTTGCAGCTCGCAATAGTGCAGAGTTATCTCAAAGAAAGGGGCCACGGTGTTTCTGTATCTCTATTATGTTGGTGCGGCTTCGGAACTTTTAAATATCTTGATATATCTCGAGAACTACGCATCTGATCAAAAAATATCATACAACATAAAAAGTAGGAAACTTAATTCTCTACAAAAAAGGTCTCTTAACATTTTGCCATAGCTCGCTTCGTTTCCGAGATATTTGCAGATTTATCTCAAGGGAAGGGGCCTGACGGACATATTTCGAGATATTTCTTCTTCTTGTTGTTCTTCTTCTGCACAGCTAAGCGGGAACTGGCATTTGCGGCTCGCACTAGTGCAGAGTTATCTCAAAGAAAGGGGCCACGGTGTTTCTGTATCTCTATTATGTTGGTGCGGCTTCGGAACTTTTAAATATCTCGATATATCTCGAAAACTACGCTTCTGATCAAAAAATATCATAGAACATAAATTGTAGGAAACATAATTCGCTATAAAAAACGTCTCTTGACATTTTGCCATAGCTCGCTTCGTTTCCGAGATATTTGCAGATTCAGCTCAAAGGAACTGGCCTGACGGACATATTTCGAGATATTTCTTCTTCTTGTTGTCCTTCTTCTGCACAGCTAATCTGGAAGTGGCATTTGCAGCTCGCAATAGTGCAGAGTTATCTCAAAGAAAGGGGCCACGGTGTTTCTGTATCTCTATTATGTTGGTGCGGCTTCGGAACTTTTAAATATCTTGATATATCTCGAGAACTACGCATCTGATCAAAAAATATCATAGAACATAAAAAGTAGGAAACTTAATTCTCTACAAAAAAGGTCTCTTAACATTTCGCCATAGCTCGCTTCGTTTCCGAGATATTTCCAGATTTATCTCAAGGGAAGGGGCCTGACGGACATATTTCGAGATATTTCTTCTTCTTGTTGGTCTTCTTCTGCACAGCTAAGCTGGAAGTGGCATTTGCAGCTCGCAATGGTGCAGAGTTATCTCAAAGAAAGGGGCCACGGTGTTTCTGTATCTCTATTATGTTGGTGCGGCTTCGGATCTTTTAAATATCTTGATATATCTCGAGAACTACGCATCTGATCAAAAAATATCATACAACATAAAACGTAGGAAACTTAATTCTCTACAAAAAAGGTCTCTTAACATTTTGCCATAGCTCGCTTCGTTTCCGAGATATTTGCAGATTTATCTCAAGGGAAGGGGCCTAACGGACTTATTTCGAGATATTTCTTCTTCTTGTTGTTCTTCTTCTGCACAGCTAAACTGGAAGTGGCATTTCCAGGTCGCAATAGTGCAGAGTTATCTAAAAGAAAGGAGCCACGGTGTTTCTGTATCTCTATTATGTTGGTGCGGCTTCGGAACTTTTAAATATCTTGATATATCTCGAGAACTACGCGTCTGATTAAAAAATATCATAGAACATAAAAAGTAGGAAACATAATTCCATACAAAAAAGGTCTCTTAACATTTTGCCATAGCTCACTTCGTTTCCGAGATATTTGCAGATTTATCTCAAGGGAAGGGGCCTGACGGACATATTTCGAGATATTTCTTCTTCTTGTTGTTCTTCATCTGCACAGCTAAGCGGGAACTGGCATTTGCGGCTCGCACTAGTGCAGAGTTATCTCAAAGAAAGGGGCCACGGTGTTTCTGTATCTCTATTATGTTGGTGCGGCTTCGGAACTTTTAAATATCTCGATATATCTCGAAAACTACGCTTCTGATCAAAAAATATCATGGAACGTAAATTGTAGGAAACATAATTCTCTATAAAAAACGTCTCTTGACATTTTGCCATAGCTCGCTTCGTTTCCGAGATATTTGCAAATTCAGCTCAAAGGAACTGGCCTGACGGACATATTTCGAGATATTTCTTCTTCTTGTTGTCCTTCTTCTGCACAGCTAATCTGGAAGTGGCATTTGCAGCTCGCAATAGTGCAGAGTTATCTCAAAGAAAGGGGCCACGGTGTTTCTGTATCTCTATTATGTTGGTGCGGCTTCGGAACTTTTAAATATCTTGATATATCTCGAGAACTACGCATCTGATCAAAAAATATCATAGAACATAAAAAGTGGGAAACTTAATTCTCTACAAAAAAGGTCTCTTAACATTTCGCCATAGCTCGCTTCGTTTCCGAGATATTTGCAGATTTATCTCAAGGGAAGGGGCCTGACGGACATATTTCGAGATATTTCTTCTTCTTGTTGGTCTTCTTCTGCACAGCTAAGCTGGAAGTGGCATTTGCAGCTCGCAATGGTGCAGAGTTATCTCAAAGAAAGGGGCCACGGTGTTTCTGTATCTCTATTATGTTGGTGCGGCTTCGGATCTTTTAAATATCTTGATATATCTCGAGAACTACGCATCTGATCAAAAAATATCATACAACATAAAACGTAGGAAACTTAATTCTCTACAAAAAAGGTCTCTTAACATTTTGCCATAGCTCGCTTCGTTTCCGAGATATTTGCAGATTTATCTCAAGGGAAGGGGCCTAACGGACTTATTTCGAGATATTTCTTCTTCTTGTTGTTCTTCTTCTGCACAGCTAAACTGGAAGTGGCATTTCCAGGTCGCAATAGTGCAGAGTTATCTAAAAGAAAGGAGCCACGGTGTTTCTGTATCTCTATTATGTTGGTGCGGCTTCGGAACTTTTAAATATCTTGATATATCTCGAGAACTACGCGTCTGATTAAAAAATATCATAGAACATAAAAAGTAGGAAACATAATTCCATACAAAAAAGGTCTCTTAACATTTTGCCATAGCTCACTTCGTTTCCGAGATATTTGCAGATTTATCTCAAGGGAAGGGGCCTGACGGACATATTTCGAGATATTTCTTCTTCTTGTTGGTCTTCTTCTGCACAGCTAAGCTGGAAGTGGCATTTGCAGCTCGCAATGGTGCAGAGTTATCTCAAAGAAAGGGGCCACGGTGTTTCTGTATCTCTATTATGTTGGTGCGGCTTCGGATCTTTTAAATATCTTGATATATCTCGAGAACTACGCATCTGATCAAAAAATATCATACAACATAAAACGTAGGAAACTTAATTCTCTACAAAAAAGGTCTCTTAACATTTTGCCATAGCTCGCTTCGTTTCCGAGATATTTGCAGATTTATCTCAAGGGAAGGGGCCTAACGGACTTATTTCGAGATATTTCTTCTTCTTGTTGTTCTTCTTCTGCACAGCTAAACTGGAAGTGGCATTTCCAGGTCGCAATAGTGCAGAGTTATCTAAAAGAAAGGGGCCACGGTGTTTCTGTATCTCTATTATGTTGGTGCGGCTTCGGAACTTTTGAATATCTTGATATATCTCGAGAACTACGAATCTGATCAGAAAATATCATAGAAGATAAAAAGTAGGAAACTTAATTCTCTACAAAAAAGGTCTCTTAACATTTTGCCATAGCTCGCTTCGTTTCCGAGATATTTGCAGATTTATCTCAAGGGAAGGGGCCTAACGGAATTATTTCGAGATATTTCTTCTTCTTGTTGTTCTTCTTCTGCACAGCTAAACTGGAAGTGGCATTTCCAGGTCGCAATAGTGCAGAGTTATCTAAAAGAAAGGAGCCACGGTGTTTCTGTATCTCTATTATGTTGGTGCGGCTTCGGAACTTTTAAATATCTTGATATATCTCGAGAACTACGCGTCTGATTAAAAAATATCATAGAACATAAAAAGTAGGAAACATAATTCCATACAAAAAAGGTCTCTTAACATTTTGCCATAGCTCACTTCGTTTCCGAGATATTTGCAGATTTATCTCAAGGGAAGGGGCCTGACGGACATATTTCGAGATATTTCTTCTTCTTGTTGTTCTTCTTCTGCACAGCTAAGCGGGAACTGGCATTTGCGGCTCGCACTAGTGCAGAGTTATCTCAAAGAAAGGGGCCACGGTGTTTCTGTATCTCTATTATGTTGGTGCGGCTTCGGAACTTTTAAATATCTCGATATATCTCGAAAACTACGCTTCTGATCAAAAAATATCATAGAACATAAATTGTAGGAAACATAATTCTCTATAAAAAACGTCTCTTGACATTTTGCCATAGCTCGCTTCGTTTCCGAGATATTTGCAAATTCAGCTCAAAGGAACTGGCCTGACGGACATATTTCGAGATATTTCTTCTTCTTGTTGTCCTTCTTCTGCACAGCTAATCTGGAAGTGGCATTTGCAGCTCGCAATAGTGCAGAGTTATCTCAAAGAAAGGGGCCACGGTGTTTCTGTATCTCTATTATGTTGGTGCGGCTTCGGAACTTTTAAATATCTTGACATATCTCGAGAACTACGCATCTGATCAAAAAATATCATAGAACATAAAAAGTAGGAAACTTAATTCTCTACAAAAAAGGTCTCTTAACATTTCGCCATAGCTCGCTTCGTTTCCGAGATATTTGCAGATTTATCTCAAGGGAAGGGGCCTGACGGCCATATTTCGAGATATTTCTTCTTCTTGTTGGTCTTCTTCTGCACAGCTAAGCTGGAAGTGGCATTTGCAGCTCGCAATGGTGCAGAGTTATCTCAAAGAAAGGGGCCACGGTGTTTCTGTATCTCTATTATGTTGGTGCGGCTTCGGATCTTTTAAATATCTTGATATATCTCGAGAACTACGCATCTGATCAAAAAATATCATACAACATAAAACGTAGGAAACTTAATTCTCTACAAAAAAGGTCTCTTAACATTTTGCCATAGCTCGCTTCGTTTCCGAGATATTTGCAGATTTATCTCAAGGGAAGGGGCCTGACGGACATATTTCGAGATATTTCTTCTTCTTGTTGTTCTTCTTCTGCACAGCTAAGCTGGAAGTGGCATTTGCAGCTCGCAATAGTGCACAGTTATCTCAAAGAAAGGGGCCACGGTGTTTCTGTATCTCTATTATGTTGGTGCGGCTTCGGAACTTTTAAATATCTCGATATATCTCGAGAACTACGCATCTCATCAAAAAATATCATAGAACATAAAAAGTAGGAAACTTAATTCTCTACAAATAAGGTCTCTTAACATTTTGGCATAGCTCGCTTCGTTTCCGAGATATTTGCAGATTTATCTCAAGGGAAGGGGCCTGACGGACATATTTCGAGATATTTCTTCTTCTTGTTGTTCTTCTTCTGCACAGCTAAGCTGGAAGTGGCATTTGCAGCTCGCAATAGTGCAGAGTTATCTCAAAGAAAGGGGCCACGGTGTTTCTGTATCTCTATTATGTTGGTGCGGCTTCGGATCTTTTAAATATCTTGATATATCTCGAGAACTACGCATCTGATCAAAAAATATCATACAACATAAAACGTAGGAAACTTAATTCTCTACAAAAAAGGTCTCTTAACATTTTGCCATAGCTCGCTTCGTTTCCGAGATATTTGCAGATTTATCTCAAGGGAAGGGGCCTAACGGACTTATTTCGAGATATTTCTTCTTCTTGTTGTTCTTCTTCTGCACAGCTAAACTGGAAGTGGCATTTCCAGGTCGCAATAGTGCAGAGTTATCTAAAAGAAAGGAGCCACGGTGTTTCTGTATCTCTATTATGTTGGTGCGGCTTCGGAACTTTTAAATATCTTGATATATCTCGAGAACTACGCGTCTGATCAAAAAATATCATAGAACATAAAAAGTAGGAAACATAATTCCATACAAAAAAGGTCTCTTAACATTTTGCCATAGCTCGCTTCGTTTCCGAGATATTTGCAGATTTATCCTAAGGGAAGGGGCCTGACGGACATATTTCGAGATATTTCTTCTTCTTGTTGTTCTTCTTCTGCACAGCTAAGCTGGAAGTGGCATTTGCAGCTCGCAATTGTGCAGAGTTATCTCAAAGAGAGGGGCCACGGTGTTTCTGTATCTCTATTATGTTGGTGCGGCTTCGGAACTTTTGAATATCTTGATATATCTCGAGAACTACGAATCTGATCAGAAAATATCATAGAAGATAAAAAGTAGGAAACTTAATTCTCTACAAAAAAGGTCTCTTAACATTTTGCCATAGCTCGCTTCGTTTCCGAGATATTTGCAGATTTATCTCAAGGGAAGGGGCCTGACGGACATATTTCGAGATATTTCTTCTTCTTGTTGTTCTTCTTCTGCACAGCTAAGCTGGAAGTGGCATTTGCAGCTCGCAATAGTGCACAGTTATCTCAAAGAAAGGGGCCACGGTGTTTCTGTATCTCTATTATGTTGGTGCGGCTTCGGAACTTTTAAATATCTCGATATATCTCGAGAACTACGCATCTCATCAAAAAATATCATAGAACATAAAAAGTAGGAAACTTAATTCTCTACAAATGAGGTCTCTTAACATTTTGGCATAGCTCGCTTCGTTTCCGAGATATTTGCAGATTTATATCAAGGGAAGGGGCCTGACGGACATATTTCGAGATATTTCTTCTTCTTGTTGTTCTTCTTCTGCACAGCTAAGCTGGAAGTGGCATTTGCAGCTCGCAATAGTGCAGAGTTATCGCAAAGAAAGGGGCCACGGTGTTTCTGTATCTCTATTATGTTGGTGCGGCTTCGGAACTTTTAAATATCTTGATATATCTCGAGAACTACGCATCTGATCAAAAACTATCATAGAACATAAAAAGTAGGAAACCTAATGTTCTACAAAAAAGGTCTCTTAACATTTTGCCGTAGCTCGCTTCGTTTCCGAGATATTTGCAGATTTATCTCAAGGGAAGGGGCCTGACGGACATATTTCGAAATATTTCTTATTCTTGTTGTTCTTCTTCTCCACAGCTAAGCTGGAAGTGGCATTTGCAGCTCGCAATAGTGCACAGTTATCTCAAAGAAAGGGGCCACGGTGTTTCTGTATCTCTATTATGTTGGTGCGGCTTCGGAACTTTTAAATATCTCGATATATCTCGAAAACTACGCTTCTGATCAAAAAATATCATAGAACATAAATTGTAGGAAACATAATTCGCTATAAAAAACGTCTCTTGACATTTTGCCATAGCTCGCTTCGTTTCCGAGATATTTGCAGATTCAGCTCAAAGGAACTGGCCTGACGGACATATTTCGAGATATTTCTTCTTCTTGTTGTCCTTCTTCTGCACAGCTAATCTGGAAGTGGCATTTGCAGCTCGCAATAGTGCAGAGTTATCTCAAAGAAAGGGGCCACGGTGTTTCTGTATCTCTATTATGTTGTTGCGGCTTCGGAACTTTTAAATATCTTGATATATCTCGAGAACTACGCATCTGATCAAAAAATATCATAGAACATAAAAAGTAGGAAACTTAATTCTCTACAAAAAAGGTCTCTTAACATTTCGCCATAGCTCGCTTCGTTTCCGAGATATTTCCAGATTTATCTCAAGGGAAGGGGCCTGACGGACATATTTCGAGATATTTCTTCTTCTTGTTGGTCTTCTTCTGCACAGCTAAGCTGGAAGTGGCATTTGCAGCTCGCAATGGTGCAGAGTTATCTCAAAGAAAGGGGCCACGGTGTTTCTGTATCTCTATTATGTTGGTGCGGCTTCGGATCTTTTAAATATCTTGATATATCTCGAGAACTACGCATCTGATCAAAAAATATCATACAACATAAAACGTAGGAAACTTAATTCTCTACAAAAAAGGTCTCTTAACATTTTGCCATAGCTCGCTTCGTTTCCGAGATATTTGCAGATTTATCTCAAGGGAAGGGGCCTAACGGACTTATTTCGAGATATTTCTTCTTCTTGTTGTTCTTCTTCTGCACAGCTAAACTGGAAGTGGCATTTCCAGGTCGCAATAGTGCAGAGTTATCTAAAAGAAAGGAGCCACGGTGTTTCTGTATCTCTATTATGTTGGTGCGGCTTCGGAACTTTTAAATATCTTGATATATCTCGAGAACTACGCGTCTGATTAAAAAATATCATAGAACATAAAAAGTAGGAAACATAATTCCATACAAAAAAGGTCTCTTAACATTTTGCCATAGCTCACTTCGTTTCCGAGATATTTGCAGATTTATCTCAAGGGAAGGGGCCTGACGGACATATTTCGAGATATTTCTTCTTCTTGTTGTTCTTCTTCTGCACAGCTAAGCGGGAACTGGCATTTGCGGCTCGCACTAGTGCAGAGTTATCTCAAAGAAAGGGGCCACGGTGTTTCTGTATCTCTATTATGTTGGTGCGGCTTCGGAACTTTTAAATATCTCGATATATCTCGAAAACTACGCTTCTGATCAAAAAATATCATAGAACATAAATTGTAGGAAACATAATTCTCTATAAAAAACGTCTCTTGACATTTTGCCATAGCTCGCTTCGTTTCCGAGATATTTGCAAATTCAGCTCAAAGGAACTGGCCTGACGGACATATTTCGAGATATTTCTTCTTCTTGTTGTCCTTCTTCTGCACAGCTAATCTGGAAGTGGCATTTGCAGCTCGCAATAGTGCAGAGTTATCTCAAAGAAAGGGGCCACGGTGTTTCTGTATCTCTATTATGTTGGTGCGGCTTCGGAACTTTTAAATATCTTGACATATCTCGAGAACTACGCATCTGATCAAAAAATATCATAGAACATAAAAAGTAGGAAACTTAATTCTCTACAAAAAAGGTCTCTTAACATTTCGCCATAGCTCGCTTCGTTTCCGAGATATTTGCAGATTTATCTCAAGGGAAGGGGCCTGACGGACATATTTCGAGATATTTCTTCTTCTTGTTGGTCTTCTTCTGCACAGCTAAGCTGGAAGTGGCATTTGCAGCTCGCAATGGTGCAGAGTTATCTCAAAGAAAGGGGCCACGGTGTTTCTGTATCTCTATTATGTTGGTGCGGCTTCGGATCTTTTAAATATCTTGATATATCTCGAGAACTACGCATCTGATCAAAAAATATCATACAACATAAAACGTAGGAAACTTAATTCTCTACAAAAAAGGTCTCTTAACATTTTGCCATAGCTCGCTTCGTTTCCGAGATATTTGCAGATTTATCTCAAGGGAAGGGGCCTAACGGACTTATTTCGAGATATTTCTTCTTCTTGTTGTTCTTCTTCTGCACAGCTAAACTGGAAGTGGCATTTCCAGGTCGCAATAGTGCAGAGTTATCTAAAAGAAAGGAGCCACGGTGTTTCTGTATCTCTATTATGTTGGTGCGGCTTCGGAACTTTTAAATATCTTGATATATCTCGAGAACTACGCGTCTGATCAAAAAATATCATAGAACATAAAAAGTAGGAAACATAATTCCATACAAAAAAGGTCTCTTAACATTTTGCCATAGCTCGCTTCGTTTCCGAGATATTTGCAGATTTATCTCAAGGGAAGGGGCCTGACGGACATATTTCGAGATATTTCTTCTTCTTGTTGTTCTTCTTCTGCACAGCTAAGCTGGAAGTGGCATTTGCAGCTCGCAATTGTGCAGAGTTATCTCAAAGAGAGGGGCCACGGTGTTTCTGTATCTCTATTATGTTGGTGCGGCTTCGGAACTTTTGAATATCTTGATATATCTCGAGAACTACGAATCTGATCAGAAAATATCATAGAAGATAAAAAGTAGGAAACTTAATTCTCTACAAAAAAGGTCTCTTAACATTTTGCCATAGCTCGCTTCGTTTCCGAGATATTTGCAGATTTATCTCAAGGGAAGGGGCCTGACGGACATATTTCGAGATATTTCTTCTTCTTGTTGTTCTCCTTCTGCACAGCTAAGCTGGAAGTGGCATTTGCAGCTCGCAATAGTGCACAGTTATCTCAAAGAAAGGGGCCACGGTGTTTCTGTATCTCTATTATGTTGGTGCGGCTTCGGAACTTTTAAATATCTTGATATATCTCGAGAACTACGCATCTGATCAAAAACTATCATAGAACATAAAAAGTAGGAAACCTAATGTTCTACAAAAAAGGTCTCTTAACATTTTGCCGTAGCTCGCTTCGTTTCCGAGATATTTGCAGATTTATCTCAAGGGAAGGGGCCTGACGGACATATTTCGAAATATTTCTTATTCTTGTTGTTCTTCTTCTCCACAGCCAAGCTGGAAGTGGCATTTGCAGCTCGCAATAGTGCACAGTTATCTCAAAGAAAGGGGCCACGGTGTTTCTGTACCTCTATTATGTTGGTGCAGCTTCGGAGCTTTTAAATATCTTGATATATCTCGAGAACTACGCCTCTGATCAAAAAATATCATAGAACATAAAAAGTAGGAAACTTAATTCTCTACAAAAAAGGTCTCTTAACGTTTTGCAATAGCTCGCTTCGTTTCCGAGATATTTGCAGATTTATCTCAAGGGAAGGGTCCTGATGGACATATTTCGAGATATTTCTTCTTCTTGTTGTTCTTCTTCTGCACAGCTAAACTGGAAGTGGCATTTCCAGCTCGCAATCGCGCAGAGTTATCTCAAAGAAAGGGGCCACGGTGTTTCTGTATCTCTATTATGTTGGTGCGGCTTCGGAACTTTTAAATATCTTGATATATCTCGAGAACTACGCATCTGATGAAAAAATATCATAGAACATAAGAAGTAGGAAACTTAATTCTCTACAAAAAAGGTCTCTTAACATTTCGCCATAGCTCGCTTCGTTTCCGAGATATTTGCAGATTTATCTCAAGGGAAGGGGCCTGACGGACATATTTCGAGATATTTCTTCTTCTTGTTGTTCTTCTTCTGCACAGCTAAGCTGGAAGTGGCATTTGCAGCTCGCAATAGTGCACAGTTATCTCAAAGAAAGGGGCCACGGTGTTTCTGTATCTCTATTATGTTGGTGCGGCTTCGGAACTTTTAAATATCTCGATATATCTCGAGAACTACGCATCTCATCAAAAAATATCATAGAACATAAAAAGTAGGAAACTTAATTCTCTACAAATAAGGTCTCTTAACATTTTGGCATAGCTCGCTTCGTTTCCGAGATATTTGCAGATTTATCTCAAGGGAAGGGGCCTGACGGACATATTTCGAGATATTTCTTCTTCTTGTTGTTCTTCTTCTGCACAGCTAAGCTGGAAGTGGCATTTGCAGCTCGCAATAGTGCAGAGTTATCTCAAAGAAAGGGGCCACGGTGTTTCTGTATCTCTATTATGTTGGTGCGGCTTCGGATCTTTTAAATATCTTGATATATCTCGAGAACTACGCATCTGATCAAAAAATATCATACAACATAAAACGTAGGAAACTTAATTCTCTACAAAAAAGGTCTCTTAACATTTTGCCATAGCTCGCTTCGTTTCCGAGATATTTGCAGATTTATCTCAAGGGAAGGGGCCTAACGGACTTATTTCGAGATATTTCTTCTTCTTGTTGTTCTTCTTCTGCACAGCTAAACTGGAAGTGGCATTTCCAGGTCGCAATAGTGCAGAGTTATCTAAAAGAAAGGAGCCACGGTGTTTCTGTATCTCTATTATGTTGGTGCGGCTTCGGAACTTTTAAATATCTTGATATATCTCGAGAACTACGCGTCTGATCAAAAAATATCATAGAACATAAAAAGTAGGAAACATAATTCCATACAAAAAAGGTCTCTTAACATTTTGCCATAGCTCGCTTCGTTTCCGAGATATTTGCAGATTTATCCTAAGGGAAGGGGCCTGACGGACATATTTCGAGATATTTCTTCTTCTTGTTGTTCTTCTTCTGCACAGCTAAGCTGGAAGTGGCATTTGCAGCTCGCAATTGTGCAGAGTTATCTCAAAGAGAGGGGCCACGGTGTTTCTGTATCTCTATTATGTTGGTGCGGCTTCGGAACTTTTGAATATCTTGATATATCTCGAGAACTACGAATCTGATCAGAAAATATCATAGAAGATAAAAAGTAGGAAACTTAATTCTCTACAAAAAAGGTCTCTTAACATTTTGCCATAGCTCGCTTCGTTTCCGAGATATTTGCAGATTTATCTCAAGGGAAGGGGCCTGACGGACATATTTCGAGATATTTCTTCTTCTTGTTGTTCTTCTTCTGCACAGCTAAGCTGGAAGTGGCATTTGCAGCTCGCAATAGTGCACAGTTATCTCAAAGAAAGGGGCCACGGTGTTTCTGTATCTCTATTATGTTGGTGCGGCTTCGGAACTTTTAAATATCTCGATATATCTCGAGAACTACGCATCTCATCAAAAAATATCATAGAACATAAAAAGTAGGAAACTTAATTCTCTACAAATAAGGTCTCTTAACATTTTGGCATAGCTCGCTTCGTTTCCGAGATATTTGCAGATTTATATCAAGGGAAGGGGCCTGACGGACATATTTCGAGATATTTCTTCTTCTTGTTGTTCTTCTTCTGCACAGCTAAGCTGGAAGTGGCATTTGCAGCTCGCAATAGTGCAGAGTTATCGCAAAGAAAGGGGCCACGGTGTTTCTGTATCTCTATTATGTTGGTGCGGCTTCGGAACTTTTAAATATCTTGATATATCTCGAGAACTACGCATCTGATCAAAAACTATCATAGAACATAAAAAGTAGGAAACCTAATGTTCTACAAAAAAGGTCTCTTAACATTTTGCCGTAGCTCGCTTCGTTTCCGAGATATTTGCAGATTTATCTCAAGGGAAGGGGCCTGACGGACATATTTCGAAATATTTCTTATTCTTGTTGTTCTTCTTCTCCACAGCTAAGCTGGAAGTGGCATTTGCAGCTCGCAATAGTGCACAGTTATCTCAAAGAAAGGGGCCACGGTGTTTCTGTATCTCTATTATGTTGGTGCGGCTTCGGAACTTTTAAATATCTCGATATATCTCGAAAACTACGCTTCTGATCAAAAAATATCATAGAACATAAATTGTAGGAAACATAATTCGCTATAAAAAACGTCTCTTGACATTTTGCCATAGCTCGCTTCGTTTCCGAGATATTTGCAGATTCAGCTCAAAGGAACTGGCCTGACGGACATATTTCGAGATATTTCTTCTTCTTGTTGTCCTTCTTCTGCACAGCTAATCTGGAAGTGGCATTTGCAGCTCGCAATGGTGCAGAGTTATCTCAAAGAAAGGGGCCACGGTGTTTCTGTATCTCTATTATGTTGGTGCGGCTTCGGATCTTTTAAATATCTTGATATATCTCGAGAACTACGCATCTGATCAAAAAATATCATACAACATAAAACGTAGGAAACTTAATTCTCTACAAAAAAGGTCTCTTAACATTTTGCCATAGCTCGCTTCGTTTCCGAGATATTTGCAGATTTATCTCAAGGGAAGGGGCCTAACGGACTTATTTCGAGATATTTCTTCTTCTTGTTGTTCTTCTTCTGCACAGCTAAACTGGAAGTGGCATTTCCAGGTCGCAATAGTGCAGAGTTATCTAAAAGAAAGGAGCCACGGTGTTTCTGTATCTCTATTATGTTGGTGCGGCTTCGGAACTTTTAAATATCTTGATATATCTCGAGAACTACGCGTCTGATTAAAAAATATCATAGAACATAAAAAGTAGGAAACATAATTCCATACAAAAAAGGTCTCTTAACATTTTGCCATAGCTCACTTCGTTTCCGAGATATTTGCAGATTTATCTCAAGGGAAGGGGCCTGACGGACATATTTCGAGATATTTCTTCTTCTTGTTGTTCTTCTTCTGCACAGCTAAGCGGGAACTGGCATTTGCGGCTCGCACTAGTGCAGAGTTATCTCAAAGAAAGGGGCCACGGTGTTTCTGTATCTCTATTATGTTGGTGCGGCTTCGGAACTTTTAAATATCTCGATATATCTCGAAAACTACGCTTCTGATCAAAAAATATCATAGAACATAAATTGTAGGAAACATAATTCTCTATAAAAAACGTCTCTTGACATTTTGCCATAGCTCGCTTCGTTTCCGAGATATTTGCAAATTCAGCTCAAAGGAACTGGCCTGACGGACATATTTCGAGATATTTCTTCTTCTTGTTGTCCTTCTTCTGCACAGCTAATCTGGAAGTGGCATTTGCAGCTCGCAATAGTGCAGAGTTATCTCAAAGAAAGGGGCCACGGTGTTTCTGTATCTCTATTATGTTGGTGCGGCTTCGGAACTTTTAAATATCTTGACATATCTCGAGAACTACGCATCTGATCAAAAAATATCATAGAACATAAAAAGTAGGAAACTTAATTCTCTACAAAAAAGGTCTCTTAACATTTCGCCATAGCTCGCTTCGTTTCCGAGATATTTGCAGATTTATCTCAAGGGAAGGGGCCTGACGGACATATTTCGAGATATTTCTTCTTCTTGTTGGTCTTCTTCTGCACAGCTAAGCTGGAAGTGGCATTTGCAGCTCGCAATGGTGCAGAGTTATCTCAAAGAAAGGGGCCACGGTGTTTCTGTATCTCTATTATGTTGGTGCGGCTTCGGATCTTTTAAATATCTTGATATATCTCGAGAACTACGCATCTGATCAAAAAATATCATACAACATAAAACGTAGGAAACTTAATTCTCTACAAAAAAGGTCTCTTAACATTTTGCCATAGCTCGCTTCGTTTCCGAGATATTTGCAGATTTATCTCAAGGGAAGGGGCCTAACGGACTTATTTCGAGATATTTCTTCTTCTTGTTGTTCTTCTTCTGCACAGCTAAACTGGAAGTGGCATTTCCAGGTCGCAATAGTGCAGAGTTATCTAAAAGAAAGGAGCCACGGTGTTTCTGTATCTCTATTATGTTGGTGCGGCTTCGGAACTTTTAAATATCTTGATATATCTCGAGAACTACGCGTCTGATCAAAAAATATCATAGAACATAAAAAGTAGGAAACATAATTCCATACAAAAAAGGTCTCTTAACATTTTGCCATAGCTCGCTTCGTTTCCGAGATATTTGCAGATTTATCTCAAGGGAAGGGGCCTGACGGACATATTTCGAGATATTTCTTCTTCTTGTTGTTCTTCTTCTGCACAGCTAAGCTGGAAGTGGCATTTGCAGCTCGCAATTGTGCAGAGTTATCTCAAAGAGAGGGGCCACGGTGTTTCTGTATCTCTATTATGTTGGTGCGGCTTCGGAACTTTTGAATATCTTGATATATCTCGAGAACTACGAATCTGATCAGAAAATATCATAGAAGATAAAAAGTAGGAAACTTAATTCTCTACAAAAAAGGTCTCTTAACATTTTGCCATAGCTCGCTTCGTTTCCGAGATATTTGCAGATTTATCTCAAGGGAAGGGGCCTGACGGACATATTTCGAGATATTTCTTCTTCTTGTTGTTCTCCTTCTGCACAGCTAAGCTGGAAGTGGCATTTGCAGCTCGCAATAGTGCACAGTTATCTCAAAGAAAGGGGCCACGGTGTTTCTGTATCTCTATTATGTTGGTGCGGCTTCGGAACTTTTAAATATCTTGATATATCTCGAGAACTACGCATCTGATCAAAAACTATCATAGAACATAAAAAGTAGGAAACCTAATGTTCTACAAAAAAGGTCTCTTAACATTTTGCCGTAGCTCGCTTCGTTTCCGAGATATTTGCAGATTTATCTCAAGGGAAGGGGCCTGACGGACATATTTCGAAATATTTCTTATTCTTGTTGTTCTTCTTCTCCACAGCCAAGCTGGAAGTGGCATTTGCAGCTCGCAATAGTGCACAGTTATCTCAAAGAAAGGGGCCACGGTGTTTCTGTACCTCTATTATGTTGGTGCAGCTTCGGAGCTTTTAAATATCTTGATATATCTCGAGAACTACGCCTCTGATCAAAAAATATCATAGAACATAAAAAGTAGGAAACTTAATTCTCTACAAAAAAGGTCTCTTAACGTTTTGCAATAGCTCGCTTCGTTTCCGAGATATTTGCAGATTTATCTCAAGGGAAGGGTCCTGATGGACATATTTCGAGATATTTCTTCTTCTTGTTGTTCTTCTTCTGCACAGCTAAACTGGAAGTGGCATTTCCAGCTCGCAATCGCGCAGAGTTATCTCAAAGAAAGGGGCCACGGTGTTTCTGTATCTCTATTATGTTGGTGCGGCTTCGGAACTTTTAAATATCTTGATATATCTCGAGAACTACGCATCTGATGAAAAAATATCATAGAACATAAGAAGTAGGAAACTTAATTCTCTACAAAAAAGGTCTCTTAACATTTCGCCATAGCTCGCTTCGTTTCCGAGATATTTGCAGATTTATCTCAAGGGAAGGGGCCTGACGGACATATTTCGAGATATTTCTTCTTCTTGTTGTTCTTCTTCTGCACAGCTAAGCTGGAAGTGGCATTTGCGGCTCGCACTAGTGCAGAGTTATCTCAAAGAAAGGGGCCACGGTGTTTCTGTATCCCTATTATGTTGGTGCGGCTTCGGAACTTTTAAATACCTCGATATATCTCGAAAACTACGCTTCTGATCAAAAAATATCATAGAACATAAATTGTAGGAAACATAATTCTCTACAAAAAACGTCTCTTAACATTTTGCCATAGCTCGCTTCGTTTCCGAGATATTTGCAGATTCAGCTCAAAGGAACTGGCCTGACGGACATATTTCGAGATATTTCTTCTTCTTGTTGTTCTTCCTCTGCACAGCTAAGCTGGAAGTGGCATTTGCAGCTCGCAATAGTGCAGAGTTATCGCAAAGAAAGGGGCCACGGTGTTTCTGTAATTCTATTATGTTGGTGCGGCTTCGGTACTTTTAAATATATTGATATATCTCGAGAACTACGCATCTGATCAAAAAATATCATAGAACATAAAAAGTAGGAAACCTAATTTTCTACAAAAAAGGTCTCTCAACATTTTGCCGTAGCTCGCTTCGTTTCCGAGATATTTGCAGATTTATCTCAAGGGAAGGGGCCTGACGGACATATTTCGAAATATTTCTTATTCTTGTTGTTCTTCTTCTCCACAGCTAAGCTGGAAGTGGCATTTGCAGCTCGCAATAGTGCACAGTTATCTCAAAGAAAGGGGCCACGGTGTTTCTGTACCTCTATTATGTTGGTGCAGCTTCGGAGCTTTTAAATATCTTGATATATCTCGAGAACTACGCCTCTGATCAAAAAATATCATAGAACATAAAAAGTAGGAAACTTAATTCTCTACAAAAAAGGTCTCTTAACGTTTTGCAATAGCTCGCTTCGTTTCCGAGATATTTGCAGATTTATCTCAAGGGAAGGGGCCTGACGGACATATTTCGAGATATTTCTTCTTCTTGTTGTCCTTCTTCTGCACAGCTAAGCTGGAAGTGGCATTTACAGCTCGCAATCGTGCAGAGTTATCT
This sequence comes from Osmia lignaria lignaria, assembly GCF_051020975.1. NCBI lineage: Eukaryota > Metazoa > Arthropoda > Insecta > Hymenoptera > Megachilidae > Osmia > Osmia lignaria. The sequence continues at coordinate 16,478,101 of NW_027478161.1, forward strand.
CAAAGAAAGGGGCCACGGTGTTTCTGTATCTCTATTATGTTGGTGCGGCTTCGGAACTTTTAAATATCTTGATATATCTCGAGAACTACGCATCTGATCAAAAAATATCATAGAACATGAAAAGTAGGAAACTTAATTCTCTACAAAAAAGGTCTCTTAACATTTCGCCATAGCTCGCTTCGTTTCCGAGATATTTGCAGATTTATCTCAAGGGAAGGGGCCTGACGGACATATTTCGAGATATTTCTTCTTCTTGTTGTTCTTCTTCTGCACAGCTATGCTGGAAGTGGCATTTGCGGCTCGCACTAGTGCAGAGTTATCTCAAAGAAAGGGGCCACGGTGTTTCTGTATCCCTGTTATGTTGGTGCGGCTTCGGAACTTTTAAATACCTCGATATATCTCGAAAACTACGCTTCTGATCAAAAAATATCATAGAACATAAATTGTAGGAAACATAATTCTCTACAAAAAACGTCTCTTACCATTTTGCCATAGCTCGCTTCGTTTCCGAGATATTTGCAGATTCAGCTCAAAGGAACTGGCCTGACGGACATATTTCGAGATATTTCTTCTTCTTGTTGTTCTTCCTCTGCACAGCTAAGCTAGAAGTGGCATTTGCAGCTCGCAATAGTGCAGAGTTATCTCAAAGAAAGGGGCCACGGTGTTTCTGTATCTCTATTATGTTGGTGCGGCTTCGGAACTTTTCAATATCTTGATATATCTCGAGAACTACGCATCTGATCAAAAAATATCATAGGACATAAAAAGTAGGAAACTTAATTCTCTACAAAAAAGGTCTCTTATCATTTCGCCATAGCTCGCTTCGTTTCCGAGATATTTGCAGATTTATCTTAAGGGAAGGGGCCTGACGGACATATTTCGAGATATTCCTTCTTCTTGTTGTCCTTCTTCTGCACAGCTAAGCTGGAAGTGGCATTTACAGCTCGCAATCGTGCAGAGTTATCTCAAAGAAAGGGGCCACGGTGTTTCTGTATCTCTATTATGTTGGTGCGGCTTCGGAACTTTTAAATATCTTGATATATCTCGAGAACTACGCATCTGATCAAAAAATATCATAGAACATAAAAAGTAGGAAACTTAATTCTCTACAAAAAAGGTCTCTTAACAGTTCGCCATAGCTCGCTTCGTTTCCGAGATATTTGCAGATTTATCTCAAGGGAAGGGGCCTGACGGACATATTTCGAGATATTTCTTCTTCTTGTTGTTCTTCTTCTGCACAGCTAAGCTGGAAGTGGCATTTGCAGCTCGCAATGGTGCAGAGTTATCTCAAAGAAAGGGGCCACGGTGTTTCTGTATCTCTATTATGTTGGTGCGGCTTCGGATCTTTTAAATATCTTGATATATCTCGAGAACTACGCATCTGATCAAAAAATATCATAGAACATAAAAAGTAGGAAACTTAATTCTCTACAAAAAAGGTCTCTTAACATTTCGTCATAGCTCGCTTCGTTTCCGAGATATTTGCAGATTTATCTCAAGGGAAGGGGCCTGACGGACATATTTCGAGATATTTCTTCTTCTTGTTGTCCTTCTTCTGCACAGCTAAGCTGGAAGTGGCATTTACAGCTCGCAATCGTGCAGAGTTATCTCAAAGAAAGGGGCCACGGTGTTTCTGTATCTCTATTATGTTGGTGCGGCTTCGGAACTTTTAAATATCTTGATATATCTCGAGAACTACGCATCTGATCAAAAAATATCATAGAACATGAAAAGTAGGAAACTTAATTCTCTACAAAAAAGGTCTCTTAACATTTCGCCATAGCTCGCTTCGTTTCCGAGATATTTGCAGATTTATCTCAAGGGAAGGGGCCTGACGGACATATTTCGAGATATTTCTTCTTCTTGTTGTTCTTCTTCTGCACAGCTATGCTGGAAGTGGCATTTGCGGCTCGCACTAGTGCAGAGTTATCTCAAAGAAAGGGGCCACGGTGTTTCTGTATCCCTGTTATGTTGGTGCGGCTTCGGAACTTTTAAATACCTCGATATATCTCGAAAACTACGCTTCTGATCAAAAAATATCATAGAACATAAATTGTAGGAAACATAATTCTCTACAAAAAACGTCTCTTACCATTTTGCCATAGCTCGCTTCGTTTCCGAGATATTTGCAGATTCAGCTCAAAGGAACTGGCCTGACGGACATATTTCGAGATATTTCTTCTTCTTGTTGTTCTTCCTCTGCACAGCTAAGCTAGAAGTGGCATTTGCAGCTCGCAATAGTGCAGAGTTATCTCAAAGAAAGGGGCCACGGTGTTTCTGTATCTCTATTATGTTGGTGCGGCTTCGGAACTTTTCAATATCTTGATATATCTCGAGAACTACGCATCTGATCAAAAAATATCATAGGACATAAAAAGTAGGAAACTTAATTCTCTACAAAAAAGGTCTCTTATCATTTCGCCATAGCTCGCTTCGTTTCCGAGATATTTGCAGATTTATCTTAAGGGAAGGGGCCTGACGGACATATTTCGAGATATTCCTTCTTCTTGTTGTCCTTCTTCTGCACAGCTAAGCTGGAAGTGGCATTTACAGCTCGCAATCGTGCAGAGTTATCTCAAAGAAAGGGGCCACGGTGTTTCTGTATCTCTATTATGTTGGTGCGGCTTCGGAACTTTTAAATATCTTGATATATCTCGAGAACTACGCATCTGATCAAAAAATATCATAGAACATAAAAAGTAGGAAACTTAATTCTCTACAAAAAAGGTCTCTTAACAGTTCGCCATAGCTCGCTTCGTTTCCGAGATATTTGCAGATTTATCTCAAGGGAAGGGGCCTGACGGACATATTTCGAGATATTTCTTCTTCTTGTTGTTCTTCTTCTGCACAGCTAAGCTGGAAGTGGCATTTGCAGCTCGCAATGGTGCAGAGTTATCTCAAAGAAAGGGGCCACGGTGTTTCTGTATCTCTATTATGTTGGTGCGGCTTCGGATCTTTTAAATATCTTGATATATCTCGAGAACTACGCATCTGATCAAAAAATATCATAGAACATAAAAAGTAGGAAACTTAATTCTCTACAAAAAAGGTCTCTTAACATTTCGTCATAGCTCGCTTCGTTTCCGAGATATTTGCAGATTTATCTCAAGGGAAGGGGCCTGACGGACATATTTCGAGATATTTCTTCTTCTTGTTGTTCTTCTTCTGCACAGCTAAGCTGGAAGTGGCATTTGCGGCTCGCACTAGTGCAGAGTTATCTCAAAGAAAGGGGCCACGGTGTTTCTGTATCCCTATTATGTTGGTGCGGCTTCGGAACTTTTAAATACCTCGATATATCTCGAAAACTACGCTTCTGATCAAAAAATATCATAGAACATAAATTGTAGGAAACATAATTCTCTACAAAAAACGTCTCTTAACATTTTGCCATAGCTCGCTTCGTTTCCGAGATATTTGCAGATTCAGCTCAAAGGAACTGGCCTGACGGACATATTTCGAGATATTTCTTCTTCTTGTTGTTCTTCCTCTGCACAGCTAAGCTGGAAGTGGCATTTGCAGCTCGCAATAGTGCAGAGTTATCTCAAAGAACGGGGCCACGGTGTTTCTGTATCTCTATTATGTTGGTGCGGCTTCGGAACTTTTAAATATCTTGATATATCTCGAGAACTACGCATCTGATCAAAAAATATCATACAACATAAAAAGTAGGAAACTTAATTCTCTACAAAAAAGGTCTCTTAACATTTTGCCATAGCTCGCTTCGTTTCCGAGATATTTGCAGATTTATCTCAAGGGAAGGGGCCTGACGGACATATTTCGAGATATTTCTTCTTCTTGTTGTTCTTCTTCTGCACAGCTAAGCTGGAACTGGCATTTGCGGCTCGCACTAGTGCAGAGTTATCTCAAAGAAAGGGGCCACGGTGTTTCTGTATCTCTATTATGTTGGTGCGGCTTCGGAACTTTTAAATATCTCGATATATCTCGAAAACTACGCTTCTGATCAAAAAATATCATAGAACATAAATTGTAGGAAACATAATTCTCTATAAAAAACGTCTCTTGAGATTTTGCCATAGCTCGCTTCGTTTCCGAGATATTTGCAAATTCAGCTCAAAGGAACTGGCCTGACGGACATATTTCGAGATATTTCTTCTTCTTGTTGTCCTTCTTCTGCACAGCTAATCTGGAAGTGGCATTTGCAGCTCGCAATGGTGCAGAGTTATCTCAAAGAAAGGGGCCACGGTGTTTCTGTATCTCTATTATGTTGGTGCGGCTTCGGATCTTTTAAATATCTTGATATATCTCGAGAACCACGCATCTGATCAAAAAATATCATACAACATAAAACGTAGGAAACTTAATTCTCTACAAAAAAGGTCTCTTAACATTTTGCCATAGCTCGCTTCGTTTCCGAGATATTTGCAGATTTATCTCAAGGGAAGGGGCCTAACGGACTTATTTCGAGATATTTCTTCTTCTTGTTGTTCTTCTTCTGCACAGCTAAACTGGAAGTGGCATTTCCAGGTCGCAATAGTGCAGAGTTATCTAAAAGAAAGGAGCCACGGTGTTTCTGTATCTCTATTATGTTGGTGCGGCTTCGGAACTTTTAAATATCTTGATATATCTCGAGAACTACGCGTCTGATCAAAAAATATCATAGAACACAAAAAGTAGGAAACATAATTCCATACAAAAAAGGTCTCTTAACATTTTGCCATAGCTCGCTTCGTTTCCGAGATATTTGCAGATTTATCTCAAGGGAAGGGGCCTGACGGACATATTTCGAGATATTTCTTCTTCTTGTTGTTCTTCTTCTGCACAGCTAAGCTGGAAGTGGCATTTGCAGCTCGCAATTGTGCAGAGTTATCTCAAAGAGAGGGGCCACGGTGTTTCTGTATCTCTATTATGTTGGTGCGGCTTCGGAACTTTTGAATATCTTGATATATCTCGAGAACTACGAATCTGATCAGAAAATATCATAGAAGATAAAAAGTAGGAAACTTAATTCTCTACAAAAAAGGTCTCTTAACATTTTGCCATAGCTCGCTTCGTTTCCGAGATATTTGCAGATTTATCTCAAGGGAAGGGGCCTGACGGACATATTTCGAGATATTTCTTCTTCTTGTTGTTCTTCTTCTCCACAGCTAAGCTGGAAGTGGCATTTGCAGCTCGCAATAGTGCACAGTTATCTCAAAGAAAGGGGCCACGGTGTTTCTGTACCTCTATTATGTTGGTGCAGCTTCGGAGCTTTTAAATATCTTGATATATCTCGAGAACTACGCCTCTGATCAAAAAATATCATAGAACATAAAAAGTAGGAAACTTAATTCTCTACAAAAAAGGTCTCTTAAGGTTTTGCAATAGCTCGCTTCGTTTCCGAGATATTTGCAGATTTATCTCAAGGGAAGGGTCCTGATGGACATATTTCGAGATATTTCTTCTTCTTGTTGTTCTTCTTCTGCACAGCTAAACTGGAAGTGGCATTTCCAGCTCGCAATCGCGCAGAGTTATCTCAAAGAAAGGGGCCACGGTGTTTCTGTATCTCTATTATGTTGGTGCGGCTTCGGAACTTTTAAATATCTTGATATATCTCGAGAACTACGCATCTGTTGGAAAAATATCATAGAACATAAAAAGTAGGAAACTTAATTCTCTACAAAAAAGGTCTCTTAACATTTCGCCATAGCTCGCTTCGTTTCCGAGATATTTGCAGATTTATCTCAAGGGAAGGGGCCTGACGGACATATTTCGAGATATTTCTTCTTCTTGTTGTCCTTCTTCTGCACAGCTAAGCTGGAAGTGGCATTTACAGCTCGCAATCGTGCAGAGTTATCTCAAAGAAAGGGGCCACGGTGTTTCTGTATCTCTATTATGTTGGTGCGGCTTCGGAACTTTTAAATATCTTGATATATCTCGAGAACTACGCATCTGATCAAAAAATATCATAGAACATGAAAAGTAGGAAACTTAATTCTCTACAAAAAAGGTCTCTTAACATTTCGCCATAGCTCGCTTCGTTTCCGAGATATTTGCAGATTTATCTCAAGGGAAGGGGCCTGACGGACATATTTCGAGATATTTCTTCTTCTTGTTGTTCTTCTTCTGCACAGCTAAGCTGGAAGTGGCATTTGCGGCTCGCACTAGTGCAGAGTTATCTCAAAGAAAGGGGCCACGGTGTTTCTGTATCCCTATTATGTTGGTGCGGCTTCGGAACTTTTAAATACCTCGATATATCTCGAAAACTACGCTTCTGATCAAAAAATATCATAGAACATAAATTGTAGGAAACATAATTCTCTACAAAAAACGTCTCTTAACATTTTGCCATAGCTCGCTTCGTTTCCGAGATATTTGCAGATTCAGCTCAAAGGAACTGGCCTGACGGACATATTTCGAGATATTTCTTCTTCTTGTTGTTCTTCCTCTGCACAGCTAAGCTGGAAGTGGCATTTGCAGCTCGCAATAGTGCAGAGTTATCGCAAAGAAAGGGGCCACGGTGTTTCTGTATCTCTATTATGTTGGTGCGGCTTCGGAACTTTTAAATATCTTGATATATCTCGAGAACTACGCATCTGATCAAAAAATATCATAGAACATAAAAAGTAGGAAACCTAATTTTCTACAAAAAAGGTCTCTTAACATTTTGCCGTAGCTCGCTTCGTTTCCGAGATATTTGCAGATTTATCTCAAGGGAAGGGGCCTGACGGACATATTTCGAAATATTTCTTATTCTTGTTGTTCTTCTTCTCCACAGCTAAGCTGGAAGTGGCATTTGCAGCTCGCAATAGTGCACAGTTATCTCAAAGAAAGGGGCCACGGTGTTTCTGTATCTCTATTATGTTGGTGCGGCTTCGGAACTTTTAAATATCTTGATATATCTCGAGAACTACGCATCTGATCAAAAAATATCATACAACATAAAAAGTAGGAAACTTAATTCTCTACAAAAAAGGTCTCTTAACATTTCGCCATAGCTCGCTTCGTTTCCGAGATATTTGCAGATTTATCTCAAGGGAAGGGGCCTGACGGACATATTTCGAGATATTTCTTCTTCTTGTTGGTCTTCTTCTGCACAGCTAAGCTGGAAGTGGCATTTGCAGCTCGCAATGGTGCAGAGTTATCTCAAAGAAAGGGGCCACGGTGTTTCTGTATCTCTATTATGTTGGTGCGGCTTCGGATCTTTTAAATATCTTGATATATCTCGAGAACTACGCATCTGATCAAAAAATATCATACAACATAAAACGTAGGAAAATTAATTCTCTACAAAAAAGGTCTCTTAACATTTTGCCATAGCTCGCTTCCTTTCCGAGATATTTGCAGATTTATCTCAAGGGAAGGGGCCTAACGGACTTATTTCGAGATATTTCTTCTTCTTGTTGTTCTTCTTCTGCACAGCTAAACTGGAAGTGGCATTTCCAGGTCGCAATAGTGCAGAGTTATCTAAAAGAAAGGAGCCACGGTGTTTCTGTATCTCTATTATGTTGGTGCGGCTTCGGAACTTTTAAATATCTTGATATATCTCGAGAACTACGCGTCTGATCAAAAAATATCATAGAACATAAAAAGTAGGAAACATAATTCCATACAAAAAAGGTCTCTTAACATTTTGCCATAGCTCGCTTCGTTTCCGAGATATTTGCAGATTTATCTCAAGGGAAGGGGCCTGACGGACATATTTCGAGATATTTCTTCTTCTTGTTGTTCTTCTTCTGCACAGCTAAGCTGGAAGTGGCATTTGCAGCTCGCAATTGTGCAGAGTTATCTCAAAGAGAGGGGCCACGGTGTTTCTGTATCTCTATTATGTTGGTGCGGCTTCGGAACTTTTAAATATCTTGATATATCTCGAGAACTACGAATCTGATCAGAAAATATCATAGAAGATAAAAAGTAGGAAACTTAATTCTCTACAAAAAAGGTCTCTTAACATTTTGCCATAGCTCGCTTCGTTTCCGAGATATTTGCAGATTTATCTCAAGGGAAGGGGCCTGACGGACATATTTCGAGATATTTCTTCTTCTTGTTGTTCTTCTTCTGCACAGCTAAGCTGGAAGTGGCATTTGCAGCTCGCAATAGTGCACAGTTATCTCAAAGAAAGGGGCCACGGTGTTTCTGTATCTCTATTATGTTGGTGCGGCTTCGGAACTTTTAAATATCTCGATATATCTCGAGAACTACGCATCTCATCAAAAAATATCATAGAACATAAAAAGTAGGAAACTTAATTCTCTACAAATAAGGTCTCTTAACATTTTGCCATAGCTCGCTTCGTTTCCGAGATATTTGCAGATTTATCTCAAGGGAAGGGGCCTGACGGACATATTTCGAGATATTTCTTCTTCTTGTTGTTCTTCTTCTGCACAGCTAAGCTGGAAGTGGCATTTGCAGCTCGCACTAGTGCAGAGTTATCTCAAAGAAAGGGGCCACAGTGTTTCTGTATCCCTATTATGTTGGTGCGGCTTCGGAACTTTTAAATACCTCGATATATCTCGAAAACTACGCTTCTGATCAAAAAATATCATAGAACATAAATTGTAGGAAACATAATTCTCTACAAAAAACGTCTCTTAACATTTTGCCATAGCTCGCTTCGTTTCCGAGATATTTGCAGATTCAGCTCAAAGGAACTGGCCTGACGGACATATTTCGAGATATTTCTTCTTCTTGTTGTTCTTCCTCTGCACAGCTAAGCTGGAAGTGGCATTTGCAGCTCGCAATAGTGCAGAGTTATCGCAAAGAAAGGGGCCACGGTGTTTCTGTATCTCTATTATGTTGGTGCGGCTTCGGAACTTTTAAATATCTTGATATATCTCGAGAACTACGCATCTGATCAAAAAATATCATAGAACATAAAAAGTAGGAAACCTAATTTTCTACAAAAAAGGTCTCTTAACATTTTGCCGTAGCTCGCTTCGTTTCCGAGATATTTGCAGATTTATCTCAAGGGAAGGGGCCTGACGGACATATTTCGAGATATTTCTTCTTCTTGTTGTTCTTCTTCTGCACAGCTAAGCTGGAAGTGGCATTTGCAGCTCGCAATTGTGCAGAGTTATCTCAAAGAGAGGGGCCACGGTGTTTCTGTATCTCTATTATGTTGGTGCGGCTTCGGAACTTTTAAATATCTTGATATATCTCGAGAACTACGAATCTGATCAGAAAATATCATAGAAGATAAAAAGTAGGAAACTTAATTCTCTACAAAAAAGGTCTCTTAACATTTTGCCATAGCTCGCTTCGTTTCCGAGATATTTGCAGATTTATCTCAAGGGAAGGGGCCTGACGGACATATTTCGAGATATTTCTTCTTCTTGTTGTTCTTCTTCTGCACAGCTAAGCTGGAAGTGGCATTTGCAGCTCGCAATAGTGCAGAGTTATCGCAAAGAAAGGGGCCACGGTGTTTCTGTATCTCTATTATGTTGGTGCGGCTTCGGAACTTTTAAATATCTTGATATATCTCGAGAACTACGCATCTGATCAAAAAATATCATAGAACATAAAAAGTAGGAAACCTAATTTTCTACAAAAAAGGTCTCTTAACATTTTGCCGTAGCTCGCTTCGTTTCCGAGATATTTGCAGATTTATCTCAAGGGAAGGGGCCTGACGGACATATTTCGAAATATTTCTTATTCTTGTTGTTCTTCTTCTCCACAGCTAAGCTGGAAGTGGCATTTGCAGCTCGCAATAGTGCACAGTTATCTCAAAGAAAGGGGCCACGGTGTTTCTGTACCTCTATTATGTTGGTGCAGCTTCGGAGCTTTTAATATCTTGATATATCTCGAGAACTACGCCTCTGATCAAAAAATATCATAGAACATAAAAAGTAGGAAACTTAATTCTCTACAAAAAAGGTCTCTTAACGTTTTGCAATAGCTCGCTTCGTTTCCGAGATATTTGCAGATTTATCTCAAGGGAAGGGTCCTGATGGACATATTTCGAGATATTTCTTCTTCTTGTTGTTCTTCTTCTGCACAGCTAAACTGGAAGTGGCATTTCCAGCTCGCAATCGTGCAGAGTTATCTCAAAGAAAGGGGCCACGGTGTTTCTGTATCTCTATTATGTTGGTGCGGCTTCGGAACTTTGAAATATCTTGATATATCTCGAGAACTACGCATCTGATCAAAAAATATCATAGAACATAAAAAGTAGGAAACTTAATTCTCTACAAAAAAGGTCTCTTAACATTTCGTCATAGCTCGCTTCGTTTCCGAGATATTTGCAGATTTATCTCAAGGGAAGGGGCCTGACGGACATATTTCGAGATATTTCTTCTTCTTGTTGTTCTTCTTCTGCACAGCTAAGCTGGAAGTGGCATTTGCGGCTCGCACTAGTGCAGAGTTATCTCAAAGAAAGGGGCCACGGTGTTTCTGTATCCCTATTATGTTGGTGCGGCTTCGGAACTTTTAAATACCTCGATATATCTCGAAAACTACGCTTCTGATCAAAAAATATCATAGAACATAAATTGTAGGAAACATAATTCTCTACAAAAAACGTCTCTTAACATTTTGCCATAGCTCGCTTCGTTTCCGAGATATTTGCAGATTCAGCTCAAAGGAACTGGCCTGACGGACATATTTCGAGATATTTCTTCTTCTTGTTGTTCTTCCTCTGCACAGCTAAGCTGGAAGTGGCATTTGCAGCTCGCAATAGTGCAGAGTTATCTCAAAGAACGGGGCCACGGTGTTTCTGTATCTCTATTATGTTGGTGCGGCTTCGGAACTTTTAAATATCTTGATATATCTCGAGAACTACGCATCTGATCAAAAAATATCATACAACATAAAAAGTAGGAAACTTTATTTTCTACAAAAAAGGTCTCTTAACATTTTGCCATAGCTCGCTTCGTTTCCGAGATATTTGCAGATTTATCTCAAGGGAAGGGGCCTGACGGACATATTTCGAGATATTTCTTCTTCTTGTTGGTCTTCTTCTGCACAGCTAAGCTGGAAGTGGCATTTGCAGCTCGCAATGGTGCAGAGTTATCTCAAAGAAAGGGGCCACGGTGTTTCTGTATCTCTATTATGTTGGTGCGGCTTCGGATCTTTTAAATATCTCGATATATCTCGAAAACTACGCTTCTGATCAAAAAATATCATAGAACCTAAATTGTGGGAAATATAATTCTCTACAAAAAAGGTCTCTTAACATTTTGCCGTAGCTCGCTTCGTTTCTGAGATATTTGCAGATTTATCTCAAGGGAAGGGGCCTGACGGACATATTTCCAGATATTTCTTCTTCTTGTTGTTCTTCTTCTGCACAGCTAAGCTGGAAGTGGCATTTGCAGCTCGCAATAGTGCAGAGTTATCTGAAAGAAAGGGGCCACGGTGTTTCTGTATCTCTATTATGTTGGTGCGGCTTCGGAACTTTTAAATATCTTGATATATCTCGAGAACTACGCATCTGATCAAATAATATCATAGAACATAAAAAGTAGGAAACTTAATTCTCTACAAATAAGGTCTCTTAACATTTTGCCATAGCTCGCTTCGTTTCCGAGATATTTGCAGATTTATCTCAAGGGAAGGGGCCTGACGGACATATTTCGAGATATTTCTTCTTCTTGTTGGTCTTCTTCTGCACAGCTAAGCTGGAAGTGGCATTTGCAGCTCGCAATAGTGCAGAGTTATCTCAAAGAAATGGGCCACGGTGTTTCTGTATCTCTATTATGTTGGTGCGGCTTCGGAACTTTTAAATATCTTGATATATCTCGAGAACTACGCATCTGATCAAAAAATATCATAGAACATAAAAAGTAGGAAACTTCATTCTCTACCAAAAAGGTCTCTTAACATTTTGCCATAGCTCGCTTCGTTTCCGAGATAAATGCCGATTTATCTCAAGGGAAGGGGCCTGACGGACATATTTCGGGATATTTCTTCTTCTTGTTGTTCTTCTTCTGCACAGCTAAACAGGAAGTGGCATTTCCAGCTCGCAATAGTGCAGAGTTATCTGAAAGAAAGGGGCCACGGTGTTTCTGTATCTCTATTATGTTGGTGCGGCTTCGGAACTTTTAAATATCTTGATATATCTCGAGAACTACGCACCTGATCAAATAATATCATAGAACATAAAAAGTAGGAAACTTAATTCTCCGCAAATAAGGTCTCTTAACATTTTGCCATAGCTCGCTTCGTTTCCGAGATATTTGCAGATTTATCTCAAGGGAAGGGGCCTGACGGACATATTTCGAGATATTTCTTCTTCTTGTTGGTCTTCTTCTGCACAGCTAAGCTGGAAGTGGCATTTGCAGCTCGCAATAGTGCAGAGTTATCTCAAAGAAAGGGGCCACGGTGTTTCTGTATCTCTATTATGTTGGTGCGGCTTCGGAACTTTTAAATATCTTGATATATCTCGAGAGCTACGCATCCGATCAAAAAATATCATACAACATAAAAAGTAGGAAACTTAATTGTCTACAAAACAGGTCTCTTAACATTTTGCCATAGCTCGCTTCGTTTCCGAAATATTTGCAGATGTATCTCGAGGGAAGGGGCCTGACGGACATATTTCGAGATATTTCTTCTTCTTGTTGTTCTTCTTCTGCACAGCTAAACTGGAAGTGGCATTTCCAGCTCGCAGTAGTGCAGAGTTATCTCAAAGAAAGGGGCCACGGTGTTTCTGTATCTCTATTATGTTGGTGCGGCTTCGGAACTTTAAAATATCTTGATATATCTCGAGAACTACGCATCTGATCAAAAAATATCATAGAACGTAAAAAGTAGGAAACTTAATTCTCTACAAATAAAGTCGCTTAACATTTTGCCATAGCTCGCTTCGTTTCCGAGATATTTGCAGATTTATCTCAAGGGAAGGGGCCTGACGGACATATTTCGAGATATTTCTTCTTCTTGTTGTTCTTCTTCTGCACAGCTAAGCTGGAAGTGGCATTTGCAGCTCGCAATAGTGCAGAGTTATCTCAAAGAAAGGGGCCACGGTGTTTCTGTATCTCTATTATGTTGGTGCGGCTTCGGAACTTTTAAATATCTTGATATATCTCGAGAACTACGCATCTGATCAAAAAATATCATAGAACGTAAAAAGTAGGAAACTTCATTCTCTACCAAAAAGGTCTCTTAACATTTTGCCATAGCTCGCTTCGTTTCCGAGATATATGCAGATTTATCTCAAGGGAAGGGGCCTGACGGACATATTTCGGGATATTTCTTCTTCTTGTTGTTCTTCTTCTGCACAGCTAAACAGGAAGTGGCATTTCCAGCTCGCAATAGTGCAGAGTTATCTGAAAGAAAGGGGCCACGGTGTTTCTGTATCTCTATTATGTTGGTGCCGCTTCGGAACTTTTAAGTATCTTGATATATCTCGAGAACTACGCATCTGATCAAATAATATCATAGAACATAAAAAGTAGGAAACTTAATTCTGTACAAATAAGGTCTCTTAACATTTTGGCATAGCTCGCTTCGTTTCCGAGATATTTGCAGATTTATCTCAAGGGAAGGGGCCTGACGGACATATTTTGACATATTTCTTCTTCTTGTTGGTCTTCTTCTGCACAGCTAAGCTGGAAGTGGCATTTGCAGCTCGCAATAGTGCAGAGTTATCTCAAAGAAAGGGGCCACGGTGTTTCTGTATCTCTATTATGTTGGTGCGGCTTCGGAACTTTTAAATATCTTGATATATCTCGAGAACTACGCATCTGATCAAAAAATATCATAGAACATAAAAAGTAGGAAACTTCATTCTCTACCAAAAAGGTCTCTTAACATTTTGCCATAGCTCGCTTCGTTTCCGAGATATATGCAGATTTATCTCAAGGGAAGGGGCCTGACGGACATATTTCGGGATATTTCTTCTTCTTGTTGTTCTTCTTCTGCACAGCTAAACAGGAAGTGGCATTTCCAGCTCGCAATAGTGCTGAGTTATCTGAAAGAAAGGGGCCACGGTGTTTCTGTATCTCTATTATGTTGGTGCGGCTTCGGAACTTTTAAATATCTTGATATATCTCGAGAACTACGCATCTGATCAAATAATATCATAGAACATAAAAAGTAGGAAACTTAATTCTCTACAAATAAGGTCTCTTAACATTTTGCCATAGCTCGCTTCGTTTCCGAGATATTTGCAGATTTATCTCAAGGGAAGGGGCCTGACGGACATATTTCGAGATATTTCTTCTTCTTGTTGGTCTTCTTCTGCACAGCTAAGCTGGAAGTGGCATTTGCAGCTCGCAATGGTGCAGAGTTATCTCAAAGAAAGGGGCCACGGTGTTTCTGTATCTCTATTATGTTGGTGCGGCTTCGGATCTTTTAAATATCTCGATATATCTCGAAAACTACGCTTCTGATCAAAAAATATCATAGAACCTAAATTGTGGGAAATATAATTCTCTACAAAAAAGGTCTCTTAACATTTTGCCGTAGCTCGCTTCGTTTCTGAGATATTTGCAGATTTATCTCAAGGGAAGGGGCCTGACGGACATATTTCCAGATATTTCTTCTTCTTGTTGTTCTTCTTCTGCACAGCTAAGCTGGAAGTGGCATTTGCAGCTCGCAATAGTGCAGAGTTATCTGAAAGAAAGGGGCCACGGTGTTTCTGTATCTCTATTATGTTGGTGCGGCTTCGGAACTTTTAAATATCTTGATATATCTCGAGAACTACGCATCTGATCAAATAATATCATAGAACATAAAAAGTAGGAAACTTAATTCTCTACAAATAAGGTCTCTTAACATTTTGCCATAGCTCGCTTCGTTTCCGAGATATTTGCAGATTTATCTCAAGGGAAGGGGCCTGACGGACATATTTCGAGATATTTCTTCTTCTTGTTGGTCTTCTTCTGCACAGCTAAGCTGGAAGTGGCATTTGCAGCTCGCAATAGTGCAGAGTTATCTCAAAGAAATGGGCCACGGTGTTTCTGTATCTCTATTATGTTGGTGCGGCTTCGGAACTTTTAAATATCTTGATATATCTCGAGAACTACGCATCTGATCAAAAAATATCATAGAACATAAAAAGTAGGAAACTTCATTCTCTACCAAAAAGGTCTCTTAACATTTTGCCATAGCTCGCTTCGTTTCCGAGATATATGCAGATTTATCTCAAGGGAAGGGGCCTGACGGACATATTTCGGGATATTTCTTCTTCTTGTTGTTCTTCTTCTGCACAGCTAAACAGGAAGTGGCATTTCCAGCTCGCAATAGTGCTGAGTTATCTGAAAGAAAGGGGCCACGGTGTTTCTGTATCTCTATTATGTTGGTGCGGCTTCGGAACTTTTAAATATCTTGATATATCTCGAGAACTACGCATCTGATCAAATAATATCATAGAACATAAAAAGTAGGAAACTTAATTCTCTACAAATAAGGTCTCTTAACATTTTGCCATAGCTCGCTTCGTTTCCGAGATATTTGCAGATTTATCTCAAGGGAAGGGGCCTGACGGACATATTTCGAGATATTTCTTCTTCTTGTTGGTCTTCTTCTGCACAGCTAAGCCGGAAGTGGCATTTGCAGCTCGCAATGGTGCAGAGTTATCTCAAAGAAAGGGGCCACGGTGTTTCTGTATCTCTATTATGTTGGTGCGGCTTCGGATCTTTTAAATATCTCGATATATCTCGAAAACTACGCTTCTGATCAAAAAATATCATAGATCCTAAATTGTGGGAAACTTAATTCTCTACAAAAAAGGTCTCTTAACATTTTGCCATAGCTCGCTTCGTTTCCGAGATATCTGCAGATTTATCTCGAGGGAAGGGGCCTGACGGACATATTTCGAGATATTTCTTCTTCTTGTTGTTCTTCTTCTGCACAGCTAAGCTGGAAGCGGCATTTGCGGCTCGCACTAGTGCAGAGTTATCTCGAAGAAAGGGGCCACGGTGTTTCTGTATCTCTATTATGTTGGTGCGGCTTCGGAACTTTTAGATATCTTGATATATCTCGAGAACTACGCATCTGATCAAAAAATATCATAGAACATAAAAAGTAGGAAACTTAATTCTCTACAAAAAAGGTCTCTTAACATTTTGCCATAGCTCGCTTCGTTTCCGAGATATTTGCAGATTTATCTCAAGGGAAGGGGCCTGACGGACATATTTCGAGATATTTCTTCTTCTTGTTGGTCTTCTTCTGCACAGCTAAGCTGGAAGTGGCATTTGCAGCTCGCAATAGTGCAGAGTTATCTCAAAGAAAGGGGCCACGGTGTTTCTGTATCTCTATTATGTTGGTGCGGCTTCGGAACTTTTAAATATCTTGATATATCTCGAGAACTACGCATCTGATCAAAAAATATCATAGAACATAAAAAGTAGGAAACTTCATTCTCTACCAAAAAGGTCTCTTAACATTTTGCCATAGCTCGCTTCGTTTCCGAGATATATGCAGATTTATCTCAAGGGAAGGGGCCTGACGGACATATTTCGGGATATTTCTTCTTCTTGTTGTTCTTCTTCTGCACAGCTAAACAGGAAGTGGCATTTCCAGCTCGCAATAGTGCTGAGTTATCTGAAAGAAAGGGGCCACGGTGTTTCTGTATCTCTATTATGTTGGTGCGGCTTCGGAACTTTTAAATATCTTGATATATCTCGAGAACTACGCATCTGATCAAATAATATCATAGAACATAAAAAGTAGGAAACTTAATTCTCTACAAATAAGGTCTCTTAACATTTTGCCATAGCTCGCTTCGTTTCCGAGATATTTGCAGATTTATCTCAAGGGAAGGGGCCTGACGGACATATTTCGAGATATTTCTTCTTCTTGTTGGTCTTCTTCTGCACAGCTAAGCTGGAAGTGGCATTTGCAGCTCGCAATGGTGCAGAGTTATCTCAAAGAAAGGGGCCACGGTGTTTCTGTATCTCTATTATGTTGGTGCGGCTTCGGATCTTTTAAATATCTCGATATATCTCGAAAACTACGCTTCTGATCAAAAAATATCATAGAACCTAAATTGTGGGAAACTTAATTCTCTACAAAAAAGGTCTCTTAACATTTTGCCATAGCTCGCTTCGTTTCCGAGATATTTGCAGATTTATCTCGAGGGAAGGGGCCTGACGGACATATTTCGAGATATTTCTTCTTCTTGTTGTTCTTCTTCTGCACAGCTAAGCTGGAAGCGGCATTTGCGGCTCGCACTAGTGCAGAGTTATCTCAAAGAAAGGGGCCACGGTGTTTCTGTATCTCTATTATGTTGGTGCGGCTTCGGAACTTTTAAATATCTTGATATATCTCGAGAACTACGCATCTGATCAAAAAATATCATAGAAGATAAAAAGTAGGAAACTTCATTCTCTACCAAAAAGGTCTCTTAACATTTTGCCATAGCTCGCTTCGTTTCCGAGATATATGCAGATTTATCTCAAGGGAAGGGGCCTGACGGACATATTTCGGGATATTTCTTCTTCTTGTTGTTCTTCTTCTGCACAGCTAAACAGGAAGTGGCATTTCCAGCTCGCAATAGTGCACAGTTATCTGAAAGAAAGGGGCCACGGTGTTTCTGTATCTCTATTATGTTGGTGCGGCTTCGGAACTTTTAAATATCTTGATATATCTCGAGAACTACGCATCTGATCAAAAAATATCATAGAACATAAAAAGTAGCAAACTTAATTCTCTACAAAAAAGGTCTCTTAAGATTTTGCCATAGCTCGCTTCGTTTCCGAGATATTTGCAGATTTATCTCAAGGGAAGGGGCCTGACGGACATATTTCGAGATATTTCTTCTTCTTGTTGTTCTTCTTCTGCACAGCTAAGCTGGAAGTGGCATTTGCAGCTCGCAATAGTGCAGAGTTATCTTAAAGAAAGGGGCCACGGTGTTTCTGTATCTCTATTATGTTGGTGCGGCTTCGGAACTTTTAAATATCTTGATATATCTCGAGAACTACGCATCTGATCAAAAAATATCATAGAACATGAAAAGTAGGAAACGTCATTCTCTACCAAAAAGGTTTCTTAACATTATGCCATAGCTCGCTTCGTTTCCGAGATATATGCAGATTTATCTCAAGGGAAGGGGCCTGACGGACATATTTCGAGATATTTCTTCTTCTTGTTGGTCTTCTTCTGCACAGCTAAGCTGGAAGTGGCATTTGCAGCTCGCAATGGTGCAGAGTTATCTCAAAGAAAGGGGCCACGGTGTTTCTGTATCTCTATTATGTTGGTGCGGCTTCGGATCTTTTAAATATCTCGATATATCTCGAAAACTACGCTTCTGATCAAAAAATATCATAGAACCTAAATTGTGGGAAATATAATTCTCTACAAAAAAGGTCTCTTAACATTTTGCCGTAGCTCGCTTCGTTTCCGAGATATTTGCAGATTTATCTCAAGGGAAGGGGCCTGACGGACATATTTCCAGATATTTCTTCTTCTTGTTGTTCTTCTTCTGCACAGCTAAGCTGGAAGTGGCATTTGCAGCTCGCAATAGTGCAGAGTTATCTCAAAGAAAGGGGCCACGGTGTTTCTGTATCTCTATTATGTTGGTGCGGCTTCGGAACTTTTAAATATCTTGATATATCTCGAGAACTACGCATCCGATCAAAAAATATCATAGAACATAAAAAGTAGGAAACGTAATTCTCTACAAAAAAGGTCTCTTAACATTTTGCCATAGCTCGCTTCGTTTCCGAGATATTTGCAGATTTATCTCGAGGGAAGGGGCCTGACGGACATATTTCGAGATATTTCTTCTTCTTGTTGTTCTTCTTCTGCACAGCTAAGCTGGAAGCGGCATTTGCGGCTCGCACTAGTGCAGAGTTATCTCAAAGAAAGGGGCCACGGTGTTTCTGTATCTCTATTATGTTGGTGCAGCTTCGGATCTTTTAAATATCTCGATATATCTCGAAAACTACGCTTCTGATCAAAAAATATCATAGAACATAAATTGTAGGAAACATAATTCTCTACAAAAAAGGTCTCTTAACATTTTGCCATAGCTCGGTTCGTTTCCGAGATATTTGCAGATATATCTCAAGGGAAGGGGCCTGACGGACATATTTCGAGATATTTCCTCTTCTTGTTGTTCTTCTCCTGCACAGCTAAACTGGAAGTGGCATTTCCAGCTCGCAATAGCGCAGAGTTATCTCAAAGAAAGGGGCCACGGTGTTTCTGTATCTCTATTATGTTGGTGCCGCTTCGGAACTTTAAAATATCTTGATATATCTCGAGAACTACGCATCTGATCAAAAAATATCATAGAACGTAAAAAGTAGGAAACTTAATTCTCTACAAATAAAGTCGCTTAACATTTTGCCATAGCTCGCTTCGTTTCCGAGATATTTGCAGATTTATCTCAAGGGAAGGGGCCTGACGGACATATTTCGAGATATTTCTTCTTCTTGTTGTTCTTCTTCTGCACAGCTAAGCTGGAAGTGGCATTTGCAGCTCGCAATAGTGCAGAGTTATCTCAAAGAAAGGGGCCACGGTGTTTCTGTATCTCTATTATGTTGGTGCGGCTTCGGAACTTTTAAATATCTTGATATATCTCGAGAACTACGCATCTGATCAAAAAATATCATAGAACGTAAAAAGTAGGAAACTTCATTCTCTACCAAAAAGGTCTCTTAACATTTTGCCATAGCTCGCTTCGTTTCCGAGATATATGCAGATTTATCTCAAGGGAAGGGGCCTGACGGACATATTTCGGGATATTTCTTCTTCTTGTTGTTCTTCTTCTGCACAGCTAAACAGGAAGTGGCATTTCCAGCTCGCAATAGTGCAGAGTTATCTGAAAGAAAGGGGCCACGGTGTTTCTGTATCTCTATTATGTTGGTGCCGCTTCGGAACTTTTAAGTATCTTGATATATCTCGAGAACTACGCATCTGATCAAATAATATCATAGAACATAAAAAGTAGGAAACTTAATTCTGTACAAATAAGGTCTCTTAACATTTTGGCATAGCTCGCTTCGTTTCCGAGATATTTGCAGATTTATCTCAAGGGAAGGGGCCTGACGGACATATTTCGAGATATTTCTTCTTCTTGTTGGTCTTCTTCTGCACAGCTAAGCTGGAAGTGGCATTTGCAGCTCGCAATAGTGCAGAGTTATCTCAAAGAAAGGGGCCACGGTGTTTCTGTATCTCTATTATGTTGGTGCGGCTTCGGAACTTTTAAATATCTTGATATATCTCGAGAACTACGCATCTGATCAAAAAATATCATAGAACATAAAAAGTAGGAAACTTCATTCTCTACCAAAAAGGTCTCTTAACATTTTGCCATAGCTCGCTTCGTTTCCGAGATATATGCAGATTTATCTCAAGGGAAGGGGCCTGACGGACATATTTCGGGATATTTCTTCTTCTTGTTGTTCTTCTTCTGCACAGCTAAACAGGAAGTGGCATTTCCAGCTCGCAATAGTGCTGAGTTATCTGAAAGAAAGGGGCCACGGTGTTTCTGTATCTCTATTATGTTGGTGCGGCTTCGGAACTTTTAAATATCTTGATATATCTCGAGAACTACGCATCTGATCAAATAATATCATAGAACATAAAAAGTAGGAAACTTAATTCTCTACAAATAAGGTCTCTTAACATTTTGCCATAGCTCGCTTCGTTTCCGAGATATTTGCAGATTTATCTCAAGGGAAGGGGCCTGACGGACATATTTCGAGATATTTCTTCTTCTTGTTGGTCTTCTTCTGCACAGCTAAGCCGGAAGTGGCATTTGCAGCTCGCAATGGTGCAGAGTTATCTCAAAGAACGGGGCCACGGTGTTTCTGTATCTCTATTATGTTGGTGCGGCTTCGGATCTTTTAAATATCTCGATATATCTCGAAAACTACGCTTCTGATCAAAAAATATCATAGATCCTAAATTGTGGGAAACTTAATTCTCTACAAAAAAGGTCTCTTAACATTTTGCCATAGCTCGCTTCGTTTCCGAGATATCTGCAGATTTATCTCGAGGGAAGGGGCCTGACGGACATATTTCGAGATATTTCTTCTTCTTGTTGTTCTTCTTCTGCACAGCTAAACTGGAAGTGGCATTTCCAGCTCGCAATAGCGCAGAGTTATCTCAAAGAAAGGGGCCACGGTGTTTCTGTATCTCTATTATGTTGGTGCCGCTTCGGAACTTTAAAATATCTTGATATATCTCGAGAACTACGCATCTGATCAAAAAATATCATAGAACGTAAAAAGTAGGAAACTTAATTCTCTACAAATAAAGTCGCTTAACATTTTGCCATAGCTCGCTTCGTTTCCGAGATATTTGCAGATTTATCTCAAGGGAAGTGGCCTGACGGACATATTTCGAGATATTTCTTCTTCTTGTTGTTCTTCTTCTGCACAGCTAAGCTGGAAGTGGCATTTGCAGCTCGCAATAGTGCAGAGTTATCTCAAAGAAAGGGGCCACGGTGTTTCTGTATCTCTATTATGTTGGTGCGGCTTCGGAACTTTTAAATATCTTGATATATCTCGAGAACTACGCATCTGATCAAAAAATATCATAGAACGTAAAAAGTAGGAAACTTCATTCTCTACCAAAAAGGTCTCTTAACATTTTGCCATAGCTCGCTTCGTTTCCGAGATATATGCAGATTTATCTCAAGGGAAGGGGCCTGACGGACATATTTCGGGATATTTCTTCTTCTTGTTGTTCTTCTTCTGCACAGCTAAACAGGAAGTGGCATTTCCAGCTCGCAATAGTGCAGAGTTATCTGAAAGAAAGGGGCCACGGTGTTTCTGTATCTCTATTATGTTGGTGCCGCTTCGGAACTTTTAAGTATCTTGATATATCTCGAGAACTACGCATCTGATCAAATAATATCATAGAACATAAAAAGTAGGAAACTTAATTCTGTACAAATAAGGTCTCTTAACATTTTGGCATAGCTCGCTTCGTTTCCGAGATATTTGCAGATTTATCTCAAGGGAAGGGGCCTGACGGACATATTTCGAGATATTTCTTCTTCTTGTTGGTCTTCTTCTGCACAGCTAAGCTGGAAGTGGCATTTGCAGCTCGCAATAGTGCAGAGTTATCTCAAAGAAAGGGGCCACGGTGTTTCTGTATCTCTATTATGTTGGTGCGGCTTCGGAACTTTTAAATATCTTGATATATCTCGAGAACTACGCATCTGATCAAAAAATATCATAGAACATAAAAAGTAGGAAACTTCATTCTCTACCAAAAAGGTCTCTTAACATTTTGCCATAGCTCGCTTCGTTTCCGAGATATATGCAGATTTATCTCAAGGGAAGGGGCCTGACGGACATATTTCGGGATATTTCTTCTTCTTGTTGTTCTTCTTCTGCACAGCTAAACAGGAAGTGGCATTTCCAGCTCGCAATAGTGCTGAGTTATCTGAAAGAAAGGGGCCACGGTGTTTCTGTATCTCTATTATGTTGGTGCGGCTTCGGAACTTTTAAATATCTTGATATATCTCGAGAACTACGCATCTGATCAAATAATATCATAGAACATAAAAAGTAGGAAACTTAATTCTCTACAAATAAGGTCTCTTAACATTTTGCCATAGCTCGCTTCGTTTCCGAGATATTTGCAGATTTATCTCAAGGGAAGGGGCCTGACGGACATATTTCGAGATATTTCTTCTTCTTGTTGGTCTTCTTCTGCACAGCTAAGCCGGAAGTGGCATTTGCAGCTCGCAATGGTGCAGAGTTATCTCAAAGAAAGGGGCCACGGTGTTTCTGTATCTCTATTATGTTGGTGCGGCTTCGGATCTTTTAAATATCTCGATATATCTCGAAAACTACGCTTCTGATCAAAAAATATCATAGATCCTAAATTGTGGGAAACTTAATTCTCTACAAAAAAGGTCTCTTAACATTTTGCCATAGCTCGCTTCGTTTCCGAGATATCTGCAGATTTATCTCGAGGGAAGGGGCCTGACGGACATATTTCGAGATATTTCTTCTTCTTGTTGTTCTTCTTCTGCACAGCTAAGCTGGAAGCGGCATTTGCGGCTCGCACTAGTGCAGAGTTATCTCGAAGAAAGGGGCCACGGTGTTTCTGTATCTCTATTATGTTGGTGCGGCTTCGGAACTTTTAGATATCTTGATATATCTCGAGAACTACGCATCTGATCAAAAAATATCATAGAACATAAAAAGTAGGAAACTTAATTCTCTACAAAAAAGGTCTCTTAACATTTTGCCATAGCTCGCTTCGTTTCCGAGATATTTGCAGATTTATCTCAAGGGAAGGGGCCTGACGGACATATTTCGAGATATTTCTTCTTCTTGTTGGTCTTCTTCTGCACAGCTAAGCTGGAAGTGGCATTTGCAGCTCGCAATAGTGCAGAGTTATCTCAAAGAAAGGGGCCACGGTGTTTCTGTATCTCTATTATGTTGGTGCGGCTTCGGAACTTTTAAATATCTTGATATATCTCGAGAACTACGCATCTGATCAAAAAATATCATAGAACATAAAAAGTAGGAAACTTCATTCTCTACCAAAAAGGTCTCTTAACATTTTGCCATAGCTCGCTTCGTTTCCGAGATATATGCAGATTTATCTCAAGGGAAGGGGCCTGACGGACATATTTCGGGATATTTCTTCTTCTTGTTGTTCTTCTTCTGCACAGCTAAACAGGAAGTGGCATTTCCAGCTCGCAATAGTGCTGAGTTATCTGAAAGAAAGGGGCCACGGTATTTCTGTATCTCTATTATGTTGGTGCGGCTTCGGAACTTTTAAATATCTTGATATGTCTCGAGAACTACGCATCTGATCAAATAATATCATAGAACATAAAAAGTAGGAAACTTAATTCTCTACAAATAAGGTCTCT
This sequence comes from Osmia lignaria lignaria, assembly GCF_051020975.1. Taxonomy (NCBI): domain Eukaryota; kingdom Metazoa; phylum Arthropoda; class Insecta; order Hymenoptera; family Megachilidae; genus Osmia; species Osmia lignaria. Next base: position 16,501,763 of record NW_027478161.1, read on the forward strand.
TAACATTTTGCCATAGCTCGCTTCGTTTCCGAGATATTTGCAGATTTATCTCAAGGGAAGGGGCCTGACGGACATATTTCGAGATATTTCTTCTTCTTGTTGGTCTTCTTCTGCACAGCTAAGCCGGAAGTGGCATTTGCAGCTCGCAATGGTGCAGAGTTATCTCAAAGAAAGGGGCCACGGTGTTTCTGTATCTCTATTATGTTGGTGCGGCTTCGGATCTTTTAAATATCTCGATATATCTCGAAAACTACGCTTCTGATCAAAAAATATCATAGATCCTAAATTGTGGGAAACTTAATTCTCTACAAAAAAGGTCTCTTAACATTTTGCCATAGCTCGCTTCGTTTCCGAGATATCTGCAGATTTATCTCGAGGGAAGGGGCCTGACGGACATATTTCGAGATATTTCTTCTTCTTGTTGTTCTTCTTCTGCACAGCTAAGCTGGAAGCGGCATTTGCGGCTCGCACTAGTGCAGAGTTATCTCAAAGAAAGGGGCCACGGTGTTTCTGTATCTCTATTATGTTGGTGCGGCTTCGGAACTTTTAAATATCTTGATATATCTCGAGAACTACGCATCTGATCAAAAAATATCATAGAAGATAAAAAGTAGGAAACTTCATTCTCTACCAAAAAGGTCTCTTAACATTTTGCCATAGCTCGCTTCGTTTCCGAGATATATGCAGATTTATCTCAAGGGAAGGGGCCTGACGGACATATTTCGGGATATTTCTTCTTCTTGTTGTTCTTCTTCTGCACAGCTAAACAGGAAGTGGCATTTCCAGCTCGCAATAGTGCACAGTTATCGGAAAGAAAGGGGCCACGGTGTTTCTGTATCTCTATTATGTTGGTGCGGCTTCGGAACTTTTAAATATCTTGATATATCTCGAGAACTACGCATCTGATCAAAAAATATCATAGAACATAAAAAGTAGGAAACTTAATTCTCTACAAAAAAGGTCTCTTAACATTTTGCCATAGCTCGCTTCGTTTCCGAGATATTTGCAGATTTATCTCAAGGGAAGGGGCCTGACGGACATATTTCGAGATATTTCTTCTTCTTGTTGTTCTTCTTCTGCACAGCTAAGCTGGAAGTGGCATTTGCAGCTCGCAATAGTGCAGAGTTATCTTAAAGAAAGGGGCCACGGTGTTTCTGTATCTCTATTATGTTGGTGCGGCTTCGGAACTTTTAAATATCTTGATATATCTCGAGAACTACGCATCTGATCAAAAAATATCATAGAACATGAAAAGTAGGAAACGTCATTCTCTACCAAAAAGGTTTCTTAACATTTTGCCATAGCTCGCTTCGTTTCCGAGATATATGCAGATTTATCTCAAGGGAAGGGGCCTGACGGACATATTTCGAGATATTTCTTCTTCTTGTTGGTCTTCTTCTGCACAGCTAAGCTGGAAGTGGCATTTGCAGCTCGCAATGGTGCAGAGTTATCTCAAAGAAAGGGGCCACGGTGTTTCTGTATCTCTATTATGTTGGTGCGGCTTCGGATCTTTTAAATATCTCGATATATCTCGAAAACTACGCTTCTGATCAAAAAATATCATAGAACCTAAATTGTGGGAAATATAATTCTCTACAAAAAAGGTCTCTTAACATTTTGCCGTAGCTCGCTTCGTTTCCGAGATATTTGCAGATTTATCTCAAGGGAAGGGGCCTGACGGACATATTTCCAGATATTTCTTCTTCTTGTTGTTCTTCTTCTGCACAGCTAAGCTGGAAGTGGCATTTGCAGCTCGCAATAGTGCAGAGTTATCTCAAAGAAAGGGGCCACGGTGTTTCTGTATCTCTATTATGTTGGTGCGGCTTCGGAACTTTTAAATATCTTGATATATCTCGAGAACTACGCATCTGATCAAAAAATATCATAGAAGATAAAAAGTAGGAAACTTCATTCTCTACCAAAAAGGTCTCTTAACATTTTGCCATAGCTCGCTTCGTTTCCGAGATATATGCAGATTTATCTCAAGGGAAGGGGCCTGACGGACATATTTCGGGATATTTCTTCTTCTTGTTGTTCTTCTTCTGCACAGCTAAACAGGAAGTGGCATTTCCAGCTCGCAATAGTGCACAGTTATCTGAAAGAAAGGGGCCACGGTGTTTCTGTATCTCTATTATGTTGGTGCGGCTTCGGAACTTTTAAGTATCTTGATATATCTCGAGAACTACGCATCTGATCAAAAAATATCATAGAACCTAAATTGTGGGAAATATAATTCTCTACAAAAAAGGTCTCTTAACATTTTGCCGTAGCTCGCTTCGTTTCCGAGATATTTGCAGATTTATCTCAAGGGAAGGGGCCTGACGGACATATTTCCAGATATTTCTTCTTCTTGTTGTTCTTCTTCTGCACAGCTAAGCTGGAAGTGGCATTTGCAGCTCGCAATAGTGCAGAGTTATCTCAAAGAAAGGGGCCACGGTGTTTCTGTATCTCTATTATGTTGGTGCGGCTTCGGAACTTTTAAATATCTTGATATATATCGAGAACTACGCATCTGATCAAAAAATATCATAGAAGATAAAAAGTAGGAAACTTCATTCTCTACCAAAAAGGTCTCTTAACATTTTGCCATAGCTCGCTTCGTTTCCGAGACATATGCAGATTTATCTCAAGGGAAGGGGCCTGACGGACATATTTCGGGATATTTCTTCTTCTTGTTGTTCTTCTTCTGCACAGCTAAACAGGAAGTGGCATTTCCAGCTCGCAATAGTGCACAGTTATCGGAAAGAAAGGGGCCACGGTGTTTCTGTATCTCTATTATGTTGGTGCGGCTTCGGAACTTTTAAATATCTTGATATATCTCGAGAACTACGCATCTGATCAAAAAATATCATAGAACATAAAAAGTAGGAAACTTAATTCTCTACAAAAAAGGTCTCTTAACATTTTGCCATAGCTCGCTTCGTTTCCGAGATATTTGCAGATTTATCTCAAGGGAAGGGGCCTGACGGACATATTTCGAGATATTTCTTCTTCTTGTTGTTCTTCTTCTGCACAGCTAAGCTGGAAGTGGCATTTGCAGCTCGCAATAGTGCAGAGTTATCTTAAAGAAAGGGGCCACGGTGTTTCTGTATCTCTATTATGTTGGTGCGGCTTCGGAACTTTTAAATATCTTGATATATCTCGAGAACTACGCATCTGATCAAAAAATATCATAGAACATGAAAAGTAGGAAACGTCATTCTCTACCAAAAAGGTTTCTTAACATTTTGCCATAGCTCGCTTCGTTTCCGAGATATATGCAGATTTATCTCAAGGGAAGGGGCCTGACGGACATATTTCGAGATATTTCTTCTTCTTGTTGGTCTTCTTCTGCACAGCTAAGCTGGAAGTGGCATTTGCAGCTCGCAATGGTGCAGAGTTATCTCAAAGAAAGGGGCCACGGTGTTTCTGTATCTCTATTATGTTGGTGCGGCTTCGGATCTTTTAAATATCTCGATATATCTCGAAAACTACGCTTCTGATCAAAAAATATCATAGAACCTAAATTGTGGGAAATATAATTCTCTACAAAAAAGGTCTCTTAACATTTTGCCGTAGCTCGCTTCGTTTCCGAGATATTTGCAGATTTATCTCAAGGGAAGGGGCCTGACGGACATATTTCCAGATATTTCTTCTTCTTGTTGTTCTTCTTCTGCACAGCTAAGCTGGAAGTGGCATTTGCAGCTCGCAATAGTGCAGAGTTATCTCAAAGAAAGGGGCCACGGTGTTTCTGTATCTCTATTATGTTGGTGCGGCTTCGGAACTTTTAAATATCTTGATATATCTCGAGAACTACGCATCTGATCAAAAAATATCATAGAAGATAAAAAGTAGGAAACTTCATTCTCTACCAAAAAGGTCTCTTAACATTTTGCCATAGCTCGCTTCGTTTCCGAGATATATGCAGATTTATCTCAAGGGAAGGGGCCTGACGGACATATTTCGGGATATTTCTTCTTCTTGTTGTTCTTCTTCTGCACAGCTAAACAGGAAGTGGCATTTCCAGCTCGCAATAGTGCACAGTTATCTGAAAGAAAGGGGCCACGGTGTTTCTGTATCTCTATTATGTTGGTGCGGCTTCGGAACTTTTAAGTATCTTGATATATCTCGAGAACTACGCATCTGATCAAAAAATATCATAGAACCTAAATTGTGGGAAATATAATTCTCTACAAAAAAGGTCTCTTAACATTTTGCCGTAGCTCGCTTCGTTTCCGAGATATTTGCAGATTTATCTCAAGGGAAGGGGCCTGACGGACATATTTCCAGATATTTCTTCTTCTTGTTGTTCTTCTTCTGCACAGCTAAGCTGGAAGTGGCATTTGCAGCTCGCAATAGTGCAGAGTTATCTCAAAGAAAGGGGCCACGGTGTTTCTGTATCTCTATTATGTTGGTGCGGCTTCGGAACTTTTAAATATCTTGATATATCTCGAGAACTACGCATCTGATCAAAAAATATCATAGAAGATAAAAAGTAGGAAACTTCATTCTCTACCAAAAAGGTCTCTTAACATTTTGCCATAGCTCGCTTCGTTTCCGAGATATATGCAGATTTATCTCAAGGGAAGGGGCCTGACGGACATATTTCGGGATATTTCTTCTTCTTGTTGTTCTTCTTCTGCACAGCTAAACAGGAAGTGGCATTTCCAGCTCGCAATAGTGCACAGTTATCGGAAAGAAAGGGGCCACGGTGTTTCTGTATCTCTATTATGTTGGTGCGGCTTCGGAACTTTTAAATATCTTGATATATCTCGAGAACTACGCATCTGATCAAAAAATATCATAGAACATAAAAAGTAGGAAACTTAATTCTCTACAAAAAAGGTCTCTTAACATTTTGCCATAGCTCGCTTCGTTTCCGAGATATTTGCAGATTTATCTCAAGGGAAGGGGCCTGACGGACATATTTCGAGATATTTCTTCTTCTTGTTGTTCTTCTTCTGCACAGCTAAGCTGGAAGTGGCATTTGCAGCTCGCAATAGTGCAGAGTTATCTTAAAGAAAGGGGCCACGGTGTTTCTGTATCTCTATTATGTTGGTGCGGCTTCGGAACTTTTAAATATCTTGATATATCTCGAGAACTACGCATCTGATCAAAAAATATCATAGAACATGAAAAGTAGGAAACGTCATTCTCTACCAAAAAGGTTTCTTAACATTTTGCCATAGCTCGCTTCGTTTCCGAGATATATGCAGATTTATCTCAAGGGAAGGGGCCTGACGGACATATTTCGAGATATTTCTTCTTCTTGTTGGTCTTCTTCTGCACAGCTAAGCTGGAAGTGGCATTTGCAGCTCGCAATGGTGCAGAGTTATCTCAAAGAAAGGGGCCACGGTGTTTCTGTATCTCTATTATGTTGGTGCGGCTTCGGATCTTTTAAATATCTCGATATATCTCGAAAACTACGCTTCTGATCAAAAAATATCATAGAACCTAAATTGTGGGAAATATAATTCTCTACAAAAAAGGTCTCTTAACATTTTGCCGTAGCTCGCTTCGTTTCCGAGATATTTGCAGATTTATCTCAAGGGAAGGGGCCTGACGGACATATTTCCAGATATTTCTTCTTCTTGTTGTTCTTCTTCTGCACAGCTAAGCTGGAAGTGGCATTTGCAGCTCGCAATAGTGCAGAGTTATCTCAAAGAAAGGGGCCACGGTGTTTCTGTATCTCTATTATGTTGGTGCGGCTTCGGAACTTTTAAATATCTTGATATATCTCGAGAACTACGCATCTGATCAAAAAATATCATAGAAGATAAAAAGTAGGAAACTTCATTCTCTACCAAAAAGGTCTCTTAACATTTTGCCATAGCTCGCTTCGTTTCCGAGATATATGCAGATTTATCTCAAGGGAAGGGGCCTGACGGACATATTTCGGGATATTTCTTCTTCTTGTTGTTCTTCTTCTGCACAGCTAAACAGGAAGTGGCATTTCCAGCTCGCAATAGTGCACAGTTATCTGAAAGAAAGGGGCCACGGTGTTTCTGTATCTCTATTATGTTGGTGCGGCTTCGGAACTTTTAAATATCTTGATATATCTCGAGAACTACGCATCTGATCAAAAAATATCATAGAACATAAAAAGTAGGAAACTTAATTCTCTACAAAAAAGGTCTCTTAACATTTTGCCATAGCTCGCTTCGTTTCCGAGATATTTGCAGATTTATCTCAAGGGAAGGGGCCTGACGGACATATTTCGAGATATTTCTTCTTCTTGTTGTTCTTCTTCTGCACAGCTAAGCTGGAAGTGGCATTTGCAGCTCGCAATAGTGCAGAGTTATCTTAAAGAAAGGGGCCACGGTGTTTCTGTATCTCTATTATGTTGGTGCGGCTTCGGAACTTTTAAATATCTTGATATATCTCGAGAACTACGCATCTGATCAAAAAATATCATAGAACATGAAAAGTAGGAAACGTCATTCTCTACCAAAAAGGTTTCTTAACATTTTGCCATAGCTCGCTTCGTTTCCGAGATATATGCAGATTTATCTCAAGGGAAGGGGCCTGACGGACATATTTCGAGATATTTCTTCTTCTTGTTGGTCTTCTTCTGCACAACTAAGCTGGAAGTGGCATTTGCAGCTCGCAATGGTGCAGAGTTATCTCAAAGAAAGGGGCCACGGTGTTTCTGTATCTCTATTATGTTGGTGCGGCTTCGGATCTTTTAAATATCTCGATATATCTCGAAAACTACGCTTCTGATCAAAAAATATCATAGAACCTAAATTGTGGGAAATATAATTCTCTACAAAAAAGGTCTCTTAACATTTTGCCGTAGCTCGCTTCGTTTCCGAGATATTTGCAGATTTATCTCAAGGGAAGGGGCCTGACGGACATATTTCCAGATATTTCTTCTTCTTGTTGTTCTTCTTCTGCACAGCTAAGCTGGAAGTGGCATTTGCAGCTCGCAATAGTGCAGAGTTATCTCAAAGAAAGGGGCCACGGTGTTTCTGTATCTCTATTATGTTGGTGCGGCTTCGGAACTTTTAAATATCTTGATATATCTCGAGAACTACGCATCCGATCAAAAAATATCATAGAACATAAAAAGTAGGAAACGTAATTCTCTACAAAAAAGGTCTCTTAACATTTTGCCATAGCTCGCTTCGTTTCCGAGATATTTGCAGATTTATCTCGAGGGAAGGGGCCTGACGGACATATTTCGAGATATTTCTTCTTCTTGTTGTTCTTCTTCTGCACAGCTATGCTGGAAGCGGCATTTGCGGCTCGCACTAGTGCAGAGTTATCTCAAAGAAAGGGGCCACGGTGTTTCTGTATCTCTATTATGTTGGTGCAGCTTCGGATCTTTTAAATATCTCGATATATCTCGAAAACTACGCTTCTGATCAAAAAATATCATAGAACATAAATTGTAGGAAACATAATTCTCTACAAAAAAGGTCTCTTAACATTTTGCCATAGCTCGGTTCGTTTCCGAGATATTTGCAGATATATCTCAAGGGAAGGGGCCTGACGGACATATTTCCAGATATTTCCTCTTCTTGTTGTTCTTCTCCTGCACAGCTAAACTGGAAGTGGCATTTCCAGCTCGCAATAGCGCAGAGTTATCTCAAAGAAAGGGGCCACGGTGTTTCTGTATCTCTATTATGTTGGTGCGGCTTCGGAACTTTTAAATATCTTGATATATCTCGAGAACTACGCATCTGATCAAAAAATATCATAGAACATAAAAAGTAGGAAACTTAATTCTCTACAAAAAAGGTCTCTTAACATTTTGCCATAGCTCGCTTCGTTTCCGAGATATTTGCAGATTTATCTCAAGGGAAGGGGCCTGACGGACATATTTCGAGATATTTCTTCTTCTTGTTGTTCTTCTTCTGCACAGCTAAGCTGGAAGTGGCATTTGCAGCTCGCAATAGTGCAGAGTTATCTCAAAGAAAGGGGCCACGGTGTTTCTGTATCTCTATTATGTTGGTGCGTCTTCGGAACTTTTAAATATCTTGATATATCTCGAGAACTACGCTTCTGATCAAAAAATATCATAGAACGTAAATTGTAGGAAACATTATTCTCTACAAATAAGGTCTCTTAACATTTTGCCATAGCTCGCTTCGTTTCCGAGATATTTGCAGATTCATCTCAAGGGAAGGGGTCTGACGGACATATTTCGAGATATTTCTTCTTCTTGTTGTTCTTCTTCTGCACAGCTAAGCTCGAAGTGGCATTTGCAGCTCGCAATAGTGCAGAGTTATCTCAAAGAAAGAGGCCACGGTGTTTCTGTACCTCTATTATGTTGGTGCAGCTTCGGAACTTTTAAATATCTTGATATATCTCGAGAACTACGCATCTGATCAAAAAATATCATCGAACATAAAAAGTAGGAAACTTAATTCTCTACAAAAAAGGTCTCTTAACATTTTGCCATAGCTCGCTTCGTTTCCGAGATATTTGCAGATTTATCTCAAGGGAAGGGTCCTGATGGACATATTTCGAGATATTTCTTCTTCTTGTTGTTCTTCTTCTGCACAGCTAAACTGGAAGTGGCATTTCCAGCTCGCAATCGTGCAGAGTTATCTCAAAGAAAGGGGCCACGGTGTTTCTGTATCTCTATTATGTTGGTGCGGCTTCGGAACTTTTAAATATCTCGATATATCTCGAAAACTACGCTTCTGATCAAAAAATATCATAGAACATAAATTGTAGGAAACATAATTCTCTACAAAAAACGTCTCTTAACATTTTGCCATAGCTCGCTTCGTTTCCGAGATATTTGCAGATTCAGCTCAAAGGAACGGGCCTGACGGACATATTTCGAGATACTTCTTCTTCTTGTTGTTCTTCTTCTGCACAGCTAAGCTGGAAGTGGCATTTGCTTCTCGCACTAGTGCAGAGTTATCTCAAAGAAAGGGGCCACGGTGTTTCTGTATCTCTATTATGTTGGTGCGGCTTCGGAACTTTTAAATATCTCGATATATCTCGAAAACTACGCTTCTGATCAAAAAATATCATAGAACATAAATTGTAGGAAACATAATTCGCTATAAAAAACGTCTCTTGACATTTTGCCATAGCTCGCTTCGTTTCCGAGATATTTGCAGATTCAGCTCAAAGGAACTGGCCTGACGGACATATTTCGAGATATTTCTTCTTCTTGTTGTCCTTCTTCTGCACAGCTAATCTGGAAGTGGCATTTGCAGCTCGCAATAGTGCAGAGTTATCTCAAAGAAAGGGGCCACGGTGTTTCTGTATCTCTATTATGTTGGTGCGGCTTCGGAACTTTTAAATATCTTGATATATCTCGAGAACTACGCATCTGATCAAAAAATATCATAGAACATAAAAAGTAGGAAACTTAATTCTCTACAAAAAAGGTCTCTTAACATTTCGCCATAGCTCGCTTCGTTTCCGAGATATTTCCAGATTTATCTCAAGGGAAGGGACCTGACGGACATATTTCGAGATATTTCTTCTTCTTGTTGGTCTTCTTCTGCACAGCTAAGCTGGAAGTGGCATTTGCAGCTCGCAATGGTGCAGAGTTATCTCAAAGAAAGGGGCCACGGTGTTTCTGTATCTCTATTATGTTGGTGCGGCTTCGGATCTTTTAAATATCTTGATATATCTCGAGAACTACGCATCTGATCAAAAAATATCATACAACATAAAACGTAGGAAACTTAATTCTCTACAAAAAAGGTCTCTTAACATTTTGCCATAGCTCGCTTCGTTTCCGAGATATTTGCAGATTTATCTCAAGGGAAGGGGCCTAACGGACTTATTTCGAGATATTTCTTCTTCTTGTTGTTCTTCTTCTGCACAGCTAAACTGGAAGTGGCATTTCCAGGTCGCAATAGTGCAGAGTTATCTAAAAGAAAGGAGCCACGGTGTTTCTGTATCTCTATTATGTTGGTGCGGCTTCGGAACTTTTAAATATCTTGATATATCTCGAGAACTACGCGTCTGATTAAAAAATATCATAGAACATAAAAAGTAGGAAACATAATTCCATACAAAAAAGGTCTCTTAACATTTTGCCATAGCTCACTTCGTTTCCGAGATATTTGCAGATTTATCTCAAGGGAAGGGGCCTGACGGACATATTTCGAGATATTTCTTCTTCTTGTTGTTCTTCTTCTGCACAGCTAAGCGGGAACTGGCATTTGCGGCTCGCACTAGTCCAGAGTTATCTCAAAGAAAGGGGCCACGGTGTTTCTGTATCTCTATTATGTTGGTGCGGCTTCGGAACTTTTAAATATCTCGATATATCTCGAAAACTACGCTTCTGATCAAAAAATATCATGGAACGTAAATTGTAGGAAACATAATTCTCTATAAAAAACGTCTCTTGACATTTTGCCATAGCTCGCTTCGTTTCCGAGATATTTGCAAATTCAGCTCAAAGGAACTGGCCTGACGGACATATTTCGAGATATTTCTTCTTCTTGTTGTCCTTCTTCTGCACAGCTAATCTGGAAGTGGCATTTGCAGCTCGCAATAGTGCAGAGTTATCTCAAAGAAAGGGGCCACGGTGTTTCTGTATCTCTATTATGTTGGTGCGGCTTCGGAACTTTTAAATATCTTGATATATCTCGAGAACTACGCATCTGATCAAAAAATATCATAGAACATAAAAAGTAGGAAACTTAATTCTCTACAAAAAAGGTCTCTTAACATTTCGCCATAGCTCGCTTCGTTTCCGAGATATTTGCAGATTTATCTCAAGGGAAGGGGCCTGACGGACATATTTCGAGATATTTCTTCTTCTTGTTGGTCTTCTTCTGCACAGCTAAGCTGGAAGTGGCGTTTGCAGCTCGCAATGGTGCAGAGTTATCTCAAAGAAAGGGGCCACGGTGTTTCTGTATCTCTATTATGTTGGTGCGGCTTCGGATCTTTTAAATATCTTGATATATCTCGAGAACTACGCATCTGATCAAAAAATATCATACAACATAAAACGTAGGAAACTTAATTCTCTACAAAAAAGGTCTCTTAACATTTTGCCATAGCTCGCTTCGTTTCCGAGATATTTGCAGATTTATCTCAAGGGAAGGGGCCTGACGGACATATTTCGAGATATTTCTTCTTCTTGTTGTTCTTCTTCTGCACAGCTAAGCTGGAAGTGGCATTTGCAGCTCGCAATAGTGCACAGTTATCTCAAAGAAAGGGGCCACGGTGTTTCTGTATCTCTATTATGTTGGTGCGGCTTCGGAACTTTTAAATATCTCGATATATCTCGAGAACTACGCATCTCATCAAAAAATATCATAGAACATAAAAAGTAGGAAACTTAATTCTCTACAAATAAGGTCTCTTAACATTTTGGCATAGCTCGCTTCGTTTCCGAGATATTTGCAGATTTATCTCAAGGGAAGGGGCCTGACGGACATATTTCGAGATATTTCTTCTTCTTGTTGTTCTTCTTCTGCACAGCTAAGCTGGAAGTGGCATTTGCAGCTCGCAATAGTGCAGAGTTATCGCAAAGAAAGGGGCCACGGTGTTTCTGTATCTCTATTATGTTGGTGCGGCTTCGGAACTTTTAAATATCTTGATATATCTCGAGAACTAGGCATCTGATCAAAAACTATCATAGAACATAAAAAGTAGGAAACCTAATGTTCTACAAAAAAGGTCTCTTAACATTTTGCCGTAGCTCGCTTCGTTTCCGAGATATTTGCAGATTTATCTCAAGGGAAGGGGCCTGACGGACATATTTCGAAATATTTCTTATTCTTGTTGTTCTTCTTCTACACAGCTAAGCTGGAAGTGGCATTTGCAGCTCGCAATAGTGCACAGTTATCTCAAAGAAAGGGGCCACGGTGTTTCTGTACCTCTATTATGTTGGTGCAGCTTCGGAGCTTTTAAATATCTTGATATATCTCGAGAACTACGCCTCTGATCAAAAAATATCATAGAACATAAAAAGTAGGAAACTTAATTCTCTACAAAAAAGGTCTCTTAACGTTTTGCAATAGCTCGCTTCGTTTCCGAGATATTTGCAGATTTATCTCAAGGGAAGGGTCCTGATGGACATATTTCGAGATATTTCTTCTTCTTGTTGTTCTTCTTCTGCACAGCTAAACTGGAAGTGGCATTTCCAGCTCGCAATCGCGCAGAGTTATCTCAAAGAAAGGGGCCACGGTGTTTCTGTATCTCTATTATGTTGGTGCGGCTTCGGAACTTTTAAATATCTTGATATATCTCGAGAACTACGCATCTGATGAAAAAATATCATAGAACATGAAAAGTAGGAAACTTAATTCTCTACAAAAAAGGTCTCTTAACATTTCGCCATAGCTCGCTTCGTTTCCGAGATATTTGCAGATTTATCTCAAGGGAAGGGGCCTGACGGACATATTTCGAGATATTTCTTCTTCTTGTTGTTCTTCTTCTGCACAGCTAAGCTGGAAGTGGCATTTGCGGCTCGCACTAGTGCAGAGTTATCTCAAAGAAAGGGGCCACGGTGTTTCTGTATCCCTATTATGTTGGTGCGGCTTCGGAACTTTTAAATACCTCGATATATCTCGAAAACTACGCTTCTGATCAAAAAATATCATAGAACATAAATTGTAGGAAACATAATTCTCTACAAAAAACGTCTCTTAACATTTTGCCATAGCTCGCTTCGTTTCCGAGATATTTGCAGATTCAGCTCAAAGGAACTGGCCTGACGGACATATTTCGAGATATTTCTTCTTCTTGTTGTGCTTCCTCTGCACAGCTAAGCTGGAAGTGGCATTTGCAGCTCGCAATAGTGCAGAGTTATCGCAAAGAAAGGGGCCACGGTGTTTCAGTATCTCTATTATGTTGGTGCGGCTTCGGAACTTTTAAATATCTTGATATATCTCGAGAACTACGCATCTGATCAAAAACTATCATAGAACATAAAAAGTAGGAAACCTAATGTTCTACAAAAAAGGTCTCTTAACATTTTGCCGTAGCTCGCTTCGTTTCCGAGATATTTGCAGATTTATCTCAAGGGAAGGGGCCTGACGGACATATTTCGAAATATTTCTTATTCTTGTTGTTCTTCTTCTCCACAGCTAAGCTGGAAGTGGCATTTGCAGCTCGCAATAGTGCACAGTTATCTCAAAGAAAGGGGCCACGGTGTTTCTGTACCTCTATTATGTTGGTGCAGCTTCGGAGCTTTTAAATATCTTGATATATCTCGAGAACTACGCCTCTGATCAAAAAATATCATAGAACATAAAAAGTAGGAAACTTAATTCTCTACAAAAAAGGTCTCTTAACGTTTTGCAATAGCTCGCTTCGTTTCCGAGATATTTGCAGATTTATCTCAAGGGAAGGGTCCTGATGGACATATTTCGAGATATTTCTTCTTCTTGTTGTTCTTCTTCTGCACAGCTAAACTGGAAGTGGCATTTCCAGCTCGCAATCGCGCAGAGTTATCTCAAAGAAAGGGGCCACGGTGTTTCTGTATCTCTATTATGTTGGTGCGGCTTCGGAACTTTTAAATATCTTGATATATCTCGAGAACTACGCATCTGATGAAAAAATATCATAGAACATAAAAAGTAGGAAACTTAATTCTCTACAAAAAAGGTCTCTTAACATTTCGCCATAGCTCGCTTCGTTTCCGAGATATTTGCAGATTTATCTCAAGGGAAGGGGCCTGACGGACATATTTCGAGATATTTCTTCTTCTTGTTGTCCTTCTTCTGCACAGCTAAGCTGGAAGTGGCATTTACAGCTCGCAATCGTGCAGAGTTATCTCAAAGAAAGGAGCCACGGTGTTTCTGTATCTCTATTATGTTGGTGCGGCTTCGGAACTTTTAAATATCTTGATATATCTCGAGAACTACGCGTCTGATTAAAAAATATCATAGAACATAAAAAGTAGGAAACATAATTCCATACAAAAAAGGTCTCTTAACATTTTGCCATAGCTCACTTCGTTTCCGAGATATTTGCAGATTTATCTCAAGGGAAGGGGCCTGACGGACATATTTCGAGATATTTCTTCTTCTTGTTGTTCTTCTTCTGCACAGCTAAGCGGGAACTGGCATTTGCGGCTCGCACTAGTCCAGAGTTATCTCAAAGAAAGGGGCCACGGTGTTTCTGTATCTCTATTATGTTGGTGCGGCTTCGGAACTTTTAAATATCTCGATATATCTCGAAAACTACGCTTCTGATCAAAAAATATCATGGAACGTAAATTGTAGGAAACATAATTCTCTATAAAAAACGTCTCTTGACATTTTGCCATAGCTCGCTTCGTTTCCGAGATATTTGCAAATTCAGCTCAAAGGAACTGGCCTGACGGACATATTTCGAGATATTTCTTCTTCTTGTTGTCCTTCTTCTGCACAGCTAATCTGGAAGTGGCATTTGCAGCTCGCAATAGTGCAGAGTTATCTCAAAGAAAGGGGCCACGGTGTTTCTGTATCTCTATTATGTTGGTGCGGCTTCGGAACTTTTAAATATCTTGATATATCTCGAGAACTACGCATCTGATCAAAAAATATCATAGAACATAAAAAGTAGGAAACTTAATTCTCTACAAAAAAGGTCTCTTAACATTTCGCCATAGCTCGCTTCGTTTCCGAGATATTTGCAGATTTATCTCAAGGGAAGGGGCCTGACGGACATATTTCGAGATATTTCTTCTTCTTGTTGGTCTTCTTCTGCACAGCTAAGCTGGAAGTGGCGTTTGCAGCTCGCAATGGTGCAGAGTTATCTCAAAGAAAGGGGCCACGGTGTTTCTGTATCTCTATTATGTTGGTGCGGCTTCGGATCTTTTAAATATCTTGATATATCTCGAGAACTACGCATCTGATCAAAAAATATCATACAACATAAAACGTAGGAAACTTAATTCTCTACAAAAAAGGTCTCTTAACATTTTGCCATAGCTCGCTTCGTTTCCGAGATATTTGCAGATTTATCTCAAGGGAAGGGGCCTAACGGACTTATTTCGAGATATTTCTTCTTCTTGTTGTTCTTCTTCTGCACAGCTAAACTGGAAGTGGCATTTCCAGGTCGCAATAGTGCAGAGTTATCTAAAAGAAAGGAGCCACGGTGTTTCTGTATCTCTATTATGTTGGTGCGGCTTCGGAACTTTTAAATATCTTGATATATCTCGAGAACTACGCGTCTGATCAAAAAATATCATAGAACATAAAAAGTAGGAAACATAGTTCCATACAAAAAAGGTCTCTTAACATTTTGCCATAGCTCGCTTCGTTTCCGAGATATTTGCAGATATATCTCAAGGGAAGGGGCCTGACGGACATATTTCGAGATATTTCTTCTTCTTGTTGTTCTTCTTCTGCACAGCTAAGCTGGAAGTGGCATTTGCAGCTCGCAATAGTGCACAGTTATCTCAAAGAAAGGGGCCACGGTGTTTCTGTATCTCTATTATGTTGGTGCGGCTTCGGAACTTTTAAATATCTCGATATATCTCGAGAACTACGCATCTCATCAAAAAATATCATAGAACATAAAAAGTAGGAAACTTAATTCTCTACAAATAAGGTCTCTTAACATTTTGGCATAGCTCGCTTCGTTTCCGAGATATTTGCAGATTTATCTCAAGGGAAGGGGCCTGACGGACATATTTCGAGATATTTCTTCTTCTTGTTGTTCTTCTTCTGCACAGCTAAGCTGGAAGTGGCATTTGCAGCTCGCAATAGTGCAGAGTTATCGCAAAGAAAGGGGCCACGGTGTTTCTGTATCTCTATTATGTTGGTGCGGCTTCGGAACTTTTAAATATCTTGATATATCTCGAGAACTAGGCATCTGATCAAAAACTATCATAGAACATAAAAAGTAGGAAACCTAATGTTCTACAAAAAAGGTCTCTTAACATTTTGCCGTAGCTCGCTTCGTTTCCGAGATATTTGCAGATTTATCTCAAGGGAAGGGGCCTGACGGACATATTTCGAAATATTTCTTATTCTTGTTGTTCTTCTTCTACACAGCTAAGCTGGAAGTGGCATTTGCAGCTCGCAATAGTGCACAGTTATCTCAAAGAAAGGGGCCACGGTGTTTCTGTACCTCTATTATGTTGGTGCAGCTTCGGAGCTTTTAAATATCTTGATATATCTCGAGAACTACGCCTCTGATCAAAAAATATCATAGAACATAAAAAGTAGGAAACTTAATTCTCTACAAAAAAGGTCTCTTAACGTTTTGCAATAGCTCGCTTCGTTTCCGAGATATTTGCAGATTTATCTCAAGGGAAGGGTCCTGATGGACATATTTCGAGATATTTCTTCTTCTTGTTGTTCTTCTTCTGCACAGCTAAACTGGAAGTGGCATTTCCAGCTCGCAATCGCGCAGAGTTATCTCAAAGAAAGGGGCCACGGTGTTTCTGTATCTCTATTATGTTGGTGCGGCTTCGGAACTTTTAAATATCTTGATATATCTCGAGAACTACGCATCTGATGAAAAAATATCATAGAACATGAAAAGTAGGAAACTTAATTCTCTACAAAAAAGGTCTCTTAACATTTCGCCATAGCTCGCTTCGTTTCCGAGATATTTGCAGATTTATCTCAAGGGAAGGGGCCTGACGGACATATTTCGAGATATTTCTTCTTCTTGTTGTTCTTCTTCTGCACAGCTAAGCTGGAAGTGGCATTTGCGGCTCGCACTAGTGCAGAGTTATCTCAAAGAAAGGGGCCACGGTGTTTCTGTATCCCTATTATGTTGGTGCGGCTTCGGAACTTTTAAATACCTCGATATATATCGAAAACTACGCTTCTGATCAAAAAATATCATAGAACATAAATTGTAGGAAACATAATTCTCTACAAAAAACGTCTCTTAACATTTTGCCATAGCTCGCTTCGTTTCCGAGATATTTGCAGATTCAGCTCAAAGGAACTGGCCTGACGGACATATTTCGAGATATTTCTTCTTCTTGTTGTGCTTCCTCTGCACAGCTAAGCTGGAAGTGGCATTTGCAGCTCGCAATAGTGCAGAGTTATCGCAAAGAAAGGGGCCACGGTGTTTCAGTATCTCTATTATGTTGGTGCGGCTTCGGAACTTTTAAATATCTTGATATATCTCGAGAACTACGCATCTGATCAAAAACTATCATAGAACATAAAAAGTAGGAAACCTAATGTTCTACAAAAAAGGTCTCTTAACATTTTGCCGTAGCTCGCTTC
Source organism: Osmia lignaria lignaria (assembly GCF_051020975.1). Taxonomy (NCBI): domain Eukaryota; kingdom Metazoa; phylum Arthropoda; class Insecta; order Hymenoptera; family Megachilidae; genus Osmia; species Osmia lignaria. The sequence continues at coordinate 16,518,853 of NW_027478161.1, forward strand.
GTTTCCGAGATATTTGCAGATTTATCTCAAGGGAAGGGGCCTGACGGACATATTTCGAAATATTTCTTATTCTTGTTGTTCTTCTTCTCCACAGCTAAGCTGGAAGTGGCATTTGCAGCTCGCAATAGTGCACAGTTATCTCAAAGAAAGGGGCCACGGTGTTTCTGTACCTCTATTATGTTGGTGCAGCTTCGGAGCTTTTAAATATCTTGATATATCTCGAGAACTACGCCTCTGATCAAAAAATATCATAGAACATAAAAAGTAGGAAACTTAATTCTCTACAAAAAAGGTCTCTTAACGTTTTGCAATAGCTCGCTTCGTTTCCGAGATATTTGCAGATTTATCTCAAGGGAAGGGTCCTGATGGACATATTTCGAGATATTTCTTCTTCTTGTTGTTCTTCTTCTGCACAGCTAAACTGGAAGTGGCATTTCCAGCTCGCAATCGCGCAGAGTTATCTCAAAGAAAGGGGCCACGGTGTTTCTGTATCTCTATTATGTTGGTGCGGCTTCGGAACTTTTAAATATCTTGATATATCTCGAGAACTACGCATCTGATGAAAAAATATCATAGAACATAAAAAGTAGGAAACTTAATTCTCTACAAAAAAGGTCTCTTAACATTTCGCCATAGCTCGCTTCGTTTCCGAGATATTTGCAGATTTATCTCAAGGGAAGGGGCCTGACGGACATATTTCGAGATATTTCTTCTTCTTGTTGTCCTTCTTCTGCACAGCTAAGCTGGAAGTGGCATTTACAGCTCGCAATCGTGCAGAGTTATCTCAAAGAAAGGGGCCACGGTGTTTCTGTATCTCTATTATGTTGGTGCGGCTTCGGAACTTTTAAATATCTTGATATATCTCGAGAACTACGCATCTGATCAAAAAATATCATAGAACATGAAAAGTAGGAAACTTAATTCTCTACAAAAAAGGTCTCTTAACATTTCGCCATAGCTCGCTTCGTTTCCGAGATATTTGCAGATTTATCTCAAGGGAAGGGGCCTGACGGACATATTTCGAGATATTTCTTCTTCTTGTTGTTCTTCTTCTGCACAGCTAAGCTGGAAGTGGCATTTGCGGCTCGCACTAGTGCAGAGTTATCTCAAAGAAAGGGGCCACGGTGTTTCTGTATCCCTATTATGTTGGTGCGGCTTCGGAACTTTTAAATACCTCGATATATCTCGAAAACTACGCTTCTGATCAAAAAATATCATAGAACATAAATTGTAGGAAACATAATTCTCTACAAAAAACGTCTCTTAACATTTTGCCATAGCTCGCTTCGTTTCCGAGATATTTGCAGATTCAGCTCAAAGGAACTGGCCTGACGGACATATTTCGAGATATTTCTTCTTCTTGTTGTGCTTCCTCTGCACAGCTAAGCTGGAAGTGGCATTTGCAGCTCGCAATAGTGCAGAGTTATCGCAAAGAAAGGGGCCACGGTGTTTCAGTATCTCTATTATGTTGGTGCGGCTTCGGAACTTTTAAATATCTTGATATATCTCGAGAACTACGCATCTGATCAAAAAATATCATAGAACATAAAAAGTAGGAAACCTAATTTTCTACAAAAAAGGTCTCTTAACATTTTGCCGTAGCTCGCTTCGTTTCCGAGATATTTGCAGATTTATCTCAAGGGAAGGGGCCTGACGGACATATTTCGAAATATTTCTTATTCTTGTTGTTCTTCTTCTCCACAGCTAAGCTGGAAGTGGCATTTGCAGCTCGCAATAGTGCACAGTAATCTCAAAGAAAGGGGCCACGGTGTTTCTGTACCTCTATTATGTTGGTGCAGCTTCGGAGCTTTTAAATATCTTGATATATCTCGAGAACTACGCCTCTGATCAAAAAATATCATAGAACATAAAAAGTAGGAAACTTAATTCTCTACAAAAAAGGTCTCTTAACGTTTTGCAATAGCTCGCTTCGTTTCCGAGATATTTGCAGATTTATCTCAAGGGAAGGGTCCTGATGGACATATTTCGAGATATTTCTTCTTCTTGTTGTTCTTCTTCTGCACAGCTAAACTGGAAGTGGCATTTCCAGCTCGCAATCGCGCAGAGTTATCTCAAAGAAAGGGGCCACGGTGTTTCTGTATCTCTATTATGTTGGTGCGGCTTCGGAACTTTTAAATATCTTGATATATCTCGAGAACTACGCATCTGATGAAAAAATATCATAGAACATGAAAAGTAGGAAACTTAATTCTCTACAAAAAAGGTCTCTTAACATTTCGCCATAGCTCGCTTCGTTTCCGAGATATTTGCAGATTTATCTCAAGGGAAGGGGCCTGACGGACATATTTCGAGATATTTCTTCTTCTTGTTGTTCTTCTTCTGCACAGCTAAGCTGGAAGTGGCATTTGCGGCTCGCACTAGTGCAGAGTTATCTCAAAGAAAGGGGCCACGGTGTTTCTGTATCCCTATTATGTTGGTGCGGCTTCGGAACTTTTAAATACCTCGATATATCTCGAAAACTACGCTTCTGATCAAAAAATATCATAGAACATAAATTGTAGGAAACATAATTCTCTACAAAAAACGTCTCTTAACATTTTGCCATAGCTCGCTTCGCTTCCGAGATATTTGCAGATTCAGCTCAAAGGAACCGGCCTGACGGACATATTTCGAGATATTTCTTCTTCTTGTTGTGCTTCCTCTGCACAGCTAAGCTGGAAGTGGCATTTGCAGCTCGCAATAGTGCAGAGTTATCGCAAAGAAAGGGGCCACGGTGTTTCAGTATCTCTATTATGTTGGTGCGGCTTCGGAACTTTTAAATATCTTGATATATCTCGAGAACTACGCATCTGATCAAAAACTATCATAGAACATAAAAAGTAGGAAACCTAATGTTCTACAAAAAAGGTCTCTTAACATTTTGCCGTAGCTCGCTTCGTTTCCGAGATATTTGCAGATTTATCTCAAGGGAAGGGGCCTGACGGACATATTTCGAAATATTTCTTATTCTTGTTGTTCTTCTTCTCCACAGCTAAGCTGGAAGTGGCATTTGCAGCTCGCAATAGTGCACAGTTATCTCAAAGAAAGGGGCCACGGTGTTTCTGTACCTCTATTATGTTGGTGCAGCTTCGGAGCTTTTAAATATCTTGATATATCTCGAGAACTACGCCTCTGATCAAAAAATATCATAGAACATAAAAAGTAGGAAACTTAATTCTCTACAAAAAAGGTCTCTTAACGTTTTGCAATAGCTCGCTTGGTTTCCGAGATATTTGCAGATTTATCTCAAGGGAAGGGTCCTGATGGACATATTTCGAGATATTTCTTCTTCTTGTTGTTCTTCTTCTGCACAGCTAAACTGGAAGTGGCATTTCCAGCTCGCAATCGCGCAGAGTTATCTCAAAGAAAGGGGCCACGGTGTTTCTGTATCTCTATTATGTTGGTGCGGCTTCGGAACTTTTAAATATCTTGATATATCTCGAGAACTACGCATCTGATGAAAAAATATCATAGAACATAAAAAGTAGGAAACTTAATTCTCTACAAAAAAGGTCTCTTAACATTTCGCCATAGCTCGCTTCGTTTCCGAGATATTTGCAGATTTATCTCAAGGGAAGGGGCCTGACGGACATATTTCGAGATATTTCTTCTTCTTGTTGTCCTTCTTCTGCACAGCTAAGCTGGAAGTGGCATTTACAGCTCGCAATCGTGCAGAGTTATCTCAAAGAAAGGGGCCACGGTGTTTCTGTATCTCTATTATGTTGGTGCGGCTTCGGAACTTTTAAATATCTTGATATATCTCGAGAACTACGCATCTGATCAAAAAATATCATAGAACATGAAAAGTAGGAAACTTAATTCTCTACAAAAAAGGTCTCTTAACATTTCGCCATAGCTCGCTTCGTTTCCGAGATATTTGCAGATTTATCTCAAGGGAAGGGGCCTGACGGACATATTTCGAGATATTTCTTCTTCTTGTTGTTCTTCTTCTGCACAGCTAAGCTGGAAGTGGCATTTGCGGCTCGCACTAGTGCAGAGTTATCTCAAAGAAAGGGGCCACGGTGTTTCTGTATCCCTATTATGTTGGTGCGGCTTCGGAACTTTTAAATACCTCGATATATCTCGAAAACTACGCTTCTGATCAAAAAATATCATAGAACATAAATTGTAGGAAACATAATTCTCTACAAAAAACGTCTCTTAACATTTTGCCATAGCTCGCTTCGTTTCCGAGATATTTGCAGATTCAGCTCAAAGGAACTGGCCTGACGGACATATTTCGAGATATTTCTTCTTCTTGTTGTGCTTCCTCTGCACAGCTAAGCTGGAAGTGGCATTTGCAGCTCGCAATAGTGCAGAGTTATCGCAAAGAAAGGGGCCACGGTGTTTCAGTATCTCTATTATGTTGGTGCGGCTTCGGAACTTTTAAATATCTTGATATATCTCGAGAACTACGCATCTGATCAAAAAATATCATAGAACATAAAAAGTAGGAAACCTAATTTTCTACAAAAAAGGTCTCTTAACATTTTGCCGTAGCTCGCTTCGTTTCCGAGATATTTGCAGATTTATCTCAAGGGAAGGGGCCTGACGGACATATTTCGAAATATTTCTTATTCTTGTTGTTCTTCTTCTCCACAGCTAAGCTGGAAGTGGCATTTGCAGCTCGCAATAGTGCACAGTAATCTCAAAGAAAGGGGCCACGGTGTTTCTGTACCTCTATTATGTTGGTGCAGCTTCGGAGCTTTTAAATATCTTGATATATCTCGAGAACTACGCCTCTGATCAAAAAATATCATAGAACATAAAAAGTAGGAAACTTAATTCTCTACAAAAAAGGTCTCTTAACGTTTTGCAATAGCTCGCTTCGTTTCCGAGATATTTGCAGATTTATCTCAAGGGAAGGGTCCTGATGGACATATTTCGAGATATTTCTTCTTCTTGTTGTTCTTCTTCTGCACAGCTAAACTGGAAGTGGCATTTCCAGCTCGCAATCGCGCAGAGTTATCTCAAAGAAAGGGGCCACGGTGTTTCTGTATCTCTATTATGTTGGTGCGGCTTCGGAACTTTTAAATATCTTGATATATCTCGAGAACTACGCATCTGATGAAAAAATATCATAGAACATGAAAAGTAGGAAACTTAATTCTCTACAAAAAAGGTCTCTTAACATTTCGCCATAGCTCGCTTCGTTTCCGAGATATTTGCAGATTTATCTCAAGGGAAGGGGCCTGACGGACATATTTCGAGATATTTCTTCTTCTTGTTGTTCTTCTTCTGCACAGCTAAGCTGGAAGTGGCATTTGCGGCTCGCACTAGTGCAGAGTTATCTCAAAGAAAGGGGCCACGGTGTTTCTGTATCCCTATTATGTTGGTGCGGCTTCGGAACTTTTAAATACCTCGATATATCTCGAAAACTACGCTTCTGATCAAAAAATATCATAGAACATAAATTGTAGGAAACATAATTCTCTACAAAAAACGTCTCTTAACATTTTGCCATAGCTCGCTTCGCTTCCGAGATATTTGCAGATTCAGCTCAAAGGAACCGGCCTGACGGACATATTTCGAGATATTTCTTCTTCTTGTTGTGCTTCCTCTGCACAGCTAAGCTGGAAGTGGCATTTGCAGCTCGCAATAGTGCAGAGTTATCGCAAAGAAAGGGGCCACGGTGTTTCAGTATCTCTATTATGTTGGTGCGGCTTCGGAACTTTTAAATATCTTGATATATCTCGAGAACTACGCATCTGATCAAAAACTATCATAGAACATAAAAAGTAGGAAACCTAATGTTCTACAAAAAAGGTCTCTTAACATTTTGCCGTAGCTCGCTTCGTTTCCGAGATATTTGCAGATTTATCTCAAGGGAAGGGGCCTGACGGACATATTTCGAAATATTTCTTATTCTTGTTGTTCTTCTTCTCCACAGCTAAGCTGGAAGTGGCATTTGCAGCTCGCAATAGTGCACAGTTATCTCAAAGAAAGGGGCCACGGTGTTTCTGTACCTCTATTATGTTGGTGCAGCTTCGGAGCTTTTAAATATCTTGATATATCTCGAGAACTACGCCTCTGATCAAAAAATATCATAGAACATAAAAAGTAGGAAACTTAATTCTCTACAAAAAAGGTCTCTTAACGTTTTGCAATAGCTCGCTTGGTTTCCGAGATATTTGCAGATTTATCTCAAGGGAAGGGTCCTGATGGACATATTTCGAGATATTTCTTCTTCTTGTTGTTCTTCTTCTGCACAGCTAAACTGGAAGTGGCATTTCCAGCTCGCAATCGCGCAGAGTTATCTCAAAGAAAGGGGCCACGGTGTTTCTGTATCTCTATTATGTTGGTGCGGCTTCGGAACTTTTAAATATCTTGATATATCTCGAGAACTACGCATCTGATGAAAAAATATCATAGAACATAAAAAGTAGGAAACTTAATTCTCTACAAAAAAGGTCTCTTAACATTTCGCCATAGCTCGCTTCGTTTCCGAGATATTTGCAGATTTATCTCAAGGGAAGGGGCCTGACGGACATATTTCGAGATATTTCTTCTTCTTGTTGTCCTTCTTCTGCACAGCTAAGCTGGAAGTGGCATTTACAGCTCGCAATCGTGCAGAGTTATCTCAAAGAAAGGGGCCACGGTGTTTCTGTATCTCTATTATGTTGGTGCGGCTTCGGAACTTTTAAATATCTTGATATATCTCGAGAACTACGCATCTGATCAAAAAATATCATAGAACATGAAAAGTAGGAAACTTAATTCTCTACAAAAAAGGTCTCTTAACATTTCGCCATAGCTCGCTTCGTTTCCGAGATATTTGCAGATTTATCTCAAGGGAAGGGGCCTGACGGACATATTTCGAGATATTTCTTCTTCTTGTTGTTCTTCTTCTGCACAGCTAAGCTGGAAGTGGCATTTGCGGCTCGCACTAGTGCAGAGTTATCTCAAAGAAAGGGGCCACGGTGTTTCTGTATCCCTATTATGTTGGTGCGGCTTCGGAACTTTTAAATACCTCGATATATCTCGAAAACTACGCTTCTGATCAAAAAATATCATAGAACATAAATTGTAGGAAACATAATTCTCTACAAAAAACGTCTCTTAACATTTTGCCATAGCTCGCTTCGTTTCCGAGATATTTGCAGATTCAGCTCAAAGGAACTGGCCTGACGGACATATTTCGAGATATTTCTTCTTCTTGTTGTGCTTCCTCTGCACAGCTAAGCTGGAAGTGGCATTTGCAGCTCGCAATAGTGCAGAGTTATCGCAAAGAAAGGGGCCACGGTGTTTCAGTATCTCTATTATGTTGGTGCGGCTTCGGAACTTTTAAATATCTTGATATATCTCGAGAACTACGCATCTGATCAAAAAATATCATAGAACATAAAAAGTAGGAAACCTAATTTTCTACAAAAAAGGTCTCTTAACATTTTGCCGTACCTCGCTTCGTTTCCGAGATATTTGCAGATTTATCTCAAGGGAAGGGGCCTGACGGACATATTTCGAAATATTTCTTATTCTTGTTGTTCTTCTTCTCCACAGCTAAGCTGGAAGTGGCATTTGCAGCTCGCAATAGTGCACAGTAATCTCAAAGAAAGGGGCCACGGTGTTTCTGTACCTCTATTATGTTGGTGCAGCTTCGGAGCTTTTAAATATCTTGATATATCTCGAGAACTACGCCTCTGATCAAAAAATATCATAGAACATAAAAAGTAGGAAACTTAATTCTCTACAAAAAAGGTCTCTTAACGTTTTGCAATAGCTCGCTTCGTTTCCGAGATATTTGCAGATTTATCTCAAGGGAAGGGTCCTGATGGACATATTTCGAGATATTTCTTCTTCTTGTTGTTCTTCTTCTGCACAGCTAAACTGGAAGTGGCATTTCCAGCTCGCAATCGTGCAGAGTTATCTCAAAGAAAGGGGCCACGGTGTTTCTGTATCTCTATTATGTTGGTACGGCTTCGGAACTTTTAAATATCTTGATATATCTCGAGAACTACGCATCTGATCAAAAAATATCATAGAACATGAAAAGTAGGAAACTTAATTCTCTACAAAAAAGGTCTCTTAACATTTCGCCATAGCTCGCTTCGTTTCCGAGATATTTGCAGATTTATCTCAAGGGAAGGGGCCTGACGGACATATTTCGAGATATTTCTTCTTCTTGTTGTTATTCTTCTGCACAGCTAAGCTGGAAGTGGCATTTGCGGCTCGCACTAGTGCAGAGTTATCTCAAAGAGAGGGGCCACGGTGTTTCTGTATCCCTATTATGTTGGTGCGGCTTCGGAACTTTTAAATACCTCGATATATCACGAAAACTACGCTTCTGATCAAAAAATATCATAGAACATAAATTGTAGGAAACGTAATTCTCTACAAAAAACGTCTCTTAACATTTTGCCATAGCTCGCTTCGTTTCCGAGATATTTGCAGATTCAGCTCAAAGGAACTGGCCTGACGGACATATTTCGAGATATTTCTTCTTCTTGTTGTTCTTCCTCTGCACAGCTAAGCTGGAAGTGGCATTTGCAGCTCGCAATAGTGCAGAGTTATCTCAAAGAAAGGGGCCACGGTGTTTCTGTATCTCTATTATGTTGGTGCGGCTTCGGAACTTTTAAATATCTTGATATATCTCGAGAACTACGCATCTGATCAAAAAATATCATACAACATAAAAAGTAGGAAACTTAATTCTCTACAAAAAAGGTCTCTTAACATTTCGCCATAGCTCGCTTCGTTTCCGAGATATTTGCAGATTTATCTCAAGGGAAGGGGCCTGACGGACATATTTCGAGATATTTCTTCTTCTTGTTGTCCTTCTTCTGCACAGCTAAGCTGGAAGTGGCATTTACAGCTCGCAATCGCGCAGAGTTATCTCAAAGAAAGGGGCCACGGTGTTTCTGTATCTCTATTATGTTGGTACGGCTTCGGAACTTTTAAATATCTTGATATATCTCGAGAACTACGCATCTGATCAAAAAATATCATAGAACATGAAAAGTAGGAAACTTAATTCTCTACAAAAAAGGTCTCTTAACATTTCGCCATAGCTCGCTTCGTTTCCGAGATATTTGCAGATTTATCTCAAGGGAAGGGGCCTGACGGACATATTTCGAGATATTTCTTCTTCTTGTTGTTCTTCTTCTGCACAGCTAAGCTGGAAGTGGCATTTGCGGCTCGCACTAGTGCAGAGTTATCTCAAAGAAAGGGGCCACGGTGTTTCTGTATCCCTGTTATGTTGGTGCGGCTTCGGAACTTTTAAATACCTCGATATATCTCGAAAACTACGCTTCTGATCAAAAAATATCATAGAACATAAATTGTAGGAAACATAATTCTCTACAAAAAACGTCTCTTAACATTTTGCCATAGCTCGCTTCGTTTCCGAGATATTTGCAGATTCAGCTCAAAGGAACTGGCCTGACGGACATATTTCGAGATATTTCTTCTTCTTGTTGTTCTTCCTCTGCACAGCTAAGCTGGAAGTGGCATTTGCAGCTCGCAATAGTGCAGAGTTATCTCAAAGAAAGGGGCCACGGTGTTTCTGTATCTCTATTATGTTGGTGCGGCTTCGGAACTTTTAAATATCTTGATATATCTCGAGAACTACGCATCTGATCAAAAAATATCATACAACATAAAAAGTAGGAAACTTAATTCTCTACAAAAAAGGTCTCTTAACATTTTGCCATAGCTCGCTTCGTTTCCGAGATATTTGCAGATTTATCTCAAGGGAAGGGGCCTGACGGACATATTTCGAGATATTTCTTCTTCTTGTTGTTCTTCTTCTGCACAGCTAAGCTGGAACTGGCATTTGCGGCTCGCACTAGTGCAGAGTTATCTCAAAGAAAGGGGCCACGGTGTTTCTGTATCTCTATTATGTTGGTGCGGCTTCGGAACTTTTAAATATCTCGATATATCTCGAAAACTACGCTTCTGATCAAAAAATATCATAGAACATAAATTGTAGGAAACTTAATTCTCTACAAATAAGGTCTCTTAACATTTTGCCATAGCTCGCTTCGTTTCCGAGATATTTGCAGATTTATCTCAAGGGAAGGGGCCTGACGGACATTTTTCGAGATATTTCTTCTTCTTGTTGTTCTTCTTCTGCACAGCTAAGCTGGAAGTGGCATTTGCAGCTCGCAATAGTGCAGAGTTATCTCAAAGAAAGGGGCCACGGTGTTTCTGTATCTCTATTATGTTGGCGCGGCTTCGGAACTTTTAAATATCTTGATATATCTCGAGAACTACGCATCTGATCAAAAAATATCATAGAACGTAAAAAGTAGGAAACTTAATTCTCTACAAATAAAGTCGCTTAACATTTTGCCATAGCTCGCTTCGTTTCCGAGATATTTGCAGATTTATCTCAAGGGAAGGGGCCTGACGGACATATTTCGAGATATTTCTTCTTCTTGTTGTTCTTCTTCTGCACAGCTAAGCTGGAAGTGGCATTTGCAGCTCGCAATAGTGCAGAGTTATCTCAAAGAAAGGGGCCACGGTGTTTCTGTATCTCTGTTATGTTGGTGCGGCTTCGGAACTTTTAAATATCTTGATATATCTCGAGAACTACGCATCTGATCAAAAAATATCATAGAACGTAAAAAGTAGGAAACTTCATTCTCTACCAAAAAGGTCTCTTAACATTTTGCCATAGCTCGCTTCGTTTCCGAGATATATGCAGATTTATCTCAAGGGAAGGGGCCTGACGGACATATTTCGGGATATTTCTTCTTCTTGTTGTTCTTCTTCTGCACAGCTAAACAGGAAGTGGCATTTCCAGCTCGCAATAGTGCAGAGTTATCTGAAAGAAAGGGGCCACGGTGTTTCTGTATCTCTATTATGTTGGTGCCGCTTCGGAACTTTTAAGTATCTTGATATATCTCGAGAACTACGCATCTGATCAAATAATATCATAGAACATAAAAAGTAGGAAACTTAATTCTGTACAAATAAGGTCTCTTAACATTTTGGCATAGCTCGCTTCGTTTCCGAGATATTTGCAGATTTATCTCAAGGGAAGGGGCCTGACGGACATATTTCGAGATATTTCTTCTTCTTGTTGGTCTTCTTCTGCACAGCTAAGCTGGAAGTGGCATTTGCAGCTCGCAATAGTGCAGAGTTATCTCAAAGAAAGGGGCCACGGTGTTTCTGTATCTCTATTATGTTGGTGCGGCTTCGGAACTTTTAAATATCTTGATATATCTCGAGAACTACGCATCTGATCAAAAAATATCATAGAACATAAAAAGTAGGAAACTTCATTCTCTACCAAAAAGGTCTCTTAACATTTTGCCATAGCTCGCTTCGTTTCCGAGATATATGCAGATTTATCTCAAGGGAAGGGGCCTGACGGACATATTTCGGGATATTTCTTCTTCTTGTTGTTCTTCTTCTGCACAGCTAAACAGGAAGTGGCATTTCCAGCTCGCAATAGTGCTGAGTTATCTGAAAGAAAGGGGCCACGGTGTTTCTGTATCTCTATTATGTTGGTGCGGCTTCGGAACTTTTAAATATCTTGATATATCTCGAGAACTACGCATCTGATCAAATAATATCATAGAACATAAAAAGTAGGAAACTTAATTCTCTACAAATAAGGTCTCTTAACATTTTGCCATAGCTCGCTTCGTTTCCGAGATATTTGCAGATTTATCTCAAGGGAAGGGGCCTGACGGACATATTTCGAGATATTTCTTCTTCTTGTTGGTCTTCTTCTGCACAGCTAAGCCGGAAGTGGCATTTGCAGCTCGCAATGGTGCAGAGTTATCTCAAAGAAAGGGGCCACGGTGTTTCTGTATCTCTATTATGTTGGTGCGGCTTCGGATCTTTTAAATATCTCGATATATCTCGAAAACTACGCTTCTGATCAAAAAATATCATAGAACCTAAATTGTGGAAACTTAATTCTCTACAAAAAAGGTCTCTTAACATTTTGCCATAGCTCGCTTCGTTTCCGAGATATTTGCAGATTTATCTCGAGGGAAGGGGCCTGACGGACATATTTCGAGATATTTCTTCTTCTTGTTGTTCTTCTTCTGCACAGCTAAGCTGGAAGCGGCATTTGCGGCTCGCACTAGTGCAGAGTTATCTCGAAGAAAGGGGCCACGGTGTTTCTGTATCTCTATTATGTTGGTGCGGCTTCGGAACTTTTAGATATCTTGATATATCTCGAGAACTACGCATCTGATCAAAAAATATCATAGAACATAAAAAGTAGGAAACTTAATTCTCTACAAAAAAGGTCTCTTAACATTTTGCCATAGCTCGCTTCGTTTCCGAGATATATGCAGATTTATCTCAAGGGAAGGGGCCTGACGGACATATTTCGGGATATTTCTTCTTCTTGTTGTTCTTCTTCTGCACAGCTAAGCTGGAAGTGGCATTTGCAGCTCGCAATAGTGCAGAGTTATCTCGAAGAAAGGGGCCACGGTGTTTCTGTATCTCTATTATGTTGGTGCGGCTTCGGAACTTTTAGATATCGTGATATATCTCGAGAACTACGCATCTGATCAAAAAATATCATAGAACATAAAAAGTAGGAAACTTAATTCTCTACAAAAAAGGTCTCTTAATATTTTGCCATAGCTCGCTTCGTTTCCGAGATATTTGCAGATTTTTCTCAAGGGAAGGGGCCTGACGGACATATTTCGAGATATTTCTTCTTCTTGTTGGTCTTCTTCTGCACAGCTAAGCTGGAAGTGGCATTTGCAGCTCGCAATGGTGCAGAGTTATCTCAAAGAAAGGGGCCACGGTGTTTCTGTATCTCTATTATGTTGGTGCGGCTTCGGATCTTTTAAATATCTCGATATATCTCGAAAACTACGCTTCTGATCAAAAAATATCATAGAACCTAAATTGTGGAAACTTAATTCTCTACAAAAAAGGTCTCTTAACATTTTGCCATAGCTCGCTTCGTTTCCGAGATATTTGCAGATTTATCTCGAGGGAAGGGGCCTGACGGACATATTTCGAGATATTTCTTCTTCTTGTTGTTCTTCTTCTGCACAGCTAAGCTGGAAGCGGCATTTGCGGCTCGCACTAGTGCAGAGTTATCTCGAAGAAAGGGGCCACGGTGTTTCTGTATCTCTATTATGTTGGTGCGGCTTCGGAACTTTTAGATATCTTGATATATCTCGAGAACTACGCATCTGATCAAAAAATATCATAGAACATAAACAGTAGGAAACTTAATTCTCTACAAAAAAGGTCTCTTAACATTTTGCCATAGCTCGCTTCGTTTCCGAGATATATGCAGATTTATCTCAAGGGAAGGGGCCTGACGGACATATTTCGGGATATTTCTTCTTCTTGTTGTTCTTCTTCTGCACAGCTAAGCTGGAAGTGGCATTTGCAGCTCGCAATAGTGCAGAGTTATCTCGAAGAAAGGGGCCACGGTGTTTCTGTATCTCTATTATGTTGGTGCGGCTTCGGAACTTTTAGATATCGTGATATATCTCGAGAACTACGCATCTGATCAAAAAATATCATAGAACATAAAAAGTAGGAAACTTAATTCTCTACAAAAAAGGTCTCTTAACATTTTGCCATAGCTCGCTTCGTTTCCGAGATATTTGCAGATTTTTCTCAAGGGAAGGGGCCTGACGGACATATTTCGAGATATTTCTTCTTCTTGTTGGTCTTCTTCTGCACAGCTAAGCTGGAAGTGGCATTTGCAGCTCGCAATAGTGCAGAGTTATCTCAAAGAAAGGGGCCACGGTGTTTCTGTATCTCTATTATGTTGGTGCGGCTTCGGAACTTTTAAATATCTTGATATATCTCGAGAACTACGCATCTGATCAAAAAATATCATAGAACATGAAAAGTAGGAAACGTCATTCTCTACCAAAAAGGTCTCTTAACATTTTGCCATAGCTCGCTTCGTTTCCGAGATATATGCAGATTTATCTCAAGGGAAGGGGCCTGACGGACATATTTCGAGATATTTCTTCTTCTTGTTGGTCTTCTTCTGCACAGCTAAGCTGGAAGTGGCATTTGCAGCTCGCAATGGTGCAGAGTTATCTCAAAGAAAGGGGCCACGGTGTTTCTGTATCTCTATTATGTTGGTGCGGCTTCGGAACTTTTAAATATCTTGATATATCTCGAGAACTACGCATCTGATCAAAAAATATCATAGAACATAAAAAGTAGGAAACTTCATTCTCTACCAAAAAGGTCTCTTAACATTTTGCCGTAGCTCGCTTCGTTTCCGAGATATTTGCAGATTTATCTCAAGGGAAGGGGCCTGACGGACATATTTCCAGATATTTCTTCTTCTTGTTGTTCTTCTTCTGCACAGCTAAGCTGGAAGTGGCATTTGCAGCTCGCAATAGTGCAGAGTTATCTCAAAGAAAGGGGCCACGGTGTTTCTGTATCTCTATTATGTTGGTGCGGCTTCGGAACTTTTAAATATCTTGATATATCTCGAGAACTACGCATCCGATCAAAAAATATCATAGAACATAAAAAGTAGGAAACTTAATTCTCTACAAAAAAGGTCTCTTAACATTTTGCCATAGATCGCTTCGTTTCCGAGATATTTGCAGATTTATCTCGAGGGAAGGGGCCTGACGGACATATTTCGAGATATTTCTTCTTCTTGTTGTTCTTCTTCTGCACAGCTAAGCTGGAAGCGGCATTTGCGGCTCGCACTAGTGCAGAGTTATCTCAAAGAAAGGGGCCACGGTGTTTCTGTATCTCTATTATGTTGGTGCAGCTTCGGATCTTTTAAATATCTCGATATATCTCGAAAACTACGCTTCTGATCAAAAAATATCATAGAACATAAATTGTAGGAAACATAATTCTCTACAAAAAAGGTCTCTTAACATTTTGCCATAGCTCGGTTCGTTTCCGAGATATTTGCAGATATATCTCAAGGGAAGGGGCCTGACGGACATATTTCGAGATATTTCCTCTTCTTGTTGTTCTTCTCCTGCACAGCTAAACTGGAAGTGGCATTTCCAGCTCGCAATAGCGCAGAGTTATCTCAAAGAAAGGGGCCACGGTGTTTCTGTATCTCTATTATGTTGGTGCGGCTTCGGAACTTTTAAATATCTTGATATATCTCGAGAACTACGCATCTGATCAAAAAATATCATAGAACATAAAAAGTTGGAAACTTAATTCTCTACAAAAAAGGTCTCTTAACATTTTGCCATAGCTCGCTTCGTTTCCGAGATATTTGCAGATTTATCTCAAGGGAAGGGGCCTGACGGACATATTTCGAGATATTTCTTCTTCTTGTTGTTCTTCTTCTGCACAGCTAAGCTGGAAGTGGCATTTGCAGCTCGCAATAGTGCAGAGTTATCTCAAAGAAAGGGGCCACGGTGTTTCTGTATCTCTATTATGTTGGTGCGGCTTCGGATCTTTTAAATATCTCGATATATCTCGAAAACTACGCTTCTGATCAAAAAATATCATAGAACCTAGATTGTGGGAAATATAATTCTCTACAAAAAAGGTCTGTTAACATTTTGCCGTAGCTCGCTTCGTTTCCGAGATATTTGCAGATTTATCTCAAGGGAAGGGGCCTGACGGACATATTTCCAGATATTTCTTCTTCTTGTTGTTCTTCTTCTGCACAGCTAAGCTGGAAGTGGCATTTGCAGCTCGCAATAGTGCAGAGTTATCTCAAAGAAAGGGGCCACGGTGTTTCTGTATCTCTATTATGTTGGTGCGGCTTCGGAACTTTTAAATATCTTGATATATCTCGAGAACTACGCGTCTGATCAAAAAATATCATAGAACATAAAAAGTAGGAAACTTAATTCTCTACAAAAACGGTCTCTTAACATTTTGCCATGGCTCGCTTCGTTTCCGAGATATTTGCAGATATATCTCAAGGGAATGGGCCTGACGGACATATTTCGAGATATTTCTTCTTCTTGTTGTTCTTCTTCTGCACAGCTAAGCTGGAAGTGGCATTTGCGGCTCGCACTAGTGCACAGTTATCTCAAAGAAAGGGGCCACGGTGTTTCTGTATCTCTATTATGTTGGTGCGTCTTCGGAACTTTTAAATATCTTGATATATCTCGAGAACTACGCTTCTGATCAAAAAATATCATAGAACGTAAATTGTAGGAAACATTATTCTCTACAAATAAGGTCTCTTAACATTTTGCCATAGCTCGCTTCGTTTCCGAGATATTTGCAGATTCATCTCAAGGGAAGGGGTCTGACGGACATATTTCGAGATATTTCTTCTTCTTGTTGTTCTTCTTCTGCACAGCTAAGCTCGAAGTGGCATTTGCAGCTCGCAATAGTGCAGAGTTATCTCAAAGAAAGAGGCCACGGTGTTTCTGTACCTCTATTATGTTGGTGCAGCTTCGGAACTTTTAAATATCTCGATATATCTCGAGAACTACGCATCTGATCAAAAAATATCATAGAACGTAAAAAGTAGGAAACTTAATTCTCTACAAATAAAGTCGCTTAACATTTTGCCATAGCTCGCTTCGTTTCCGAGATATTTGCAGATTTATCTCAAGGGAAGGGGCCTGACGGACATATTTCGAGATATTTCTTCTTCTTGTTGTTCTTCTTCTGCACAGCTAAGCTGGAAGTGGCATTTGCAGCTCGCAATAGTGCAGAGTTATCTCAAAGAAAGGGGCCACGGTGTTTCTGTATCTCTGTTATGTTGGTGCGGCTTCGGAACTTTTAAATATCTTGATATATCTCGAGAACTACGCATCTGATCAAAAAATATCATAGAACGTAAAAAGTAGGAAACTTCATTCTCTACCAAAAAGGTCTCTTAACATTTTGCCATAGCTCGCTTCGTTTCCGAGATATATGCAGATTTATCTCAAGGGAAGGGGCCTGACGGACATATTTCGGGATATTTCTTCTTCTTGTTGTTCTTCTTCTGCACAGCTAAACAGGAAGTGGCATTTCCAGCTCGCAATAGTGCAGAGTTATCTGAAAGAAAGGGGCCACGGTGTTTCTGTATCTCTATTATGTTGGTGCCGCTTCGGAACTTTTAAGTATCTTGATATATCTCGAGAACTACGCATCTGATCAAATAATATCATAGAACATAAAAAGTAGGAAACTTAATTCTGTACAAATAAGGTCTCTTAACATTTTGGCATAGCTCGCTTCGTTTCCGAGATATTTGCAGATTTATCTCAAGGGAAGGGGCCTGACGGACATATTTCGAGATATTTCTTCTTCTTGTTGGTCTTCTTCTGCACAGCTAAGCTGGAAGTGGCATTTGCAGCTCGCAATAGTGCAGAGTTATCTCAAAGAAAGGGGCCACGGTGTTTCTGTATCTCTATTATGTTGGTGCGGCTTCGGAACTTTTAAATATCTTGATATATCTCGAGAACTACGCATCTGATCAAAAAATATCATAGAACATAAAAAGTAGGAAACTTCATTCTCTACCAAAAAGGTCTCTTAACATTTTGCCATAGCTCGCTTCGTTTCCGAGATATATGCAGATTTATCTCAAGGGAAGGGGCCTGACGGACATATTTCGGGATATTTCTTCTTCTTGTTGTTCTTCTTCTGCACAGCTAAACAGGAAGTGGCATTTCCAGCTCGCAATAGTGCTGAGTTATCTGAAAGAAAGGGGCCACGGTGTTTCTGTATCTCTATTATGTTGGTGCGGCTTCGGAACTTTTAAATATCTTGATATATCTCGAGAACTACGCATCTGATCAAATAATATCATAGAACATAAAAAGTAGGAAACTTAATTCTCTACAAATAAGGTCTCTTAACATTTTGCCGTAGCTCGCTTCGTTTCCGAGATATTTGCAGATTTATCTCAAGGGAAGGGGCCTGACGGACATATTTCGAGATATTTCTTCTTCTTGTTGGTCTTCTTCTGCACAGCTAAGCCGGAAGTGGCATTTGCAGCTCGCAATGGTGCAGAGTTATCTCAAAGAAAGGGGCCACGGTGTTTCTGTATCTCTATTATGTTGGTGCGGCTTCGGATCTTTTAAATATCTCGATATATCTCGAAAACTACGCTTCTGATCAAAAAATATCATAGAACCTAAATTGTGGAAACTTAATTCTCTACAAAAAAGGTCTCTTAACATTTTGCCATAGCTCGCTTCGTTTCCGAGATATTTGCAGATTTATCTCGAGGGAAGGGGCCTGACGGACATATTTCGAGATATTTCTTCTTCTTGTTGTTCTTCTTCTGCACAGCTAAGCTGGAAGCGGCATTTGCGGCTCGCACTAGTGCAGAGTTATCTCGAAGAAAGGGGCCACGGTGTTTCTGTATCTCTATTATGTTGGTGCGGCTTCGGAACTTTTAGATATCTTGATATATCTCGAGAACTACGCATCTGATCAAAAAATATCATAGAACATAAAAAGTAGGAAACTTAATTCTCTACAAAAAAGGTCTCTTAACATTTTGCCATAGCTCGCTTCGTTTCCGAGATATATGCAGATTTATCTCAAGGGAAGGGGCCTGACGGACATATTTCGGGATATTTCTTCTTCTTGTTGTTCTTCTTCTGCACAGCTAAGCTGGAAGTGGCATTTGCAGCTCGCAATAGTGCAGAGTTATCTCGAAGAAAGGGGCCACGGTGTTTCTGTATCTCTATTATGTTGGTGCGGCTTCGGAACTTTTAGCTATCGTGATATATCTCGAGAACTACGCATCTGATCAAAAAATATCATAGAACATAAAAAGTAGGAAACTTAATTCTCTACAAAAAAGGTCTCTTAACATTTTGCCATAGCTCGCTTCGTTTCCGAGATATTTGCAGATTTATCTCAAGGGAAGGGGCCTGACGGACATATTTCGAGATATTTCTTCTTCTTGTTGGTCTTCTTCTGCACAGCTAAGCTGGAAGTGGCATTTGCAGCTCGCAATAGTGCAGAGTTATCTCAAAGAAAGGGGCCACGGTGTTTCTGTATCTCTATTATGTTGGTGCGGCTTCGGAACTTTTAAATATCTTGATATATCTCGAGAACTACGCATCTGATCAAAAAATATCATAGAACATGAAAAGTAGGAAACGTCATTCTCTACCAAAAAGGTCTCTTAACATTTTGCCATAGCTCGCTTCGTTTCCGAGATATATGCAGATTTATCTCAAGGGAAGGGGCCTGACGGACATATTTCGAGATATTTCTTCTTCTTGTTGGTCTTCTTCTGCACAGCTAAGCTGGAAGTGGCATTTGCAGCTCGCAATGGTGCAGAGTTATCTCAAAGAAAGGGGCCACGGTGTTTCTGTATCTCTATTATGTAGGTGCGGCTTCGGAACTTTTAAATATCTTGATATATCTCGAGAACTACGCATCTGATCAAAAAATATCATAGAACATAAAAAGTAGGAAACTTCATTCTCTACCAAAAAGGTCTCTTAACATTTTGCCGTAGCTCGCTTCGTTTCCGAGATATTTGCAGATTTATCTCAAGGGAAGGGGCCTGACGAACATATTTCCAGATATTTCTTCTTCTTGTTGTTCTTCTTCTGCACAGCTAAGCTGGAAGTGGCATTTGCAGCTCGCAATAGTGCAGAGTTATCTCAAAGAAAGGGGCCACGGTGTTTCTGTATCTCTATTATGTTGGTGCGGCTTCGGAACTTTTAAATATCTTGATATATCTCGAGAACTACGCATCCG
The DNA here is from genome assembly GCF_051020975.1 of Osmia lignaria lignaria. Taxonomy (NCBI): domain Eukaryota; kingdom Metazoa; phylum Arthropoda; class Insecta; order Hymenoptera; family Megachilidae; genus Osmia; species Osmia lignaria. The sequence continues at coordinate 16,538,407 of NW_027478161.1, forward strand.
ATCAAAAAATATCATAGAACATAAAAAGTAGGAAACTTAATTCTCTACAAAAAAGGTCTCTTAACATTTTGCCATAGATCGCTTCGTTTCCGAGATATTTGCAGATTTATCTCGAGGGAAGGGGCCTGACGGACATATTTCGAGATATTTCTTCTTCTTGTTGTTCTTCTTCTGCACAGCTAAGCTGGAAGCGGCATTTGCGGCTCGCACTAGTGCAGAGTTATCTCAAAGAAAGGGGCCACGGTGTTTCTGTATCTCTATTATGTTGGTGCAGCTTCGGATCTTTTAAATATCTCGATATATCTCGAAAACTACGCTTCTGATCAAAAAATATCATAGAACATAAATTGTAGGAAACATAATTCTCTACAAAAAAGGTCTCTTAACATTTTGCCATAGCTCGGTTCGTTTCCGAGATATTTGCAGATATATCTCAAGGGAAGGGGCCTGACGGACATATTTCGAGATATTTCCTCTTCTTGTTGTTCTTCTCCTGCACAGCTAAACTGGAAGTGGCATTTCCAGCTCGCAATAGCGCAGAGTTATCTCAAAGAAAGGGGCCACGGTGTTTCTGTATCTCTATTATGTTGGTGCGGCTTCGGAACTTTTAAATATCTTGATATATCTCGAGAACTACGCATCTGATCAAAAAATATCATAGAACATAAAAAGTAGGAAACTTAATTCTCTACAAAAAAGGTCTCTTAACATTTTGCCATAGCTCGCTTCGTTTCCGAGATATTTGCAGATTTATCTCAAGGGAAGGGGCCTGACGGACATATTTCGAGATATTTCTTCTTCTTGTTGTTCTTCTTCTGCACAGCTAAGCTGGAAGTGGCATTTGCAGCTCGCAATAGTGCAGAGTTATCTCAAAGAAAGGGGCCACGGTGTTTCTGTATCTCTATTATGTTGGTGCGGCTTCGGATCTTTTAAATATCTCGATATATCTCGAAAACTACGCTTCTGATCAAAAAATATCATAGAACCTAGATTGTGGGAAATATAATTCTCTACAAAAAAGGTCTCTTAACATTTTGCCGTAGCTCGCTTCGTTTCCGAGATATTTGCAGATTTATCTCAAGGGAAGGGGCCTGACGGACATATTTCCAGATATTTCTTCTTCTTGTTGTTCTTCTTCTGCACAGCTAAGCTGGAAGTGGCATTTGCAGCTCGCAATAGTGCAGAGTTATCTCAAAGAAAGGGGCCACGGTGTTTCTGTATCTCTATTATGTTGGTGCGGCTTCGGAACTTTTAAATATCTTGATATATCTCGAGAACTACGCGTCTGATCAAAAAATATCATAGAACATAAAAAGTAGGAAACTTAATTCTCTACAAAAACGGTCTCTTAACATTTTGCCATGGCTCGCTTCGTTTCCGAGATATTTGCAGATATATCTCAAGGGAATGGGCCTGACGGACATATTTCGAGATATTTCTTCTTCTTGTTGTTCTTCTTCTGCACAGCTAAGCTGGAAGTGGCATTTGCGGCTCGCACTAGTGCACAGTTATCTCAAAGAAAGGGGCCACGGTGTTTCTGTATCTCTATTATGTTGGTGCGTCTTCGGAACTTTTAAATATCTTGATATATCTCGAGAACTACGCTTCTGATCAAAAAATATCATAGAACGTAAATTGTAGGAAACATTATTCTCTACAAATAAGGTCTCTTAACATTTTGCCATAGCTCGCTTCGTTTCCGAGATATTTGCAGATTCATCTCAAGGGAAGGGGTCTGACGGACATATTTCGAGATATTTCTTCTTCTTGTTGTTCTTCTTCTGCACAGCTAAGCTCGAAGTGGCATTTGCAGCTCGCAATAGTGCAGAGTTATCTCAAAGAAAGAGGCCACGGTGTTTCTGTACCTCTATTATGTTGGTGCAGCTTCGGAACTTTTAAATATCTCGATATATCTCGAAAACTACGCTTCTGATCAAAAAATATCATAGAACATAAATTGTAGGAAACATAATTCTCTACAAAAAGGTCTATTAACATTTTGCCATAGCTCGCTTCGTTTCCGAGATATTTGCAGATTCAGCTCAAAGGAACGGGCCTGACGGACATATTTCGAGATACTTCTTCTTCTTGTTGTTCTTCTTCTGCACAGCTAAGCTGGAAGTGGCATTTGCGGCTCGCACTAGTGCAGAGTTATCTCAAAGAAAGGGGCCACGGTGTTTCTGTATCTCTATCATGTTGGTGCGGCTTCGGAACTTTTAAATATCTCGATATATCTCGAAAACTACGCTTCTGATCAAAAAATATCATAGAACATAAATTGTAGGAAACATAATTGTCTACAAAAAAGGTCTCTTAACATTTTGCCATAGCTCACTTCGTTTCCGAGATATTTGCAGATATATCTCAAGGGAAGGGGCCTGACGGACATATTTCGAGATATTTCTTCTTCTTGTTGTTCTTCTTCTGCACAGCTAAGCAGGAAGTGGCATTTACAGCTCGCAATAGTGCAGAGTTATCTCAAAGAAAGGGGCCACGGTGTTTCTGTATCTCTATTATGTTGGTGCGGCTTCGGAACTTTTAAATATCTTGATATATCTCGAGAACTACGCATCTGATCAAAAAATATCATAGAACATGAAAAGTAGGAAACTTAATTCTCTACAAAAAAGGTCTCTTAACATTTTGCCATAGCTCTCTTCGTTTCCGAGATATTTGCAGATTTATCTCAAGGGAAGGGGCCTGACGGACATATTTCGAGATATTTCTTCTTCTTGTTGTTCTTCTTCTGCACAGCTAAACTGGAAGTGGCATTTCCAGCTCGCAATAGTGCAGAGTTATCTCAAAGAGAGGGGCCACGGTGTTTCTGTATCTCTATTATGTTGGTGCGGCTTCGGAACTTTTAAATATCTTGATATATCTCGAGAACTACGCATCTGACCAAAAAATATCATAGAAGATAAAAAGTAGGAAACTTAATTCTCTACACAAAAGGTCTCTTCACATTTTGCCATAGCTCGCTTCGTTTCCGAGATATGTGCAGATTTATCTCAAGGGAAGGGGCCTGACGGACATATTTCGAGATATTTCTTCTTCTTGTTGTTCTTCTTCTGCACAGCTAAGCTGGAAGTGGCATTTGCGGCTCGCACTAGTGCAGAGTTATCTCAAAGAAAGGGGCCACGGTGTTTCTGTATCTCTATTATGTTGGTGCGTCTTCGGAACTTTTAAATATCTTGATATATCTCGAGAACTACGCTTCTGATCAAAAAATATCATAGAACGTAAATTGTAGGAAACATTATTCTCTACAAAAAAGGTCTCTTAACATTTTGCCATAGCTCGCTTCGTTTCCGAGATATTTGCAGATTCAGCTCAAAGGAACGGGCCTGACGGACATATTTCGAGATACTTCTTCTTCTTGTTGTTCTTCTTCTGCACAGCTAAGCTGGAAGTGGCATTTGCGGCTCGCACTAGTGCAGAGTTATCTCAAAGAAAGGGGCCACGGTGTTTCTGTATCTCTATCATGTTGGTGCGGCTTCGGAACTTTTAAATATCTCGATATATCTCGAAAACTACGCTTCTGATCAAAAAATATCATAGAACATAAATTGTAGGAAACATAATTGTCTACAAAAAAGGTCTCTTAACATTTTGCCATAGCTCACTTCGTTTCCGAGATATTTGCAGATATATCTCAAGGGAAGGGGCCTGACGGACATATTTCGAGATATTTCTTCTTCTTGTTGTTCTTCTTCTGCACAGCTAAGCAGGAAGTGGCATTTACAGCTCGCAATAGTGCAGAGTTATCTCAAAGAAAGGGGCCACGGTGTTTCTGTATCTCTATTATGTTGGTGCGGCTTCGGAACTTTTAAATATCTTGATATATCTCGAGAACTACGCATCTGACCAAAAAATATCATAGAAGATAAAAAGTAGGAAACTTAATTCTCTACACAAAAGGTCTCTTCACATTTTGCCATAGCTCGCTTCGTTTCCGAGATATGTGCAGATTTATCTCAAGGGAAGGGGCCTGACGGACATATTTCGAGATATTTCTTCTTCTTGTTGTTCTTCTTCTGCACAGCTAAGCTGGAAGTGGCATTTGCGGCTCGCACTAGTGCAGAGTTATCTCAAAGAAAGGGGCCACGGTGTTTCTGTATCTCTATTATGTTGGTGCGTCTTCGGAACTTTTAAATATCTTGATATATCTCGAGAACTACGCTTCTGATCAAAAAATATCATAGAACGTAAATTGTAGGAAACATTATTCTCTACAAAAAAGGTCTCTTAACATTTTGCCATAGCTCGCTTCGTTTCCGAGATATTTGCAGATTCATCTCAAGGGAAGGGGTCTGACGGACATATTTCGAGATATTTCTTCTTCTTGTTGTTCTTCTTCTGCACAGCTAAGCTCGAAGTGGCATTTGCAGCTCGCAATAGTGCAGAGTTATCTCAAAGAAAGAGGCCACGGTGTTTCTGTACCTCTATTATGTTGGTGCAGCTTCGGAACTTTTAAATATCTTGATATATCTCGAAAACTACGCTTCTGATCAAAAAATATCATAGAACATAAATTGTAGGAAACATACTTCTCTACAAAAAAAGTCTCTTAGCATTTTGCCATAGCTCGCTTCGTTTCCGAGATATTTGCAGATTCAGCTCAAAGGAACGGGCCTGACGGACATATTTCGAGATACTTCTTCTTCTTGTTGTTCTTCTTCTGCACAGCTAAGCTGGAAGTGGCATTTGCGGCTCGCACTAGTGCAGAGTTATCTCAAAGAAAGGGGCCACGGTGTTTCTGTATCTCTATCATGTTGGTGCGGCTTCGGAACTTTTAAATATCTCGATATATCTCGAAAACTACGCTTCTGATCAAAAAATATCATACAACATAAATTGTAGGAAACATAATTCTCTACAAAAAAGGTCTCTTAACATTTTGCCATAGCTCACTTCGTTTCCGAGATATTTGCAGATATATCTCAAGGGAAGGGGCCTGACGGACATATTTCGAGATATTTCTTCTTCTTGTTGTTCTTCTTCTGCACAGCTAAGCTGGAAGTGGCATTTACAGCTCGCAATAGTGCAGAGTTATCTCAAAGAAAGGGGCCACGGTGTTTCTGTATCTCTATTATGTTGGTGCGGCTTCGGAACTTTTAAATATCTTTATATATCTCGAGAACTACGCATCTGATTAAAAAATATCATAGAACGTAAAAAGTAGGAAACTTAATTCTCTACAAATAAAGTCGCTTAACATTTTGCCATAGCTCGCTTCGTTTCCGAGATATTTGCAGATTTATCTCAAGGGAAGGGGCCTGACGGACATTTCTCGAGATATTTCTTCTTCTTGTTGTTCTTCTTCTGCACAGCTAAACTGGAAGTGGCATTTCCAGCTCGCAATAGCGCAGAGTTATCTCGAAGAAAGGGGCCACGGTGTTTCTGTATCTCTATTATGTTGGTGCGGCTTCGGAACTTTTAGATATCTTGATATATCTGGAGAACTACGCATCTGATGAAAAAATATCATAGAACATAAAAAGTAGGAAACTTAATTCTCTACAAAAACGGTCTCTTAACATTTTGCCATAGCTCGCTTCGTTTCCGAGATATTTGCAGATTTATCTCAAGGGAAGGGGCCTGACAGACATATTTCGAGATATTTCTTCTTCTTGTTGTTCTTCTTCTGCACAGCTAAGCTGGAAGTGGCATTTGCAGCTCGCAATAGTGCAGAGTTATCTCAAAGAAAGGGGCCACGGTGTTTCTGTACCTCTATTATGTTGGTGCAGCTTCGGAGCTTTTAAATATCTTGATATATCTCGAGAACTACGCATCTGATCAAAAAATGTCATAGAACGTAAAAAGTAGGAAACTTAATTCTCTACAAAAAAGGTCTCTTAACGTTTTGCAATAGCTCGCTTCGTTTCCGAGATATTTGCAGATTTATCTCAAAGGAAGGGGCCTGACGGACATATTTCGAGATATTTCTTCTTCTTGTTGTTCTTCTTCTGCACAGCTAAGCTGGAAGTGGCATTTGCAGCTCGCAATAGTGCAGAGTTATCGCAAAGAAAGGGGCCACGGTGTTTCTGTATCTCTATTATGTTGGTGCGGCTTCGGAACTTTTAAATATCTTGATATATCTCGAGAACTACGCATCTGATCAAAAAATATCATAGAACATAAAAAGTAGGAAACCTAATTCTCTACAAAAAAGGTCTCTTAACATTTTGCCATAGCTCGCTTCGTTTCCGAGATATTTGCAGATTTATCTCAAGGGAAGGGGCCTGACGGACATATTTCGAGATATTTCTTCTTCTTGTTGTTCTTCTTCTGCACAGCTAAGCTGGAAGTGGCATTTGCAGCGCGCAATAGTGCAGAGTTATCGCAAAGAAAGGGGCCACGGTGTTTCTGTATCTCTATTATGGTGGTGCGGCTTCGGAACTTTTAAATATCTTGATATATCTCGAGAACTACGCATCTGATCAAGAAATATCATAAAACATAAAAAGTAGAAAACTTAATTCTCTACAAAAAAGGTCTCTTAACATTTTCCCATAGCTGGCATCGTTTCCGAGATATTTGCAGATTTAGCTCAAGGGAAGGGGCCTGACGGACATATTCCGAGATATTTCTTCTTCTTGTTGTTCCTCTTCTGCACAGCTAAGCTGGAAGTGGCATTTGCAGCTCGCAATAGTGCAGAGTTATCTCAAAGAAAGGGGCCACGGTGTTTCTGTACCTCTATTATGTTGGTGCAGCTTCGGAGCTTTTAAATATCTTGATATATCTCGAGAACTACGCATCTGATCAAAAAATATCATAGAACATAAAAAGTAGGAAACTTAATTCTCTACAAAAAAGGTCTCTTAACATTTTCCCATAGCTGGCATCGTTTCCGAGATATTTGCAGATTTAGCTCAAGGGAAGGGGCCTGACGGACATATTCCGAGATATTTCTTCTTCTTGTTGTTCCTCTTCTGCACAGCTAAGCTGGAAGTGGCATTTGCAGGTCGCAATAGTGCAGAGTTATCTCAAAGAAAGGGGCCACGGTGTTTCTGTATCTCTATTATGTTGGTGCGGCTTCGGAACTTTTAAATATCTCGATATATCTCGAAAACTACGCTTCTGATCAAAAAATATCAGAGAACGTAAATTGTAGGAAACATAATTCTCTACAAAAAAGGTCTCTTAACATTTTGCCATAGCTCGCTTCGTTTCCGAGATATTTGCAGATTTATCTCAAGGGAAGGGGCCTGACGGACATATTTCGAGATATTTCTTCTTCTTGTAGTTCTTCTTCTGCACAGCTAAGCTGGAAGTGGCATTTGCAGCTCGCAATAGTGCAGAGTTTTCTCAAAGAAAGGGGCCACGGTGTTTCTGTATCTCTATTATGTTGGTGCGGCTTCGGAACTTTTAAATATCTTGATATATCTCGAGAACTACGCATCTGATCAAAAAATATCGTAGAACATAAAAAGTAGGAAACTTAATTCTCTACAAATAAGGTCTCTAAACATTTTGCCATAGCTCGCTTGGTTTCCGAGATATTTGCAGATTTATCTCAAGGGAAGGGGCCTGACGGACATATTTCGAGATATTCCTTCTTCTTGTTGTTCTTCTTCTGCACAGCTAAGCTGGAAGTGGCATTTGCAGCTCGCAATAGTGCAGAGTTACCTCAAAGAAAGGGGCCACGGTGTTTCTGTATCTCTATTATGTTCGTGCCGCTTCGGAACTTTTAAATATCAGGATATATCTCGAGAACTACGCATCTGATCAAAAAATATCATAGAACATAGAAAGTAGGAAACTTAATTCTCTACAAAAATGGTCTCTTAACATTTTGCCATAGCTCGCTTCGTTTCCGAGATATTTGCAGATTTATCTCAAGGGAAGGGGCCTGACGGACATATTTCGAGATATTTCTTCGTCTTGTTGTTCTTCTTCTGCACAGCTGAGCTGGAAGTGGCATTTGCAGCTCGCAATAGTGCAGAGTTATCTCAAAGAAAGGGGCCACGGTGTTTCTGTATCTCTATTATGTTGGTGCGGCTTCGGAACTTTTAAATATCTTGATATATCTCGAGAACTACGCATCTGATCAAAAAATATCATAGAACATAAAAAGTAGGAAACCTAATTTTCTACAAAAAAGATCTCTTAACATTTTGCCGTAGCTCGCTTCGTTTCCGAGATATTTGCAGATTTATCTCAAGGGAAGGGGCCTGACGGACATATTTCGAAGTATTTCTTATTCTTGTTGTTCTTCGTGGGCACAGCTAAGCTGGAAGTGGCATTTGCAGCTCGCAATAGTGCAGAGTTATCTCAAAGAAAGGGGCCACGGTGTTTCTGTACCTCTATTATGTTGGTGCAGCTTCGGAGCTTTTAAATATCTTGATATATCTCGAGAACTACGCATCTGATCAAAAAATGTCATAGAACATAAAAAGTAGGAAACTTAATTCTCTACAAAAAAGGTCTCTTAACGTTTTGCAATAGCTCGCTTCGTTTCCGAGATATTTGCAGATTTATCTCAAAGGAAGGGGCCTGACGGACATATTTCGAGATATTTCTTCTTCTTGTTGTTCTTCTTCTGCACAGCTAAGCTGGAAGTGGCATTTGCAGCTCGCAATAGTGCAGAGTTATCGCAAAGAAAGGGGCCACGGTGTGTCTGTATCTCTATTATGTTGGTGCGGCTTCGGAACTTTTAAATATCTTGATATATCTCGAGAACTACGCATCTGATCAAAAAATATCATAGAACATAAAAAGTAGGAAACCTAATTCTCTACAAAAAAGGTCTCTTAACATTTTGCCATAGCTCGCTTCGTTTCCGAGATATTTGCAGATTTATCTCAAGGGAAGGGGCCTGACGGACATATTTCGAGATATTTCTTCTTCTTGTTGTTCTTCTTCTGCACAGCTAAGCTGGAAGTGGCATTTGCAGCGCGCAATAGTGCAGAGTTATCGCAAAGAAAGGGGCCACGGTGTTTCTGTATCTCTATTATGGTGGTGCGGCTTCGGAACTTTTAAATATCTTGATATATCTCGAGAACTACGCATCTGATCAAGAAATATCATAAAACATAAAAAGTAGAAAACTTAATTCTCTACAAAAAAGGTCTCTTAACATTTTCCCATAGCTGGCATCGTTTCCGAGATATTTGCAGAGTTAGCTCAAGGGAAGGGGCCTGACGGACATATTCCGAGATATTTCTTCTTCTTGTTGTTCCTCTTCTGCACAGCTAAGCTGGAAGTGGCATTTGCAGGTCGCAATAGTGCAGAGTTATCTCAAAGAAAGGGGCCACGGTGTTTCTGTATCTCTATTATGTTGGTGCGGCTTCGGAACTTTTAAATATCTCGATATATCTCGAAAACTACGCTTCTGATCAAAAAATATCAGAGAACGTAAATTGTAGGAAACATAATTCTCTACAAAAAAGGTCTCTTAACATTTTGCCATAGCTCGCTTCGTTTCCGAGATATTTGCAGATTTATCTCAAGGGAAGGGGCCTGACGGACATATTTCGAGATATTTCTTCGTCTTGTTGTTCTTCTTCTGCACAGCTAAGCTGGAAGTGGCATTTGCAGCTCGCAATAGTGCAGAGTTATCTCAAAGAAAGGGGCCACGGCGTTTCTGTATCTCTATTATGTTGGTGCGGCTTCGGAACTTTTAAATATCTTGATATATCTCGAGAACTACGCATCTGATCAAAAAATATCATAGAACATAAAAAGTAGGAAACTTAATTCTCTATAAAAAAGGTCTCTTAACATTTTGCCATAGCTCGCTTCGTTTCCGAGATATTTGCAGATTTATCTCAAGGGAAGGGGCCTGACGGACATATTTCGAGATATTTCTTCTTCTTGTTGTTCTTCTTCTGCACAGCTAAGCTGGAAGTGGCATTTGCAGCTCGCAATAGTGCAGAGTTATCTCAAAGAAAGGGGCCACGGTGTTTCTGTACCTCTATTATGTTGGTGCAGCTTCGGAGCTTTTAAATATCTTGATATATCTCGAGAACTACGCATCTGACCAAAAAATATCATAGAACATAAAAAGTAGGAAACTAAATTCTCTACAAAAAAGGTCTCTTAACGTTTTGCAATAGCTCGCTTCGTTTCCGAGATATTTGCAGATTTATCTCAAGGGAAGGGTCCTGACGGACATATTTCGAGATATTTCTTCTTCTTGTTGTTCTTCTTCTGCACAGCTAAACTGGAAGTGGCATTTCCAGCTCGCAATAGTGCAGAGTTATCCCAAAGAAAGGGGCCACGGTGTTTCTGTATCTCTATTATGTTGGTGCGGCTTCGGAACTTTTAAATATCTCGATATATCTCGAAAACTACGCTTCTGATCAAAAAATATCATAGAACATAAATTCTAGAAAACATAATTCTCTACAAAAAAGGTCTCCTAACATTTTGCCATAGCTCGCTTCGTTTCCGAGATATTTGCAGATTTATCTCAAGGGAAGGGTCCTGATGGACATATTTCGAGATATTTCTTCTTCTTGTTGTTCTTCTTCTGCACAGCTAAACTGGAAGTGGCATTTCCAGCTCGCAATCGTGCAGAGTTATCTCAAAGAAAGGGGCCACGGTGTTTCTGTATCTCTATTATGTTGGTGCGGCTTCGGAACTTTTAAATATCTTGATATATCTCGAGAACTACGCCTCTGATCGAAAAATATCATAGAACATAAAAAGTAGGAAACTTAATTCTCTACAAAAAAGGTCTCTTAACATTTTCCCATAGCTGGCATCGTTTCCGAGATATTTGCAGAGTTAGCTCAAGGGAAGGGGCCTGACGGACATATTCCGAGATATTTCTTCTTCTTGTTGTTCCTCTTCTGCACAGCTAAGCTGGAAGTGGCATTTGCAGGTCGCAATAGTGCAGAGTTATCTCAAAGAAAGGGGCCGCGGTGTTTCTGTATCTCTATTATGTTGGTGCGGCTTCGGAACTTTTAAATATCTCGATATATCTCGAAAACTACGCTTCTGATCAAAAAGTATCAGAGAACGTAAATTGTAGGAAACATAATTCTCTACAAAAAAGGTCTCTTAACATTTTGCCATAGCTCGCTTCGTTTCCGAGAGATTTGCAGATTTATCTCAAGGGAAGGGGCCTGACGGACATATTTCGAGATATTTCTTCTTCTTGTTGTTCTTCTTCTGCACAGCTAAGCTGGAAGTGGCATTTGCAGCTCGCAATAGTGCAGAGTTATCTCAAAGAAAGGGGCCACGGTGTTTCTGTACCTCTATTATGTTGGTGCAGCTTCGGAGCTTTTAAATATCTTGATATATCTCGAGAACTACGCATCTGATCAAAAAATATCATAGAACATAAAAAGTAGGAAACTAAATTCTCTACAAAAAAGGTCTCTTAACGTTTTGCAATAGCTCGCTTCGTTTCCGAGATATTTGCAGATTTATCTCAAGGGAAGGGTCCTGACGGACATATTTCGAGATATTTCTTCTTCTTGTTGTTCTTCTTCTGCACAGCTAAACTGGAAGTGGCATTTCCAGCTCGCAATAGTGCAGAGTTATCCCAAAGAAAGGGGCCACGGTGTTTCTGTATCTCTATTATGTTGGTGCGGCTTCGGAACTTTTAAATATCTCGATATATCTCGAAAACTACGCTTCTGATCAAAAAATATCATAGAACATAAATTCTAGGAAACATAATTCTCTACAAAAAAGGTCTCCTAACATTTTGCCATAGCTCGCTTCGTTTCCGAGATATTTGCAGATTTATCTCAAGGGAAGGGTCCTGATGGACATATTTCGAGATATTTCTTCTTCTTGTTGTTCTTCTTCTGCACAGCTAAACTGGAAGTGGCATTTCCAGCTCGCAATCGTGCAGAGTTATCTCAAAGAAAGGGGCCACGGTGTTTCTGTATCTCTATTATGTTGGTGCGGCTTCGGAACTTTTAAATATCTTGATATATCTCGAGAACTACGCCTCTGATCGAAAAATATCATAGAACATAAAAAGTAGGAAACTTAATTCTCTACAAAAAAGGTCTCTTAACATTTTCCCATAGCTGGCATCGTTTCCGAGATATTTGCAGAGTTATCTCAAGGGAAGGGGCCTGACGGACATATTCCGAGATATTTCTTCTTCTTGTTGTCCCTCTTCTGCACAGCTAAGCTGGAAGTGGCATTTGCAGGTCGCAATAGTGCAGAGTTATCTCAAAGAAAGGGGCCACGGTGTTTCTGTATCTCTATTATGTTGGTGCGGCTTCGGAACTTTTAAATATCTCGATATATCTCGAAAACTACGCTTCTGATCAAAAAATATCAGAGAACGTAAATTGTAGGAAACATAATTCTCTACAAAAAAGGTCTCTTAACATTTTGCCATAGCTCGCTTCGTTTCCGAGATATTTGCAGATTTATCTCAAGGGAAGGGGCCTGACGGACATATTTCGAGATATTTCTTCGTCTTGTTGTTCTTCTTCTGCACAGCTAAGCTGGAAGTGGCATTTGCAGCTCGCAATAGTGCAGAGTTATCTCAAAGAAAGGGGCCACGGCGTTTCTGTATCTCTATTATGTTGGTGCGGCTTCGGAACTTTTAAATATCTTGATATATCTCGAGAACTACGCATCTGATCAAAAAATATCATAGAACATAAAAAGTAGGAAACTTAATTCTCTATAAAAAAGGTCTCTTAACATTTTGCCATAGCTCGCTTCGTTTCCGAGATATTTGCAGATTTATCTCAAGGGAAGGGGCCTGACGGACATATTCCGAGATATTTCTTCTTCTTGTTGTTCCTCTTCTGCACAGCTAAGCTGGAAGTGGCATTTGCAGGTCGCAATAGTGCAGAGTTATCTCAAAGAAAGGGGCCGCGGTGTTTCTGTATCTCTATTATGTTGGTGCGGCTTCGGAACTTTTAAATATCTCGATATATCTCGAAAACTACGCTTCTGATCAAAAAATATCAGAGAACGTAAATTGTAGGAAACATAATTCTCTACAAAAAAGGTCTCTTAACATTTTGCCATAGCTCGCTTCGTTTCCGAGATATTTGCAGATTTATCTCAAGGGAAGGGGCCTGACGGACATATTTCGAGATATTTCTTCGTCTTGTTGTTCTTCTTCTGCACAGCTAAGCTGGAAGTGGCATTTGCAGCTCGCAATAGTGCAGAGTTATCTCAAAGAAAGGGGCCACGGTGTTTCTGTATCTCTATTATGTTGGTGCGGCTTCGGAACTTTTAAATATCTTGATATATCTCGAGAACTACGCATCTGATCAAAAAATATCATAGAACATAAAAAGTAGGAAACCTAATTTTCTACAAAAAAGATCTCTTAACATTTTGCCGTAGCTCGCTTCGTTTCCGAGATATTTGCAGATTTATCTCAAGGGAAGGGGCCTGACGGACATATTTCGAAGTATTTCTTATTCTTGTTGTTCTTCGTGGGCACAGCTAAGCTGGAAGTGGCATTTGCAGCTCGCAATAGTGCAGAGTTATCTCAAAGAAAGGGGCCACGGTGTTTCTGTACCTCTATTATGTGGTGCAGCTTCGGAGCTTTTAAATATCTTGATATATCTCGAGAACTACGCATCTGATCAAAAAATGTCATAGAACATAAAAAGTAGGAAACTTAATTCTCTACAAAAAAGGTCTCTTAACGTTTTGCAATAGCTCGCTTCGTTTCCGAGATATTTGCAGATTTATCTCAAAGGAAGGGGCCTGACGGACATATTTCGAGATATTTCTTCTTCTTGTTGTTCTTCTTCTGCACAGCTAAGCTGGAAGTGGCATTTGCAGCTCGCAATAGTGCAGAGTTATCGCAAAGAAAGGGGCCACGGTGTTTCTGTATCTCTATTATGTTGGTGCGGCTTCGGAACTTTTAAATATCTTGATATATCTCGAGAACTACGCATCTGATCAAAAAATATCATAGAACATAAAAAGTAGGAAACCTAATTCTCTACAAAAAAGGTCTCTTAACATTTTGCCATAGCTCGCTTCGTTTCCGAGATATTTGCAGATTTATCTCAAGGGAAGGGGCCTGACGGACATATTTCGAGATATTTCTTCTTCTTGTTGTTCTTCTTCTGCACAGCTAAGCTGGAAGTGGCATTTGCAGCGCGCAATAGTGCAGAGTTATCGCAAAGAAAGGGGCCACGGTGTTTCTGTATCTCTATTATGGTGGTGCGGCTTCGGAACTTTTAAATATCTTGATATATCTCGAGAACTACGCATCTGATCAAGAAATATCATAAAACATAAAAAGTAGAAAACTTAATTCTCTACAAAAAAGGTCTCTTAACATTTTCCCATAGCTCGCATCGTTTCCGAGATATTTGCAGATTTAGCTCAAGGGAAGGGGCCTGACGGACATATTCCGAGATATTTCTTCTTCTTGTTGTTCCTCTTCTGCACAGCTAAGCTGGAAGTGGCATTTGCAGCTCGCAATAGTGCAGAGTTATCTCAAAGAAAGGGGCCACGGTGTTTCTGTACCTCTATTATGTTGGTGCAGCTTCGGAGCTTTTAAATATCTTGATATATCTCGAGAACTACGCATCTGATCAAAAAATATCATAGAACATAAAAAGTAGGAAACTTAATTCTCTACAAAAAAGGTCTCTTAACATTTTCCCATAGCTGGCATCGTTTCCGAGATATTTGCAGATTTAGCTCAAGGGAAGGGGCCTGACGGACATATTTCGAGATATTTCTTCTTCTTGTTGTTCTTCTTCTGCACAGCTAAGCTGGATGTGGCATTTGCAGCTCGCAATAGTGCAGAGGTATCTCAAAGAAAGAGGCCACGGTGTTTCTGTACCTCTATTATGTTGGTGCAGCTTCGGAACTTTTAAATATCTTGATATATCTCGAGAACTACGCATCTGATCAAAAAATATCATAGAACATAAAAAGTAGGAAACTTAATTCTCTACAAATAAAGTCTCTTAACATTTTGCCATAGCTCGCTTGGTTTCCGAGATATTTGCAGATTTATCTCGAGGGAAGGGGCCTGACGGACATATTTCGAGATATTTCTTCCTCTTGTTGTTCTTCTTCTGCACAGCTAAGCTGGAAGTGACATTTGCGGCTCGCACTAGTGCAGAGTTATCTCAAAGAAAGGGGCCACGGTGTTTCTGTATCTCTATTATGTTGGTGCGGCTTCGGAACTTTTAAATATCTCGATATTTCTCGGAAACTACGCTTCTGATCAAAAAATATCATACAACATAAATTGTAGGAAACATAATTCTCTACAAAAAAGGTCTCTTAACATTTTGCCATAGCTCGTTTCGTTTCCGAGATATTTGCAGATATATCTCAAGGGAAGGGGCCTGACGGACTTATTTCGAGACATTTCTTCTTCTTGTTGTTCTTCTTCTGCACAGCTAAGCTGGAAGTGGCATTTGCGGCTCGCGCTAGTGCAGAGTTATCACAAAGAAAGGGGCCACGGTGTTTCTGTATCTCTATTATGTTGGTGCGGCTTCGCAACTTTTAAATATCTCGATATATCTCGAAAACTACGCTTCTGATCAAAAAATATCATAGAACATAAATTGTAGGAAACATAATTCTCTACAAAAAAGGTCTCTTAACATTTTGCCATAGCTCGTTTCGTTTCCGAGATATTTGCAGATATATCTCAAGGGAAGGGGCCTGACGGACATATTTCGAGATATTTCTTCTTCTTGTTGTTCTTCTTCTGCACAGCTAAGCTGGAAGTGGCATTTGCGGCTCGCACTAGTGCAGAGTTATCTCAAAGAAAGGGGCCACGGTGTTTCTGTATCTCTATTATGTTGGTGCGGCTTCGGAACTTTTAAATATCTCGATATATCTCGAAAACTACGCTTCTGATCAAAAAATATTATAGAACATAAATTGTAGGAAACATAATTCTCTACAAAAAAGGTCTCTTAACATTTTGCCATAGCTCGTTTCGATTCCGAGATATTTGCAGATATATCTCAAGGGATGGGGCCTGACGGACATATTTCGAGATATTTCTTCTTCTTGTTGTTCTTCTTCTGCACAGCTAAACTGGAAGTGGCGTTTCCAGCTCGCAATAGCGCAGAGTTATCTCAAAGAAAGGGGCCACGGTGTTTCTGTATCTCTATTATGTTGGTGCGGCTTCGGAACTTTTAAATATCTTGATATATCTCGAGAACTACGCATCTGATCAAAAAATATCATTGAACATAAAAAGTAGGAAACTTAATTCTCTACAAATAAAGTCTCTTAACATGTTGCCATAGCTCGCTTCGTTTCCGAGATATATGCTGTAAAGTCGCGGAGTTCTCTCTCTCACTGAGTCCTCGGCGTACTTTATGAAATGTGATCTGCGTTGTCAGGTAGATAGAGGTTCTCACTTACCTTTCGCTGGGTTGGGTAGAACCTATCTATGGACTGAACCTGTGGTGTGTGTGTCGTCCAAGTGTTGGAGCGGTAGGGTAGATGTTCGAGTGAAGATCACGCACTTTCGATCACAATGAATGTTTATTCGTAACTGGTACAGTTCTTGATTCGCGCGCGGTTACAATCGAGTCTTACAGAATCTTGCTCTGTCGAAGCCCTGAGCTTCGTAGCAGAGTCATAAACGCTAGACTTAGTTAATTTATCGATATTACCGGAATCTTGCTCTGTCGAAGTCCTGAGCTTCGTAGCAGAGTCGTGTAGATTCTAGAGTATCGAACTCTGAACGGTACTTCGCGGATTATATTCGCGGATTTTGGTACTTGTACTTGAATTTCGAACTGCGCCTACGAGAACTTCTTACGAGAACTATTGGTAATATTGACTGTGTACGGGCGGGCCCGGTCGCGTTATTTTATATTGACAAATGAGGTCGACATTTGATTTGGCAATTCGGGTGAACCACCTCATTCGGATCGTCAGCGTTCTCGCCGTACGACGACCCGGCTGAGTTGCTCACTCAGAATTTGCGGAACGATGAATTTGGATGGTGCAATGGAAGTTTAAAGAATTTAGTTGATGAAATAGGAGTTCCAAGAATGCGTCGTAGGACGTGACAATACATATGTTGTCCTGATTTGAATTGTGAAATCGATTGCAAAATTAAGGAAGTTTATGTTTATTTATATGTATATAGAATGCGTCACAGGACGTGACACCTGGCCGCCTAGATTGTTGCATATCGGTACGATATCAACAAGTAGATTTGAAAAGAAAAAAAAAGATTTTGAGCAGTTATATTTGTCCAAATTCATAGTTTCTACCTTTATGAGTTAGATGAGGTTTTACAGATTTGAGGTGAGTGTAATTACAATATTTTATTAGTTGGTGTGGATTTGTTGCGCTGAGTAATTTTGTTGCTGGTGTTTCTTTGCGTTCGCGGATCGGTGTATTGCAAAGAGTAAATGGTTTTTGGCTGACCATTTACTTCCCTCCCCGCTGAGATTGAAGCGGTAGGGGTGCGTAACGTAACTCTAGTGCGTGTACTAAATAATCTTGTAGACCGACACTTCTGGGCTTCTTTCATTAATTTTAATTTTAAGGTTTGTAGAATGAAGTTGGTAATTCTTGGAATTTCTATTGTGACGGGTACGCGCTGGGACAGCAAGTGTCTTGCATGCGCTGGTTCCTAGTATTATTGATGCTTCGTCGGTTAATGTCCCGTCTTTACTTGGAAATTTTTGCGCACCTGGTGGGGTGTTTGATATATATTTCGGTCGATCGGATGGTACCGTCACTTTGAATGATTTATTCAGTTTTTATTGTTCGTTTTGATATTACTCGCTTGATCACTATGTCGTCTTTTATACCATTCCCAGTATTTATGGATTTGTCCAGGCCACGGAAGGAGATCTTTATCTCTTGGGTGAGTAGGTTTGATTTTATTTTATTTTATTTTATTATTGGTTTTTTTTTTTTTTTTTTTTTTTTTTTTTTTTTTTTTTTTTTTATCTTGTTTTTCCGTGTTATCTTTTTAGCGCACTGATGGTCGATTTATATGGTGCCCGGGAATGATAAACTTGTCCTACCGGCGCACGGTGCGTGAGTACCGTCGGAACTTCCGACGGTACTTAGAGGAACTGTATATTTGGGATGAAGACCGGATACTGGACATCGCCCCTCTTTTCGGGGAGAAGTAGGCCATGAACACGCTGCTCAGGTTTCCCTTTAGGAGAGGAGAAGAAGAGAAAAAAATATTTTCCTCTTTAAATTTATATATCTTTTTTGTGTTTTTTGATTATATTGATTATATTATTTCTTCTTGAATAAATTCCTTTTATCGTACATTGTTATATAGTGAATCTTCCCCTTCCTTTGGTTTTACTTGTTTTGAATAAATTTTTATTTTTTTTTTTCCTGAATTTGCATGTGTTTATTTATGCGTATTCCCTGATTTCCTTATTTTTAGTTCGATTATTCCAACGTAAACACCTGTATTTGTTTCTGCATTATTGGTTGCGGTATAGGTGGTTTAATTGCAGGTGGTCGTAGTGGAACGGGTGGTAGCGTTCTCCAATTGAAGGTGTTTGGTCGTTCTATTTTTATTTCGTTCAATTCGATGTCCTCGTTTCTGGCTAAGTTTCCTTTCTTTGGGAGTTTTTTGATGGTTTTGTTGTTTTTTAGTGTCACTAGTAAGTATGTAATTGAGCTGAAGATGGCTGCCAATAGATGTATGGACCATCCATATAGTGTATGTAATGTATATCCCCTTATGATCGTGTCAATTATTAGCTTGCAGATATGAATGATTATGAAAATCATTATTACTGCAGAGCTAATAGAGCCAAACTTGATGAATTTTTCCACGAATTTATTCCACGTATTTTCTGCGATATGGGATAGCGTGTTCTCTGTAAAAAGATTGTTGATTAGTCCTCCTTGTACGCTTTCTTCTCCTAGCATGCCCCTCGCTATTGTGTTCAGCAAGGCTGATTTTTCTAGGGGGAACATAATGTGCTGTTGGAGTTCTTGGAGGTCTTCTTGTGAATAAATTCCGCTTGATGCTAATGAATTTATTTCCTTGTATTCCCAGGAGATGTTCGTATTTGGCTTTAGAATTCCTGGGTTTTGCGCTTTCCTTGGTGTTGGTGTTAGTGCTATCCAATTGTTGTTCAATTTGTAATATTGCGGAATAATTGTATTGCATTCTATCTGCGTTCCTGCTTTCATTAGTATGTGTGTTTTAGGCGTTAGAAATCGTGTTTTGTTCCCGGAGGTTACTGGTAGTTGCGTGTAGCACTTGTCTGTGTGAAATAGTTGTACTTCCTTGGGTGTGCATTTTATGATGTGCACTACTTCTCCTGCAATTCTAGCAATGTATCCTGGTTTTTCCATTAGGTTGTACGCGAATTCGTCTGGTGAAATAGAGGCTATGGATAGGGAATTATAGATTGTTCTTTTTTCTAGTTTGCATCTTTCGTTTAAAATGTCTAAGTATAGATTTTGTATTTGAGCCCTGAAGTGTTTTTCTACGTATACGAATTTTGAGTTAGTGTATGTAAGAATGTCTAGGTTTAATATTTCCTTTGACGGTTGTACGTCGTTATCGAATAGTATATTGTTTTGTGTTCTTTCGTATATAATTAATTTTGGGTGTTCGGTTTTTGTTAGTATTCTATTGCAAGTTTTGATGTCTCCTTTCGCTGCTAGCGCGAATGAGATGTCGGTTGTTTCTATTGTGTATAATGTTTCGCGATTTTTAGATGTTAGTTTTGTTACCGGACCTCGGTATAGTACGTCGTATCTAGTTTTTAAACAGTCTTCTCTCGGTAGCGCTGACCAGAAGGTGTGTCCTCCTTCCATGTCGATACAATGTTCATCCGAAAATTTACAAACTGTTCCTGATGCTAAGCGTAATTTATCGCTGTTAAGACTAACTTGCGCGGTGTATTCTATTAACGTGATTTTTATAAGGCCCTGTACGTATACTTTATTCCATGTTCCGTAGCTATCAGAATAGGACGCTCCTGTACATGAGCTTTCTATTGCGTTTCCCGCGAGACTTATTCCTACGGATTTTGTAGAGTTTACTTTTAAATTCGCGATTGTATGAAAGTTGTCGTATCTAAATATTCCGGTATTATGTATGGATTTACAGTTTTCATGGCTTATGTCTAAAAGGTATTCTTGTATCGCGTTTTCTACTGGTACTAAGTGACTGAACATTCCACATCGGAAAATTGTGCGTTGAATTTCTATTTTGCATTGTATGATTGGGACCGTTCTGAATTCTGCTAATTGTAGTAGCCGTATTGTGGTGTTGGTTACGCTAACGTCTGCATGGTGGAAGTCGCATTCCCCGGTGTCCAGTAAAGAATATGTCGATACGATCGGGTTGGTTGCGCCGCAATCGAATCCGATTATTGCTTGGCTAATTTTGAATGTGCTGATATAAATTAATAGAATTAACTTCATTGTCGGCTCTTTTCCTAGAAAGAAGGCTTATGTTATTTTCTGTGCTGCTAAATGCTTAGTTTGTTCGCATGAACTGTTTTTGGCTTTCCTTTGTAATTGATTGTTATATTATTGTTATCCCCTATTTTTAGTATTTCATATGGCCCTAGATACCAATCTTTTTCTAATTTTCCCGGTTTGGGTTCTTTGAGTAACCATACTTTGTCTCCGGTTTTGAATTCTACCGATTTAATGAATCTATCGTAGTATTCTTTTGATTTCATTTTTGAGTCAATTAGATTTTCGCGTGCCATACTAGCTATATCTCTCATGTTTTTTATTAAATTTTCCAAATAATCGCTGTGTGTAGGTAGTTGTTCTGATTTCTTTAGGGGTTCAGTCGAAGGTAGCCTAGCTGGATAAGCGAAAACCAGTTCATGTGGTGTGAATTTATGACTGGAATGAATGCTTGTGTTATAATTGAATTGTGCTAGCTCTAGAAGTTCATCCCATTCACATTTTTTTGTTGAAAAGTTTTTTAAATATTCGCAAAGTGGATGGTGTGCTCTTTCTAATGATCCATTTGATTGGGGTGAAAAAGCTGTTGTTTCGATTTTTGAGAATTTAAATCTTTTTGCAACTTGTTTCATTATTTTGCTAGTGAAATTTGTTCCTCTATCTGTGAGTACTATTTTAGGTGAGCCGAAAGTGCATATAAATTTTTTTACAAAAGCGTCTGCGACTGATTCTGCTGTCTGATCTTTTAGAGGTACTGCTACTAAGAATTTCGATAATTGGTCTTGTATGGTTAAGATGTATTTATTATTATTTTTTGTAACGTTGAGTGGACCGACTACGTCCATCGCGATTTTATCGAAAGTTTTTATTGGTGTGTCTGTTATAACCATCGGTTGTCTAGTTTTAACTCTTTTTAATTTATTTCTTTGACATTCCTCGCACTTTTTTATTTTGTTTTGAATGTCTTGTTTTAGGTTTTCCCAAAAGAATTTGTCTTTTATTCTATTGTATGTTCTATTTACGCCTGAGTGACCTCCTAGTTTTGTGGAGTGGAATTGGTCAAATATTTTATCTCTGTTTTCAGGTTTTACGTATTCGATACTGTTTAGGCATATTATTATTTTAATGTTTGTTTTATTGAAGGTGTTTTTTAATATTTCCTCTATTTCGTGCCAGTTTATATTTAATATTTTAATGTCTCTTGAAATACTGAAGATTTTTATATTTTTCCGTATAAGTAAGTCTTTTAATGTATTAAATAATTTTATCAGATTTTGTTTTATTTTTTCCGATGATGTTGCTACGTTTAAGCATAAGATAAAGAGTTTTTTGTTATTTACTTCTATTAATTCAATTTCGTTTTCGGATAGCTTGGGATTTACTTTTATATTCTTGATTTCCATTAACGCGTTGGTGTTTTTGTCTAGAGGTATGCCTTGTTGAGTAATTATTTGTACGATGTTATCGTTTCTAAATTGAATTGAGTTTTTTGTGTAAATTAAATTTTCCTGTTCCTGTTCTTCTATATTGTCTTTTTTTCCTTTATTTTCCTGTTTCTTGCGCTTAGTCGTTTTTCCCTTATTATTGCTATTCAGAGTTGCCTCTTGGTTTAACGGTTCTTGGATCTTTTTTCTTGGTCTACCCCTTCCTCTTTTGATTTTGGTGTGATTGTCGTTTGGGGCTTCTACTTTATTTTGACTTGGAATTTTTACGGGTGTCGATTTTTCGCTGATTTTTTTCTTTCCTTGCGCTCTTGTTGTAACGGAAACGTGTACGTTGTCTACTGGATTTCTCGATAATGCATCGGCGTTCACGTTTTGCTTACCCGGTTTATATACTATATTGTATTCGTAATCCGATAATTTTAGTCTCCATTTTTGTACTCTGGTATTATTGTCAGCTGTTTTTAGCCAAAGTAATGGTTTATGATCTGTGACTATTGTAAATTTATTCCCGTAAATGTAGTTTCGGAATGTTTTTATCGCGAACATTATTGCCAGAGCTTCTTTTTCGTAGGTGTCGTATTTAATTTCGGCTTCTTGCAATACACGTGATGCGTATGCAATTGGTTTATCTTTCCCGATTTCTCCTTGTGATAATACTGCACCTAGAGCGTATTTAGATGCGTCTGTCGTAATAACGTATGGTTTCTCGAATTGTGGATACTGTAGGATGGGTGCGTTGCATAATATTTCCTTGAGTTTTACAAAAGCGTCTTGCTGTTCCGTGTTCCAGGAAAATTTCGTGTCTTTTTGCAGTAAACTCGTTAGAGGTTTTGCAATTTTTGCAAAATTATTTATGAATCGTCTATAGTATCCTGCGAGTCCCAAGAATTCTCTTATGTTCTTGACGTTCTTGGGAGTAGGAAATTTTTGGACAGCTTCCGTTTTTGCTGGGTCGGGTTTTATCCCTTCCCCACTTATTATATGACCTAGGAAGCATACTTCTGCTTTAAGAAATTCGCATTTTTCGGGTTCGAGTTTTAATTTTACTTTTCTTAATTTCTGAGCGACTATGTTGAATCTCATATTGAGTTCTTCTAGGTTTTCTCCAAATACTATAATATCGTCAATGAAGACAAAGCAGATTTTTCCAATTGAGTCTCCTAAGGTTGTATTTATTACTCTCTGAAAGGTTCGTGGTGAATTTCTTAATCCGAAAGGTAGGACGTTGAATTCGAATCGTCCTAGTGGATGTATGCTGAAAGCTGTCTTATGTATATCCCTTGGGTTCATTTTGATTTGATGGAAGCCTGATTTTAGATCTATTACGTGATATAGTTTTGCTTGTCCTAACTGGTCGAAAATTTCGGTTATGTTTGGAAGTAGATATGGGTCTGGAATCGTTTTTTCATTTAGTTTCCTGTAGTCTATCACTAGTCTCCATCTTTTTTTTCCTTCAGCTGTTTCTTTCTTTTTGACTACCCAAGTTGGAGCGTTAAAAGCACTTTTTGAATGTCTGACAAAACCGTTTGCAATTAATTTTTCTGTTTCCTTTACTGCCGTTTCTTTTAGCCTATGTGGTAAAGGGAATTGTTTTACGTATACAGGTTTTTCGTCCGTTAGGTTAATTTCGTGTTGTTCTGTATTATATGATTCTATTTTATCTCCTTCTACCCAAAATATATCGTTATTATCCTCAATTAGTTCCTTCATTATAGTTCTGTTTCCTTCTGATAGATTTCCTAATCGAATTTTTCCTAATAGTTTGTCTCGTCGATTTTCCGTTTCTTTGCTTTCCATTGCAATATTATCTTCCTTGTTTTCGGCAAAACTGATTTTTCCTACTTCTAATATTTCGCTTTCGTTTATTTTTGGTAGATTTCCTGTTTCTTGAAATCCTTCCAGTATATCTTCTACATCGTACGAAGCATAGTTATATTTGTTTTCTAAAGGGTCGGTTTCGTTTTTGAATTTGATGTTTGTATTCTCGTCCACTTTGGTTAGAAATTCTGTATAGTCGTAAGAGTCTATTTCACATTTTTCTTCTTGATTGTCGAGTACTGTATTTATACTGTTTATTATCTGTTCTATGTATTTGTTATCTGTTTCTAAATGTTCCTCGGGATTTGATGGCGTCGTCTTTTCTGTATCTATTGTCACGTTACCTGGTTCGTTATTTAATTTGTCCACTATGTTTAATAAATGTAGTGTGTCGTTATTGAGGCTAACGTCCCAGTTTCCTGTCATATTATCCGGTTGCGGAAGGTCTTGGCTTGCACTGTCTTTGTCGCTCGTGTTTTCGCTGATTTCTGTTTGGTGCAAGGTTCCTGCGTCCGTATGTACAGGGGTCAGTGTCTCGTTCGCGTGAGTCGTGTCTTGAAGTATTTTGTTGAGGAAGCATTTTTGCTCGTCTGTTAGTTTTGGTAACTGATGTAAAGCTAATGTTTGACTTGTTATATTTGCCTCTCCTGATTTTAGTTCGAATTTTCCATTATTTATTTCTACGTATCCCTCGTCTAATCTTAATTTTTGTTCCAGGAGTACTTTTATTCCTAATATTCCGTCATATGGTATTGAAAAGTCCTGTGGTGCTACATGAAAATCGAAATATTGGTAGTTTATCGGTATTCTTACTGCTCCTAAAGTTTGCAATGGTTTGTCTGTAATGCCTGAGAGTAATATTTTTCTGTCTTGTAATATTGCGTTTATAGGAATTTGGTCTTTTTTTTATAATATTTAGTTGTGCACCGCTGTCAATAAGGAGGTTGCATTCCTTTCTTGTGTAAGGATTTTCTATTGTAATGTATTGTAATAGGTTCTCCAATCTCAGTGAATACGTTGCCATTCTTGTTGTTATTCTTTCTTCTTTTATGATTTGATCATCGGGCAAGTTGGGTCCTAGCGTTTTTTCTTGTTCTGATTCCTTTGGCTTCGTACTGTCGTTAATTTTATGTGTTTTGAGCGGCTCATCCTTGCTCCTCCCTATGCGCTCTCTCCAGGAGGAGTTTATTCGTTTCCCGATCTGTACTGTTGATGGTTTTGCCCTCTGTAGCATTCTTCTGTTGTGTGATTCGTACTTTTGCATAGGTTGCAGATTTTTCCGGCGCTGTTTTCCAGGCTTTTTAGTTTCCTGCATGCGTCTATTTGGTGTCCTGGCTCTTTGCAGTAGGAACAGATATCTCTTTTTTGTGCTCGTAGTTCGATGGCTTTTAGTTTCCTACATTCCTCTATTGTGTGATTTGGGGTTTTACAATACTCGCAGAATCTTCGTAGTTCGCTTGTGTGTTTCTGATTGGCCCTATTGTCATTACTATTTTTAAAATAATTACTATCGTTGTGATTGTATTTTCTGTGGTAGTTACTCCTATATGAATCATTTGATTTTTGTTGAGGTTTCCTTGGCTCGTGGCAGTCTTCTGCCGAGTGTCCTAGTCGCTTACAAAGTTGGCATTTAATTTGATTTGTTCTGGTTTGGAAAACTCTTGCTTCCTCGCAATTTGCCGCGCTGTGGCCTTCTTCCTTACAGATTGTACACATGACTAATTGGAGATCGTTGGGTTTTGTTGTTGGGCAAGTTTTTGCTGTGTGGCCCGCTTCGTCGCACAGTTGGCACGTAGGTGTTGGACAATCTTTTGTTGTATGATACCTGCTATTACAGATTTCGCAAAGTTCTGTAATTTTTGGGAATTTCGTGCAGGTGTTTGGTTCGTGACCGGTTCCTCCGCATTTCCAACATGTCTCGTATTCGATTATAAACGGGCATTCGCTGACCGTGTGCCCCTTTATTTGGCAGTATTGGCAGTGCTGTCCCTTTACTTTGTTCATCTTACATGCATCTGTTGAATGTCCTGGAGTGTTGCAATGTTTGCAAATGAGTTCTATTTTCTTTTTGGCCAGTTTGCAGTTATACGATATGTGATCCTTGCTTTTGCAATATACGCATGCCGCGTTCTTGCAAAATAAGGCTTCATGATTTAGGTCTTGGCATATTTGACACATATATATTGCTGAGTTTGCGTCGTGTTTCCCGAGACTGTACAGTATGTTAGCCGGTTTGTTTCTCAATATGTCCTGTTTTCCTAACTTTGTTTCTACTTCGATTGCTTCCTTTATAAGGGCAGCTATATTGTCTTTTTGTTTTAGTTCTAATCTGATTTCTTGCCTTAGTCCGTTTTTAAAGCTTTTTTCTGCATCGGTTTTTATGGCTTTGTCGAATTCTTGTATAGCTTGCTGGGTTATACCTGCTTCTGTTTTCTTTAGTTCTTTGATCTGGATTACTAGTTCTTGTAGTCTGTTCCCGTAACTGAGCACTGTTTCGTCCGGTCTTTGCGTTAGTTCTGTTAATTTTCCATATAGGGTGTGTATATTTTCAGTGGATGGAAATAGTATTCTTATTGCTGTGATAAAATCATTTAAGTTATCTAAGGGTGTATTTATTAATGCTTTGTATACTTCGCCTTTTAGTTTTACTTTCACAATTTGAATTAGGGCTGGTTCGTCTGTGGGTGTTATGGTGTTTTTGGCGTGCTTTAATTTTTCTATGTATTCTGTGACTGACATATTTTTCCCGTCGAATTCGGGTACTAGGGTTGCTACGTATTTTAGGGGTAATCTTAGGGGTTGGATTTGAATTTGTTGGTCTGTCATTTTCTTTTTCGGACTTGCGCAGATGAGTGTTAAATTTTCTTTGCTATTCTCTCCGTCCAGATTTCCTATTAGGCTTGGTTGCTCTGTGATTCCTTCGATTTCGAGTAGGGATATGTCGTTTTTGTAGCTATTGTTTATTGTTTCGTTTAATGTTTCGGTATTATTTCTGTTATCCTGGGGACTTATTCGGATTAGTGGGGATGCGAAACTTCCTGTTTGTTTGTTATTATCGGCTTCGTTACTTGGATTAATTGTAAATCCTATATTCTTGTTTTGCCAGTTGGCACTTTCGTTTTCTGTTTGGTTAGTGTTTATTGCTAGATTTTTAACGTTCTTTGTTTTGGGTATTGCACCTAGATTTGTATTCGCGTTTGACACCTCGGCTGTGACTTCTGGTGTGAAGTCAAATGTTCTTCGTTCTGTTGGTGAACGCGGTGTTTTACGGCTTTGTAAAAAAGCTGATGCGTAATTACGATCTTCTACGATACTTTTAAGTTCAGGATTTTCTTGTGTCCTGCTTCTTGTTAATCTATTTCCGTCCGTAGTATTTTTGTTATCCGTTGGTTTAAAATTTTTATTATTCATTTGAAATTTTCATTATTTGTGATTATTTAGAGAGTAAGTGAGTTCGTTTTATGTTTAAGTATTTCTTTATGTATGCTTTGTAGCAGTATTTCAATAAATTGCTTGTGTTGTATATAAAATTGATTCGAAAGTGAATGACTTGGATTCTTCTAAAGTTGCAGGCAAAGATTTATATTCTCTAGTTAGATTTTTTTCTTGAATTTACCCTATATTACAGGTTAGTAGCGTTCGTTGGCGTTCGATTCGTACCGGAACCACTGTAAAGTCGCGGAGTTCTCTCTCTCACTGAGTCCTCGGCGTACTTTATGAAATGTGATCTGCGTTGTCAGGTAGATAGAGGTTCTCACTTACCTTTCGCTGGGTTGGGTAGAACCTATCTATGGACTGAACCTGTGGTGTGTGTGTCGTCCAAGTGTTGGAGCGGTAGGGTAGATGTTCGAGTGAAGATCACGCACTTTCGATCACAATGAATGTTTATTCGTAACTGGTACAGTTCTTGATTCGCGCGCGGTTACAATCGAGTCTTACAGAATCTTGCTCTGTCGAAGCCCTGAGCTTCGTAGCAGAGTCATAAACGCTAGACTTAGTTAATTTATCGATATTACCGGAATCTTGCTCTGTCGAAGTCCTGAGCTTCGTAGCAGAGTCGTGTAGATTCTAGAGTATCGAACTCTGAACGGTACTTCGCGGATTATATTCGCGGATTTTGGTACTTGTACTTGAATTTCGAACTGCGCCTACGAGAACTTCTTACGAGAACTATTGGTAATATTGACTGTGTACGGGCGGGCCCGGTCGCGTTATTTTATATTGACAAATGAGGTCGACATTTGATTTGGCAATTCGGGTGAACCACCTCATTCGGATCGTCAGCGTTCTCGCCGTACGACGACCCGGCTGAGTTGCTCACTCAGAATTTGCGGAACGATGAATTTGGATGGTGCAATGGAAGTTTAAAGAATTTAGTTGATGAAATAGGAGTTCCAAGAATGCGTCGTAGGACGTGACAATACATATGTTGTCCTGATTTGAATTGTGAAATCGATTGCAAAATTAAGGAAGTTTATGTTTATTTATATGTATATAGAATGCGTCACAGGACGTGACAATGCAGATATATCTCAAGGGAAGGGGCCTGACGGACATATTTCGAGATATTTCTTCTTCTTGTTGTTCTTCTTCTGCACAGCTAAGCTGGAAGTGGCATTTGCAGCTCGCAATAGTGCAGAGTTATCTCAAAGAAAGAGGCCACGGTGTTTCTGTACCTCTATTATGTTGGTGCAGCTTCGGAACTTTTAAATATCTTGATATATCTCGAGAACTACGCATCTGATCAAAAAATATCATAGAACATAAATTGTAGGAAACATAATTCTCTACAAAAAAGGTCTCTCAACATTTTGCCATAGCTCGTTTCGTTTCCGAGATATTTGCAGATATATCTCAAGGGAAGGGGCCTGACGGACATATTTCGAGATATTTCTTCTTCTTGTTGTTCTCCTTCAGCACAGCTAAACTGGAAGTGGCATTTCCAGCTCGCAATAGTGCAGAGTTATCTCAAAGAAAGGGGCCACTGTGTTTCTGTATCTGTATTATGTTGGTGCGGCTTCGGAACTTTTAAATATCTTGATATATCTCGAGAACTACGCATATGATCAAAAAATATCATAGAACATAAATTGTAGGAAACATAATTCTCTACAAAAAAGGTCTCTTAACATTTTGCCATAGCTCGTTTCGTTTCCGAGATATTTGCAGATATATCTCAAGGGAAGGGGCCTGACGGACATGTTTCGATATATTTCTTCTTCTTGTTGTTCTTCTTCTGTACAGCTAAACTGGAAGTGGCGTTTCCAGCTCGCAATAGCGCAGAGTTATCTCAAAGAAAGGGGCCACGGTGTTTCTGTACCTCTATTATGTTGGTGCAGCTTCGGAACTTTTAAATATCTTGATATATCTCGAGAACTACGCATCTGATCAAAAAATATCATAGAACATAAAAAGTAGGAAACTTAATTCTCTACAAATAAAGTCTCTTAACATGTTGCCATAGCTCGCTTCGTTTCCGAGATATATGCAGATATATCTCAAGGGAAGGGGCCTGACGGACATATTTCGAGATATTTCTTCTTCTTGTTGTTCTTCTTCTGCACAGCAAAGCTGGAAGTGGCATTTGCAGCTCGCAATAGTGCAGAGTTATCTCAAAGAAAGAGGCCACGGTGTTTCTGTACCTCTATTATGTTGGTGCAGCTTCGGAACTTTTAAATATCTTGATATATCTCGAGAACTACGCATCTGATCAAAAAATATCATAGAACATAAAAAGTAGGAAACTTAATTCTCTACAAGTAAAGTCTCTTAACATTTTGCCATAGCTCGCTTCGTTTCCGAGATATTTGCAGATTTATCTCGAGGGAAGGGGCCTGACGGACATATTTCGAGATATTTCTTCTTCTTGTTGTTCTTCTTCTGCACAGCTAAGCTGGAAGTGGCATTTGCGGCTCGCACTAGTGCAGAGTTATCTCAAAGAAAGGGGCCACGGTGTTTCTGTATCTCTATTATGTTGGTGCGGCTTCGGAACTTTTAAATATCTCGATATATCTCGAAAACTACGCTTCTGATCAAAAAATATCATAGAACATAAATTGTAGGAAACATAATTCTCTACAAAAAAGGTCTCTTAACATTTTGCCGTAGCTCGTTTCGTTTCCGAGATATTTGCAGATATATCTCAAGGGAAGGGGCCTGACGGACATATTTCGAGACATTTCTTCTTCTTGTTGTTCTTCTTCTGCACGGCTAAACTGGAAGTGGCGTTTCCAGCTCGCAATAGCGCAGAGTTATCTCAAAGAAAGGGGCCACGGTGTTTCTGTATCTCTATTATGTTGGTACGGCTTCGGAACTTTTAAATATCTTGATATATCTCGAGGACTACGCATCTGATCAAAAAATATCATAGAACATAAAAAGTAGGAAACTTAATTCGCTACAAATAAAGTCTCTTAACATTTTGCCATAGCTCGCTTCGTTTCCGAGATATTTGCAGATTTATCTCAAGGGAAGGGGCCTGACGGACATATTTCGAGATATTTCTTCTTCTTGTTGTTCTTCTTCTGCACAGCTAAACTGGAAGTGGCGTTTCCAGCTCGCAATAGCGCAGAGTTATCTCAAAGAAAGGGGCCACGGTGTTTCTGTATCTCTATTATGTTGCTGCGGCTTCGGAACTTTTAAATATCTTGATATATCTCGGGAACTACGCATCTGATAAAAAAATATCATAGAACATAAAAAGTAGGAAACTTAATTCTCTACAAAAAAGGTCTCTTAACGTTTTGCCATAGCTCGCTTCGTTTCCGAGATATATGCAGATTTATCTCAAGGGAAGGGGCCTGACGGACATATTTCGAGATATTTCTTCTTCATGTTGTTCTTCTTCTGCACAGCTAAGCTGGAAGTGGCATTTGCAGCTCGCAATAGTGCAGAGTTATCTCAAAGAAAGGGGCCACGGTGTTTCTGTATCTCTATTATGTTGGTGCGGCTTCGGAACTTTTAAATATCTCGATATATCTCGAAAACTACGCTTCTGATAAAAAAATATCATAGAACAAAACTTGTAGGAAACATAATTCTCTACAAAAAAGGTCTCTTAACATTTTGCCATAGCTCGCTTCGTTTCCGAGATATTTGCAGATATATCTCAAGGGAAGGGGCCTGACGGACATATTTCGAGATATTTCTTCTTCTTGTTGTTCTTCTTCTGCACAGCTAAACTGGAAGTGGCATTTCCAGCTCGCAATAGTGCAGAGTTATCTGAAAGAAAGGGGCCACGGTGTTTCTGTATCTCTATTATGTTGGTGCGGCTTCGGAACTTTTAAATATCTTGATATATCTCGAGAACTACGCATCTGATCAAAAAATATCATAGAACATAAAAAGTAGAAAACTTAATTCTCTACAAAAAAGGTCTCTTAACATTTTGCCATAGCTCGCTTCGTTTCCGAGATATTTGCAGATTTATCTCGAGGGAAGGGGCCTGACGGACATATTTCGAGATATTTCTTCTTCTTGTTGTTCTTCTTCTGCACAGCTACGCTGGAAGTGGCATTTGCGGCTCGCACTAGTGCAGAGTTATCTCAAAGAAAGGGGCCACGGTGTTTCTGTATCCCTATTATGTTGGTGCGGCTTCGGAACTTTTAAATATCTCGATATATCTCGAAAACTACGCTTCTGATAAAAAAATATCATAGAACAAAACTTGTAGGAAACGTATTTCTCTACAAAAAAGGTCTCTTAGCATTTTGCCATAGCTCGCTTCGTTTCCGAGATATTTGCAGATATATCTCAAGGGAAGGGGCCTGACGGACATATTTCGAGATATTTCTTCTTCTTGTTGTTCTTCTTCTGCACAGCTAAACTGGAAGTGGCATTTCCAGCTCGCAATAGTGCAGAGTTATCTGAAAGAAAGGGGCCACGGTGTTTCTGTATCTCTATTATGTTGGTGCGGCTTCGGAACTTTTAAATATCTTGATATATCTCGAGAACTACGCATCTGATCAAAAAATATCATAGAACATAAAAAGTAGGAAACTTAATTCTCTACAAAAAAGGTCTCTTAACATTTTGCCATAGCTCGCTTCGTTTCCGAGATATTTGCAGATTTATCTCGAGGGAAGGGGCCTGACGGACATATTTCGAGATATTTCTTCTTCTTGTTGTTCTTCTTCTGCACAGCTAAGCTGGAAGTGGCTTTTGCGGCTCGCACTAGTGCGGAGTTATCTCAAAGAAAGGGGCCACGGTGTTTCTGTATCTCTATTATGTTGGTGCGGCTTCGGAACTTTTAAATATCTTGATATATCTCGAGAACTACGCATCTGATCAAAAAATATCATAGAACATAAAAAGTAGGAAACTTAATTCTCTACAAATAAAGTCTCTTAACATTGTGCCACAGCTCGCTTCGTTTCCGAGATATTTGCAGATTTATCTCAAGGGAAGGGGCCTGACGGACATATTTCGAGATATTTCTTCTTCTTGTTGTTCTTCTTCTGCACAGCTAAGCTGGAAGTGGCATTTGCGGCTCGCACTAGTGCAGAGTTATCTCAAAGAAAGGGGCCACGGTGTTTCTGTATCTCTATTATGTTGGTGCGGCTTCGGAACTTTTAAATATCTTGATATATCTCGAGAACTACGCATCTGATCAAAAAATATCATAGAACATAAAAAGTAGGAAACTTAATTCTCTACAAAAAAGGTCTCTTAACGTTTTGCCATAGCTCGCTTCGTTTCCGAGATATATGCAGATTTATCTCAAGGGAAGGGGCCTGACGGACATATTTCGAGATATTTCTTCTTCTTGTTGTTCTTCTTCTGCACAGCTAAGCTGGAAGTGGCATTTGCGGCTCGCACTAGTGCAGAGTTATCTCAAAGAAAGGGGCCACGGTGTTTCTGTATCTCTATTATGTTGGTGCGGCTTCGGAACTTTTAAATATCTTGATATATCTCGAGAACTACGCATCTGATCAAAAAATATCATAGAACATAAAAAGTAGGAAACTTAATTCTCTACAAAAAAGGTCTCTTAACGTTTTGCCATAGCTCGCTTCGTTTCCGAGATATATGCAGATTTATCTCAAGGGAAGGGGCCTGACGGACATATTTCGAGATATTTCTTCTTCTTGTTGTTCTTCTTCTGCACAGCTAAGCTGGAAGTGGCATTTGCGGCTCGCACTAGTGCAGAGTTATCTCAAAGAAAGGGGCCACGGTGTTTCTGTATCTCTATTATGTTGGTGCGGCTTCGGAACTTTTAAATATCTTGATATATCTCGAGAACTACGCATCTGATCAAAAAATATCATAGAACATAAAAAGTA
Source organism: Osmia lignaria lignaria (assembly GCF_051020975.1). NCBI lineage: Eukaryota > Metazoa > Arthropoda > Insecta > Hymenoptera > Megachilidae > Osmia > Osmia lignaria. Next base: position 16,571,255 of record NW_027478161.1, read on the forward strand.
GGAAACTTAATTCTCTACAAAAAAGGTCTCTTAACGTTTTGCCATAGCTCGCTTCGTTTCCGAGATATATGCAGATTTATCTCAAGGGAAGGGGCCTGACGGACATATTTCGAGATATTTCTTCTTCTTGTTGTTCTTCTTCTGCACAGCTAAACTGGAAGTGGCATTTCCAGCTCGCAATAGTGCAGAGTTATCTGAAAGAAAGGGGCCACGGTGTTTCTGTATCTCTACTATGTTGGTGCGGCTTCGGAACTTTTAAATATCTTGATATATCTCGAGAACTACGCTTCTGATCAAAAAATATCATAGAACATAAATTGTAGGAAACATAATTCTCTACAAAAAACATCTCTTATCATTTTGCCATAGCTCGCTTCGTTTCCGAGATGTTTGCAGATTCAGCTCAAAGGAACGGGCCTGACGGACATATGTCGAGATATTTCTTCTTCTTGTTGTTCTTCTTCTGCACAGCTAAGCTGGAAGTGGCATTTACAGCTCGCAATAGTGCGGAGTTATCTCAAAGAAAGGGGCCACGGTGTTTCTGTATCTCTATTATGTTGGTGCGGCTTCGGAACTTTTAAATATCTTGATATATCTCGAGAACTACGCATCTGATCAAAAAATATCATAGAACATAAATTGTAGGAAACATAATTCTCTACAAAAAACATCTCTTATCATTTTGCCATAGCTCGCTTCGTTTCCGAGATGTTTGCAGATTCAGCTCAAAGGAACGGGCCTGACGGACATATGTCGAGATATTTCTTCTTCTTGTTGTTCTTCTTCTGCACAGCTAAGCTGGAAGTGGCATTTACAGCTCGCAATAGTGCGGAGTTATCTCAAAGAAAGGGGCCACGGTGTTTCTGTATCTCTATTATGTTGGTGCGGCTTCGGAACTTTTAAATATCTTGATATATCTCGAGAACTACGCATCTGATCAAAAAATATCATAGAACATAAAAAGTAGGAAACTTAATTCTCTACAAAAAAGGTCTCTTAACATTTTGCCATAGCTCGCTTCGTTTCCGAGACATTTGCAGATTTATCTCAAGGGAAGGGGCCTGACGGACATATTTCGAGATATTTCTTCTTCTTGTTGTTCTTCTTCTGCACAGCTAAGCTGGAAGCGGCATTTAGAGCTCGCAATAGTGCAGAGTTATCTCAAAGAAAGGTGCCACGGTGTTTCTGTATCTCTATTATGTTGGTGCGGCTTCGGAACTTTTAAATATCTTGATATATCTCGAGAACTACGCATCTGATCAAAAAATATCATAGAACATAAAAAGTAGGCCACTTAATTCACTACAAAAAAGGTCTCTTAACATTTTGCCATAGATCGCTTCGTTTCCGAGATATTTGCAGATTTATCTCAAGGGAAGGGGCCTGACGGACATATTTCGAGACATTTCTTCTTCTTGTTGTTCTTCTTCTGCACAGCTAAGCTGGAAGTGGCATTTGCAGCTCGCAATAGTGCAGAGTTATCTCAAAGAAAGGGGCCACGGTGTTTCTGTATCCCTATTATGTTGGTGCGGCTTCGGAACTTTTAAATATCTTGATATATCTCGAGAACTACGCATCTGATCAAAAAATATCATAGAACATAAATTGTAGGAAACTTAATTCTCTACAAAAAAGGTCTCTTAACCTTTTGCCATAGCTCGCATCGTTTTCGAGATATTTGCAGATTTATCTCAAGGGAAGGGGCCTGACGGACATATTTCGAGATATTTCTTCTTCTTGTTGTTCTTCTTCTGCACAGCTAAGCTGGAAGTGGCATTTGCGGCTCGCAATAGTGCAGGGTTATCTCAAAGAAAGGGGCCACGGTGTTTCTGTATCTCTATTATGTTGGTGCGGCTTCGGAACTTTTAAATATCTCGATATATCTCGGAAACTACGTTTCTGATCAAAAAATATCATAGAACATAAATTGTAGGAAACATAATTCTCTACAAAAAAGGTCTCTTAACATTTTCCCATAGCTCGCTTCGTTTCCGAGATATTTGCAGATATATCTCAAGGGAAGGGGTCTGACGGACATATTTCAAGATAATACTTCTTCTTGTTGTTCTTCTTCTGCACAGCTAAGCTGGAAGTGGCATTTGCGGCTCGTACTAGTGCAGAGTTATCTCAAAGAAAGGGGCCACGGTGTTTCTGTATCTCTATTATGTTGGTGCAGCTTCGGAACTTTTAAATATCTTGATATATCTCGAGAACTACGCATCTGATCAAAAAATATCATAGAACATAAATTGTAGGAAACTTAATTCTCTACAAAAAAGGTCTCTTAACCTTTTGCCATAGCTCGCATCGTTTCCGAGATATTTGCAGATTCAGCTCAAAGGAACGGGCCTGACGGACATATTTCGAGATATTTCTTCTTCTTGTTGTTCTTCTTCTGCACAGCTAAGCTAGAAGTGGCATTTACAGCTCGCAATAGTGCAGAGTTATCTCAAAGAAAGGGGCCACGGTGTTTTTGTATCTCTATTATGTTGGTGCAGCTTCGGAACTTTTAAATATCTTGATATATCTCGAGAACTACGCATCTGATCAAAAAATATCATAGAACACAAAAGGTAGGAAACTTAATTCTCTACCTAAAAGGTCTCTTAACATTTTGCCATAGCTCGCTTCGTTTCCGAGGTATTTGCAGATTTATCTCAAGGGAAGGGGCCTGACGGACATATTTCGAGATATTTCTTCTTCTTGTTGTTCTTCTTCTGCACAGCTAAGCTGGAAGTGGCATTTGCGGCTCGCACTAGTGCAGAGTTATCTCAAAGAAAGGGGCCACTGTTTTTCTGAATCTCTATTATGTTGGTGCGGCTTCGGAGCTTTTAAATATCTCGATATATCTCGAAAACTACGCTTCTGATCAAAAAATATCATAGAACATAAATTGTAGGAAACGTAATTCTCTACAAAAAACGTCTCTGAACATTTTGCCATAGCTCGCTTCGTTTCCGAGATATTTGCAGATTCAGCTCAAAGGAACGGGCCTGACGGACATATTTCGGGATATTCCTTCTTCTTGTTGTTCTTCTTCTGCACAGCTAAGCTGGAAGTGGCATTTGCAGCTCGCAATAGTGCAGAGTTATCTCAAAGAAAGGGGCCACGGTGTTTCTGTATCTCTATTATGTTGGTGCGGCTTCGGAGCTTTTAAATATCTCGATATATCTCGAAAACTACGCTTCTGATTAAAAAATATCATTGAACATAAATTGTAGGAAACATAATTCTCTACAAAAAAGGTCTCTTAACATTTTGCCATAGCTCGTTTCGTTTCCGAGATATTTGCAGATATATCTCAAGGGAAGGGGCCTGACGGACATATTTCGAGATATTTCTTCTTCTTGTTGTTCTTCTTCTGCACAGCTAAGCTAGAAGTGGCATTTACAGCTCGCAATAGTGCAGAGTTATCTCATAGAAAGGGGCCACGGTGTTTCTGTATCTCTATTATGTTGGTGCGGCTTCGGAACTTTTAAATATCTCGATATATCTCGAAAACTACGCTTCTGATCAAAAAATATCATAGAACATAAATTGTAGGAAACATAATACTCTACAAAAAACGTCTCTTAACATTTTGCCATAGCTCGCTTCGTTTCCGAGATATTTGCAGATTTATCTCAAGGGAAGGGGCCTGACGGACATATTTCGAAATATTTCTTCTTCTTGTTGTTCTTCTTCTGCACAGCTAAGCTGGAAGTGGCATTTACAGCTCGCAATAGTGCAGAGTTATCTCATAGAAAGGGGCCACGGTGTTTCTGTATCTCTATTATGTTGGTGCGGCTTCGGAACTTTTAAATATCTCGATATATCTCGAGAACTACGCATCTGATCACAAAATATCATAGAACATAAAAAGTAGGAAACTTAATTCTCTACAAAAAAGGTCTCTTAACATTTTGCCATAGCTCGCTTCGTTTCCGAGATATTTGCAGATTTATCTCAAGGGAATGGGCCTGACGGACATATTTCGAGATATTTCTTCTTGTTGTTCTTCTTCTGCACAGCTATGCTGGAAGTGGCATTTGCGGCTCGCACTAGTGCAGAGTTAGCTCAAAGAAAGGAGCCACGGTGTTTCTGTATCTCTATTATGTTGGTGCGGCTTCGGAACTTTTAAATATCTCGATATATCTCGAAAACTACGCTTCTGATCAAAAAATATCATAGAACATAAATTGTAGGAAACATAATTCTCTACAAAAAAGGTCTCTTAACATTTTGCCATAGCTCGCTTCGTTTCCGAGATATTTGCAGATACATCTCAAGGGAAGGGGCCTGACGGACATATTTCGAGATATTTCTTCTTCTTGTTGTTCTTCTTCTGCACAGCTAAGCTGGAAGTGGCATTTGCAGCTCGCAATAGTGCAGAGTTATCTCAAAGAAAGGGGCCAGGGTGTTTCTGTATCTCTATTATGTTGGTGCGGCTTCGGAACGTTTAAATATCTTGATATATCTCGAGAACTACGCATCTGATCAAAAAATATCATAGAACACAAAAAGTAGGAAACTTAATTCTCTACAAAAAAGGTCTCTAAACATTTTGCCATAGCTCGCTTCGTTTCCGAGGTATTTGCAGATTTATCTCGAGGGAAGGGGCCTGACGGACATATTTCGAGATATTTCTTCTTCTTGTTGTTCTTCTTCTGCACAGCTAAGCTGGAAGTGGCATTTGCGGCTCGCACTAGTGCAGAGTTATCTCAAAGAAAGGGGCCACTGTTTTTCTGAATCTCTATTATGTTGGTGCGGCTTCGGAGCTTTTAAATATCTCGATATATCTCGAAAACTACGCTTCTGATCAAAAAATATCATAGAACATAAATTGTAGGAAACGTAATTCTCTACAAAAAACGTCTCTTAACATTTTGCCATAGCTCGCTTCGTTTCCGAGATATTTGCAGATTCAGCTCAAAGGAACGGGCCTGACGGACATATTTCGAGATATTCCTTCTTCTTGTTGTTCTTCTTCTGCACAGCTAAGCTGGAAGTGGCATTTGCAGCTCGCAATAGTGCAGAGTTATCTCAAAGAAAGGGGCCACGGTGTTTCTGTATCTCTATTATGTTGGTGCGGCTTCGGAGCTTTTAAATATCTCGATATATCTCGAAAACTACGCTTCTGATCAAAAAATATCATTGAACATAAATTGTAGGAAACATAATTCTCTACAAAAAAGGTCTCTTAACATTTTGCCATTGCTCGTTTCGTTTCCGAGATATTTGCAGATATATCTCAAGGGAAGGGGCCTGACGGACATATTTCGAGATATTTCTTCTTCTTGTTGTTCTTCTTCTGCACAGCTAAGCTAGAAGTGGCATTTACAGCTCGCAATAGTGCAGAGTTATCTCATAGAAAGGGGCCACGGTGTTTCTGTATCTCTATTTTGTTGGTGCGGCTTCGGAACTTTTAAATATCTCGATATATCTCGAAAACTACGCTTCTGAGCAAAAAATATCATAGAACATAAATTGTAGGAAACTTAATTCTCTACAAAAAAGGTCTCTTAACCTTTTGCCATAGCTCGCATCGTTTTCGAGATATTTGCAGATTTATCTCAAGGGAAGGGGCCTGACGGACATATTTCGAGATATTTCTTCTTCTTGTTGTTCTTCTTCTGCACAGCTAAGCTGGAAGTGGCATTTGCGGCTCGCAATAGTGCAGGGTTATCTCAAAGAAAGGGGCCACGGTGTTTCTGTATCTCTATTATGTTGGTGCGGCTTCGGAACTTTTAAATATCTCGATATATCTCGGAAACTACGTTTCTGATCAAAAAATATCATAGAACATAAATTGTAGGAAACATAATTCTCTACAAAAAAGGTCTCTTAACATTTTCCCATAGCTCGCTTCGTTTCCGAGATATTTGCAGATATATCTCAAGGGAAGGGGTCTGACGGACATATTTCAAGATAATACTTCTTCTTGTTGTTCTTCTTCTGCACAGCTAAGCTGGAAGTGGCATTTGCGGCTCGTACTAGTGCAGAGTTATCTCAAAGAAAGGGGCCACGGTGTTTCTGTATCTCTATTATGTTGGTGCAGCTTCGGAACTTTTAAATATCTTGATATATCTCGAGAACTACGCATCTGATCAAAAAATATCATAGAACATAAAAAGTAGGAAACTTAATTCTCTACAAATAAAGTCTCTTAACATTTTGCCATAGCTCGCTTCGTTTCCGAGATATTTGCAGATTTATCTCAAGGGAAGGGGCCTGACGGACATATTTCGAGATATTTCTTCTTCTTGTTGTTCTTCTTCTGCACAGCTAAGCTGGAAGTGGCATTTACAGCTCGCAATAGTGCAGAGTTATCTCAAAGAAAGGGGCCACGGTGTTTCTGTATCTCTATTATGTTGGTGCGGCTTCGGAACTTTTAAATATCTCGATATATCTCGAAAACTACGCTTCTGATCAAAAAATATCATAGAACATAAATTGTAGGAAACATAATTCTCTACAAAAAAGGTCTCTTAACATTTTGCCATAGCTCGCTTCGTTTCCGAGATATTTGCAGATACATCTCAAGGGAAGGGGCCTGACGGACATATTTCGAGATATTTCTTCTTCTTGTTGTTCTTCTTCTGCACAGCTAAGCTGGAAGTGGCATTTGCAGCTCGCAATAGTGCAGAGTTATCTCAAAGAAAGGGGCCAGGGTGTTTCCGTATCTCTATTATGTTGGTGCGGCTTCGGAACGTTTAAATATCTTGATATATCTCGAGAACTACGCATCTGATCAAAAAATATCATAGAACACAAAAAGTAGGAAACTTAATTCTCTACAAAAAAGGTCTCTTAACATTTTGCCATAGCTCGCTTCGTTTCCGAGATATTTGCAGATGTATCTCAAGGGAAGAGGCCTGACGGACATATTTCGGGATATTCCTTCTTCTTGTTGTTCTTCTTCTGCACAGCTAAGCTGGAAGTGGCATTTGCAGCTCGCAATAGTGCAGAGTTATCTCAAAGAAAGGGGCCACGGTGTTTCTGTATCTCTATTATGTTGGTGCGGCGTCGGAGCTTTTAAATATCTCGATATATCTCGAAAACTACGCTTCTGATCAAAAAATATCATTGAACATAAATTGTAGGAAACATAATTCTCTACAAAAAAGGTCTCTTAACATTTTGCCATAGCTCGTTTGGTTTCCGAGATATTTGCAGATATATCTCAAGGGAAGGGGCCTGACGGACATATTTCGAGATATTTCTTCTTCTTGTTGTTCTTCTTCTGCACAGCTAAGCTAGAAGTGGCATTTACAGCTCGCAATAGTGCAGAGTTATCTCATAGAAAGGGGCCACGGTGTTTCTGTATCTCTATTATGTTGGTGCGGCTTCGGAACTTTTAAATATCTCCATATATCTCGAAAACTACGCTTCTGATCAAAAAATATCATAGAACATAAATTGTAGGAAACATAATTCTCTACAAAAAACGTCTCTTAACATTTTGCCATAGCTCGCTTCGTTTCCGAGATATTTGCAGATTTATCTCAAGGGAAGGGGCCTGACGGACATATTTCGAGATATTTCTTCTTGTTGTTCTTCTTCTGCACAGCTATGCTGGAAGTGGCATTTGCGGCTCGCCCTAGTGCAGAGTTATCTCAAAGAAAGGGGCCACGGTGTTTCTGAATCTCTATTATGTTGGTGCGGCTTCGGAGCTTTTAAATATCTCGATTTATCTCGAAAACTACGCTTCTGATCAAAAAATATCATAGAACATAAATTGTAGGAAACGTAATTCTCTACAAAAAACGTCTCTTAACATTTTGCCATAGCTCGCTTGGTTTCCGAGATATTTGCAGATTCAGCTCAAAGGAACGGGCCTGACGGACATATTTCGAGATATTTCTTCTTCTTGTTGTTCTTCTTCTGCACAGCTAAGCTAGAAGTGGCATTTACAGCTCGCAATAGTGCAGAGTTATCTCAAAGAAAGGGGCCACGGTGTTTTTGTATCTCTATTATGTTGGTGCAGCTTCGGAACTTTTAAATATCTTGATATATCTCGAGAACTACGCATCTGATCAAAAAATATCATAGAACACAAAAGGTAGGAAACTTAATTCTCTACCTAAAAGGTCTCTTAACATTTTGCCATAGCTCGCTTCGTTTCCGAGGTATTTGCAGATTTATCTCAAGGGAAGGGGCCTGACGGACATATTTCGAGATATTTCTTCTTCTTGTTGTTCTTCTTCTGCACAGCTAAGCTGGAAGTGGCATTTGCGGCTCGCACTAGTGCAGAGTTATCTCAAAGAAAGGGGCCACTGTTTTTCTGAATCTCTATTATGTTGGTGCGGCTTCGGAGCTTTTAAATATCTCGATATATCTCGAAAACTACGCTTCTGATCAAAAAATATCATAGAACATAAATTGTAGGAAACGTAATTCTCTACAAAAAACGTCTCTGAACATTTTGCCATAGCTCGCTTCGTTTCCGAGATATTTGCAGATTCAGCTCAAAGGAACGGGCCTGACGGACATATTTCGGGATATTCCTTCTTCTTGTTGTTCTTCTTCTGCACAGCTAAGCTGGAAGTGGCATTTGCAGCTCGCAATAGTGCAGAGTTATCTCAAAGAAAGGGGCCACGGTGTTTCTGTATCTCTATTATGTTGGTGCGGCTTCGGAGCTTTTAAATATCTCGATATATCTCGAAAACTACGCTTCTGATCAAAAAATATCATTGAACATAAATTGTAGGAAACATAATTCTCTACAAAAAAGGTCTCTTAACATTTTGCCATAGCTCGTTTCGTTTCCGAGATATTTGCAGATATATCTCAAGGGAAGGGGCCTGACGGACATATTTCGAGATATTTCTTCTTCTTGTTGTTCTTCTTCTGCACAGCTAAGCTAGAAGTGGCATTTACAGCTCGCAATAGTGCAGAGTTATCTCATAGAAAGGGGCCACGGTGTTTCTGTATCTCTATTATGTTGGTGCGGCTTCGGAACTTTTAAATATCTCGATATATCTCGAAAACTACGCTTCTGATCAAAAAATATCATAGAACATAAATTGTAGGAAACATAATACTCTACAAAAAACGTCTCTTAACATTTTGCCATAGCTCGCTTCGTTTCCGAGATATTTGCAGATTTATCTCAAGGGAAGGGGCCTGACGGACATATTTCGAAATATTTCTTCTTCTTGTTGTTCTTCTTCTGCACAGCTAAGCTGGAAGTGGCATTTACAGCTCGCAATAGTGCAGAGTTATCTCATAGAAAGGGGCCACGGTGTTTCTGTATCTCTATTATGTTGGTGCGGCTTCGGAACTTTTAAATATCTCGATATATCTCGAGAACTACGCATCTGATCACAAAATATCATAGAACATAAAAAGTAGGAAACTTAATTCTCTACAAAAAAGGTCTCTTAACATTTTGCCATAGCTCGCTTCGTTTCCGAGATATTTGCAGATTTATCTCAAGGGAATGGGCCTGACGGACATATTTCGAGATATTTCTTCTTGTTGTTCTTCTTCTGCACAGCTATGCTGGAAGTGGCATTTGCGGCTCGCACTAGTGCAGAGTTAGCTCAAAGAAAGGAGCCACGGTGTTTCTGTATCTCTATTATGTTGGTGCGGCTTCGGAACTTTTAAATATCTCGATATATCTCGAAAACTACGCTTCTGATCAAAAAATATCATAGAACATAAATTCTAGGAAACATAATTCTCTACAAAAAAGGTCTCTTAAGATTTTGCCATAGCTCGCTTGGTTTCCGAGATATTTGCAGATTTATCTCAAGGAAAGGGGCCTGACGGACATATTTCGAGATATTTCTTCTTGTTGTTCTTCTTCTGCACAGCTATGCTGGAAGTGGCATTTGCGGCTCGCCCTAGTGCAGAGTTATCTCAAAGAAAGGGGCCACGGTGTTTCTGCATCTCTATTATGTTGGTGCGGCTTCGGAACTTTTAAATATCTCGATATATCTCGAAAACTACGCTTCTGATCAAAAAATATCATAGAACATAAATTGTAGGAAACATAATTCTCTACAAAAAAGGTCTCTTAACATTTTGCCATAGCTCGCTTCGTTTCCGAGATATTTGCAGATACATCTCAAGGGAAGGGGCCTGACGGACATATTTCGAGATATTTCTTCTTCTTGTTGTTCTTCTTCTGCACAGCTAAGCTGGAAGTGGCATTTGCAGCTCGCAATAGTGCAGAGTTATCTCAAAGAAAGGGGCCAGGGTGTTTCTGTATCTCTATTATGTTGGTGCGGCTTCGGAACGTTTAAATATCTTGATATATCTCGAGAACTACGCATCTGATCAAAAAATATCATAGAACACAAAAAGTAGGAAACTTAATTCTCTACAAAAAAGGTCTCTAAACATTTTGCCATAGCTCGCTTCGTTTCCGAGGTATTTGCAGATTTATCTCGAGGGAAGGGGCCTGACGGACATATTTCGAGATATTTCTTCTTCTTGTTGTTCTTCTTCTGCACAGCTAAGCTGGAAGTGGCATTTGCGGCTCGCACTAGTGCAGAGTTATCTCAAAGAAAGGGGCCACTGTTTTTCTGAATCTCTATTATGTTGGTGCGGCTTCGGAGCTTTTAAATATCTCGATATATCTCGAAAACTACGCTTCTGATCAAAAAATATCATAGAACATAAATTGTAGGAAACGTAATTCTCTACAAAAAACGTCTCTTAACATTTTGCCATAGCTCGCTTCGTTTCCGAGATATTTGCAGATTCAGCTCAAAGGAACGGGCCTGACGGACATATTTCGAGATATTCCTTCTTCTTGTTGTTCTTCTTCTGCACAGCTAAGCTGGAAGTGGCATTTGCAGCTCGCAATAGTGCAGAGTTATCTCAAAGAAAGGGGCCACGGTGTTTCTGTATCTCTATTATGTTGGTGCGGCTTCGGAGCTTTTAAATATCTCGATATATCTCGAAAACTACGCTTCTGATCAAAAAATATCATTGAACATAAATTGTAGGAAACATAATTCTCTACAAAAAAGGTCTCTTAACATTTTGCCATTGCTCGTTTCGTTTCCGAGATATTTGCAGATATATCTCAAGGGAAGGGGCCTGACGGACATATTTCGAGATATTTCTTCTTCTTGTTGTTCTTCTTCTGCACAGCTAAGCTAGAAGTGGCATTTACAGCTCGCAATAGTGCAGAGTTATCTCATAGAAAGGGGCCACGGTGTTTCTGTATCTCTATTATGTTGGTGCGGCTTCGGAACTTTTAAATATCTCGATATATCTCGAAAACTACGCTTCTGATCAAAAAATATCATAGAACATAAATTGTAGGAAACGTAATTGTCTACAAAAAACGTCTCTGAACATTTTGCCATAGCTCGCTTCGTTTCCGAGATATTTGCAGATTCAGCTCAAAGGAACGGGCCTGACGGACATATTTCGGGATATTCCTTCTTCTTGTTGTTCTTCTTCTGCACAGCTAAGCTGGAAGTGGCATTTGCAGCTCGCAATAGTGCAGAGTTATCTCAAAGAAAGGGGCCACGGTGTTTCTGTATCTCTATTATGTTGGTGCGGCTTCGGAGCTTTTAAATATCTCGATATATCTCGAAAACTACGCTTCTGATCAAAAAATATCATTGAACATAAATTGTAGGAAACATAATTCTCTACAAAAAAGGTCTCTTAACATTTTGCCATAGCTCGTTTCGTTTCCGAGATATTTGCAGATATATCTCAAGGGAAGGGGCCTGACGGACATATTTCGAGATATTTCTTCTTCTTGTTGTTCTTCTTCTGCACAGCTAAGCTGGAAGTGGCATTTACAGCTCGCAATAGTGCAGAGTTATCTCATAGAAAGGGGCCACGGTGTTTCTGTATCTCTATTATGTTGGTGCGGCTTCGGAACTTTTAAATATCTCGATATATCTCGAGAACTACGCATCTGATCACAAAATATCATAGAACATAAAAAGTAGGAAACTTAATTCTCTACAAAAAAGGTCTCTTAACATTTTGCCATAGCTCGCTTCGTTTCCGAGATATTTGCAGATTTATCTCAAGGGAATGGGCCTGACGGACATATTTCGAGATATTTCTTCTTGTTGTTCTTCTTCTGCACAGCTATGCTGGAAGTGGCATTTGCGGCTCGCACTAGTGCAGAGTTAGCTCAAAGAAAGGAGCCACGGTGTTTCTGTATCTCTATTATGTTGGTGCGGCTTCGGAACTTTTAAATATCTCGATATATCTCGAAAACTACGCTTCTGATCAAAAAATATCATAGAACATAAATTCTAGGAAACATAATTCTCTACAAAAAAGGTCTCTTAAGATTTTGCCATAGCTCGCTTGGTTTCCGAGATATTTGCAGATTTATCTCAAGGAAAGGGGCCTGACGGACATATTTCGAGATATTTCTTCTTGTTGTTCTTCTTCTGCACAGCTATGCTGGAAGTGGCATTTGCGGCTCGCCCTAGTGCAGAGTTATCTCAAAGAAAGGGGCCACGGTGTTTCTGCATCTCTATTATGTTGGTGCGGCTTCGGAACTTTTAAATATCTCGATATATCTCGAAAACTACGCTTCTGATCAAAAAATATCATAGAACATAAATTGTAGGAAACATAATTCTCTACAAAAAAGGTCTCTTAACATTTTGCCATAGCTCGCTTCGTTTCCGAGATATTTGCAGATACATCTCAAGGGAAGGGGCCTGACGGACATATTTCGAGATATTTCTTCTTCTTGTTGTTCTTCTTCTGCACAGCTAAGCTGGAAGTGGCATTTGCAGCTCGCAATAGTGCAGAGTTATCTCAAAGAAAGGGGCCAGGGTGTTTCTGTATCTCTATTATGTTGGTGCGGCTTCGGAACGTTTAAATATCTTGATATATCTCGAGAACTACGCATCTGATCAAAAAATATCATAGAACACAAAAAGTAGGAAACTTAATTCTCTACAAAAAAGGTCTCTAAACATTTTGCCATAGTTCGCTTCGTTTCCGAGGTATTTGCAGATTTATCTCGAGGGAAGGGGCCTGACGGACATATTTCGAGATATTTCTTCTTCTTGTTGTTCTTCTTCTGCACAGCTAAGCTGGAAGTGGCATTTGCGGCTCGCACTAGTGCAGAGTTATCTCAAAGAAAGGGGCCACTGTTTTTCTGAATCTCTATTATGTTGGTGCGGCTTCGGAGCTTTTAAATATCTCGATATATCTCGAAAACTACGCTTCTGATCAAAAAATATCATAGAACATAAATTGTAGGAAACGTAATTCTCTACAAAAAACGTCTCTTAACATTTTGCCATAGCTCGCTTCGTTTCCGAGATATTTGCAGATTCAGCTCAAAGGAACGGGCCTGACGGACATATTTCGAGATATTTCTTCTTCTTGTTGTTCTTCTTCTGCACAGCTAAGCTAGAAGTGGCATTTACAGCTCGCAATAGTGCAGAGTTATCTCAAAGAAAGGGGCCACGGTGTTTTTGTATCTCTATTATGTTGGTGCAGCTTCGGAACTTTTAAATATCTTGATATATCTCGAGAACTACGCATCTGATCAAAAAATATCATAGAACATAAAAAGTAGGAAACTTAATTCTCTACAAATAAAGTCTCTTAACATTTTGCCATAGCTCGCTTCGTTTCCGAGATATTTGCAGATTTATCTCAAGGGAAGGGGCCTGACGGACATATTTCGAGATATTTCTTCTTCTTGTTGTTCTTCTTCTGCACAGCTAAGCTGGAAGTGGCATTTACAGCTCGCAATAGTGCAGAGTTATCTCATAGAAAGGGGCCACGGTGTTTCTGTATCTCTATTATGTTGGTGCGGCTTCGGAACGTTTAAATATCTTGATATATCTCGAGAACTACGCATCTGATCAAAAAATATCATAGAACACAAAAAGTAGGAAACTTAATTCTCTACCTAAAAGGTCTCTTAACATTTTGCCATAGCTCGCTTCGTTTCCGAGGTATTTGCAGATTTATCTCAAGGGAAGGGGCCTGACGGACATATTTCGAGATATTTCTTCTTCTTGTTGTTCTTCTTCTGCACAGCTAAGCTGGAAGTGGCATTTGCGGCTCGCACTAGTGCAGAGTTATCTCAAGGAAAGGGGCCACTGTTTTTTTGAATCTCTATTATGTTGGTGCGGCTTCGGAGCTTTTAAATATCTCGATATATCTCGAAAACTACGCTTCTGATCAAAAAATATCATAGAACATAAATTGTAGGAAACGTAATTCTCTACAAAAAACGTCTCTGAACATTTTGCCATAGCTCGCTTCGTTTCCGAGATATTTGCAGATTCAGCTCAAAGGAACGGGCCTGACGGACATATTTCGGGATATTCCTTCTTCTTGTTGTTCTTCTTCTGCACAGCTAAGCTGGAAGTGGCATTTGCAGCTCGCAATAGTGCAGAGTTATCTCAAAGAAAGGGGCCACGGTGTTTCTGTACCTCTATTATGTTGGTGCAGCTTCGGAACTTTTAAATATCTTGATATATCTCGAGAACTACGCATCTGATCAAAAAATATCATCGAACATATAAAGTAGGAAACTTAATTCTCTACAAAAAAGGTCTCTTAACATTTTGCCATAGCTCGTTTCGTTTCCGAGATATTTGCAGATATATCTCAAGGGAAGGGGCCTGACGGACATATTTCGAGATATTTCTTCTTCTTGTTGTTCTTCTTCTGCACAGCTAAGCTAGAAGTGGCATTTACAGCTCGCAATAGTGCAGAGTTATCTCATAGAAAGGGGCCACGGTGTTTCTGTATCTCTATTATGTTGGTGCGGCTTCGGAACTTTTAAATATCTCGATATATCTCGAAAACTACGCTTCTGATCAAAAAATATCATAGAACATAAATTGTAGGAAACATAATACTCTACAAAAAACGTCTCTTAACATTTTGCCATAGCTCGCTTCGTTTCCGAGATATTTGCAGATTTATCTCAAGGGAAGGGGCCTGACGGACATATTTCGAAATATTTCTTCTTCTTGTTGTTCTTCATCTGCACAGCTAAGCTGGAAGTGGCATTTGCAGGTCGCAATAGTGCAGAGTTATCTCAAAGAAAGGGGCCACGGTGTTTCTGTATCTCTATTATGTTGGTGCGGCTTCGGAACTTTTAAATATCTTGATATATCTCGAGAACTACGCATCTGATCAAAAAATATCATAGAACATAAAAAGTAGGAAACTTAATTCTCTACAAAAAAGGTCTCTCAACATTTTGCCATATCTCGCTTCGTTTCCGAGATATTTGCAGATTTATCTCAAGGGAAGTGGCCTGACGGACATATTTCGAGATATTTCTTCTTCTTGTTGTTCTTCTTCTGCACAGCTAAGCTGGAAGTGGCATTTGCAGCTCGCAATAGTGCAGAGTTATCTCAAAGAATGGGGCCACTGTGTTTCTGTATCTCTATTATGTTGGTGCGGCTTCGGAACTTTTAAATATCTTCATATATCTCGAGAACTACGCATCTGATCAAAAAATATCATAGAACATAAAAAGTAGGAAACTTAATTCTCTACAAAAAAGGTATCTTAACATTTTGCCATAGCTCGCTTCGTTTCCGAGATATTTGCAGATTTATCTCAAGGGAAGGGGCCTGACGGACATATTTCGAAATATTTCTTCTTCTTGTTGTTCTTCTTCTGCACAGCTAAGCTGGAAGTGGCATTTGCAGGTCGCAATAGTGCAGAGTTATCTCAAAGAAAGGGGCCACGATGTTTCTGTATCTCTATTATGTTGGTGCGGCTTCGGAACTTTTAAATATCTCGATATATCACGAAAACTACGCTTCTGATCAAAAAATATCATACAACGTAAATTGTAGGAAACATAATTCTCTACAAAAAAGGTCTCTTAACATTTTGCTATAGCTCGCTTTGTTTCCGAGATATTTGCAGATTTATCTCAAGGGAAGGGGTCTGACGGACATATTTCGAGATATTTCTTCTTCTTGTTGTTCTTCTTCTGCACAGCTAAGCTCGAAGTGGCATTTGCAGCTCGCAATAGTGCAGAGTTACCTCAAGGAAAGAGGCCACGGTGTTTCTGTACCTCTATTATGTTGGTGCAGCTTCGGAACTTTTAAATATCTCGATATACCTCGAAAACTACGCTTCTGATCAAAAAATATCATAGAACATAAATTGTAGGAAACATAATTCTCTACAAAAAACGTCTCTTAACATTTTGCCATAGCTCGCTTCGTTTCCGAGATATTTGCAGATTCAGCTCAAAGGAACGGGCCTGACGGACATATTTCAAGATAATACTTCTTCTTGTTGTTCTTCTTCTGCACTGCTGAGCTGGAAGTGGCATTTACAGCTCGCAATAGTGCAGAGTTATCTCAAAGAAAGGGGCCACGGTGTTTCTGTATCTCTATTATGTTGGTGCGGCTTCGGAACTTTTAAATATCTTGATATATCTCGAGAACTACGCATCTGATCAAAAAATATCATAGAACATAAAAAGTAGGAAGCTTAATTCTCTACAAATAAGGTCTCTTAACATGTTGCCATAGCTCGCTTTGTTTCCGAGATATTTGCAGATTTATCTCAAGGGAAGGGGCCTGACGGACATATTTCAAGATAATACTTCTTCTTGTTGTTCTTCTTCTGCACTGCTGAGCTGGAAGTGGCATTTACAGCTCGCAATAGTGCAGAGTTATCTCATAGAAAGGGGCCACGGTGTTTCTGTATCTCTATTATGTTGGTGCAGCTTCGGAACTTTTAAATATCTTGATATATCTCGAGAACTACGCATCTGATCAAAAAATATCATACAACATAAAAAGTAGGAAACTTAATTCTCTACAAAAAAGGTCTCTTAACATTTTGCCATAGCTCGCTTCGTTTCCGAGATATTTGCAGATTTATCTCAAGGGAAGGGGCCTGACGGACATATTTCGAGATATTTCTTCTTCTTGTTGTTCTTCTTCTGCACAGCTAAGCTGGAAGTGGCATTTGCAGCTCGCAATAGTGCAGCGTTATCTCAAAGAAAGGGGCCACGGTGTTTCTGTATCTCTATTATGTTGGTGCGGCTTCGGAACTTTTAAATATCTTGATATATGTCGAGAACTACGCATCTGATCAAAAAATATCATAGAACATAAAAAGTAGGAAACTTAATTCTCTACAAAAAAGGCCTCTTAACATTTTGCAATAGCTCGCTTCGTTTCCGAGATATTTGCAGATTTAGCTCAACGGAAGGGGCCTGACGGACATATTCCGAGATATTTCTTCTTCTTGTTGTTCCTCTTCTGCACAGCTAAGCTGGAAGTGGCATTTGCAGCTCGCAATAGTGCAGAGTTATCTCAAAGAAAGAGGCCACGGTGTTTCTGTACCTCTATTATGTTGGTGCACCTTCGGAACTTTTAAATATCTTGATATATCTCGAGAACTACGCATCTGATCAAAAAATATCATAGAAGATAAAAAGTAGGAAACTTAATTCTCTACAAAAAAGGTCTCTTAACATTTTGCCGTAGCTCTCTTCGTTTCCGAGATATTTGCAGATTTATCTCAAGGGAAGGGGCCTGACGGACATATTTCGAGATATTTCTTCTTCTTGTTGTTCTTCTTCTGCACAGCTAAGCTGGAAGTGGCATTTACAGCTCGCAATAGTGCAGAGTTATCTCAAAGAAAGGGGCCACGGTGTTTCTGTATCTCTATTATGTTGGTGCGGCTTCGGAACTTTTAAATATCTTGATATATGTCGAGAACTACGCATCTGATCAAAAAATATCATAGAACATAAAAAGTAGGAAGCTTAATTCTCTACAAATAAGGTCTCTTAACATGTTGCCATAGCTCGCTTCGTTTCCGAGATATTTGCAGATTCAGCTCAAAGGAACGGGCCTGACGGACATATTTCGAGATATTTCTTCTTCTTGTTGTTCTTCTTCTGCACAGCTAAGCTGGAAGTGGCATTTACAGCTCGCAATAGTGCAGAGTTATCTCAAAGAAAGGGGCCACGGTGTTTCTGTATCTCTATTATGTTGGTGCGGCTTCGGAACTTTTAAATATCTTGATATATCTCGAGAACTACGCATCTGATCAAAAAATATCATAGAACATAAAAAGTAGGAAGCTTAATTCTCTACAAATAAGGTCTCTTAACATGTTGCCATAGCTCGCTTCGTTTCCGAGATATTTGCAGATTTATCTCAAGGGAAGGGGCCTGACGGACATATTTCAAGATAATACTTCTTCTTGTTGTTCTTCTTCTGCACTGCTGAGCTGGAAGTGGCATTTACAGCTCGCAATAGTGCAGAGTTATCTCATAGAAAGGGGCCACGGTGTTTCTGTATCTCTATTATGTTGGTGCAGCTTCGGAACTTTTAAATATCTTGATATATCTCGAGAACTACGCATCTGATCAAAAAATATCATAGAACATAAAAAGTAGGAAAGTTAATTCTCTACAAAAAAGCTCTCTTAACATTTTGCCATAGCTCGCTTCGTTTCCGAGATATTTGCAGATTTATCTCAAGGGAAGGGGTCTGACGGACATATTTCTAGATATTTCTTCTTCTTGTTGTTCTTCTTCTGCACAGCTAAGCTGGAAGTGGCATTTGCAGCTCGCAATAGTGCAGAGTTATCTCAAAGAAAGGGGCCACGGTGTTTCTGTATCTCTATTATGTTGGCGCGGCTTCGGAACTTTTAAATATCTTGATATATCTCGAGAACTACGCATCTGATCAAAAAATATCATAGAACATAAAAAGTAGGAAACTTAATTCTCTACAAATAAGGTCTCTTAACATTTTGCCATAGCTCGCTTCGTTTCCGAGATATTTGCAGATTCAGCTCAAAGGAACGGGCCTGACGGACATATTTCGAGATATTTCTTCTTCTTGTTGTTCTTCCTCTGCACAGCTAAGCTGGAAGTGGCATTTGCAGCTCGCAATAGTGCAGAGTTATCTCAAAGAAAGGGGCCACGGTGTTTCTGTATCTCTATTATGTTGGTGCGGCTTCGGAACTTTTAAATATCTTGATATATCTCGAGAACTACGCATCTGATCAAAAAACATCATAGAACATAAAAAGTAGGAAACCTAATTCTCTACAAAAAAGGTCTCTTAACATTTTGCCATAGCTCGCTTCGTTTCCGAGATATTTGCAGATTTATCTCAAGGGAAGGGGCCTGACGGACATATTTCGAGATATTTCTTCTTCTTGTTGTTCTTCTTCTGCACAGCTAAGCTGAAAGTGGCATTTGCGGCTCGCACTAGTGCAGAGTTATCTCAAAGAAAGGGGCCACGGTGTTTCTGTATCTCTATTATGTTGGTGCGACTTCGGAACTTTTAAATATCTTGATATATCTCGAGAACTACGCGTCTGATCAAAAAATATCATAGAACTTAAAAAGTAGGAAGCTTAATTCTCTACAAATAAGGTCTCTTAACATTTTGCCATAGCTCGCTTCGTTTCCGAGATATTTGCAGATTTATCTCAAGGGAAGGGGCCTGACGGACATATTTCAAGATAATACTTCTTCTTGTTGTTCTTCTTCTGCACTGCTGAGCTGGAAGTGGCATTTACAGCTCGCAATAGTGCAGAGTTATCTCATAGAAAGGGGCCACGGTGTTTCTGTATCTCTATTATGTTGGTGCAGCTTCGGAACTTTTAAATATCTTGATATATCTCGAGAACTACGCATCTGATCAAAAAATATCATAGAACATAAAAAGTAGGAAACTTAATTCTCTACAAATAAGGTCTCTTAACATTTTGCCATAGCTCGCTTCGTTTCCGAGATATTTGCAGATTCAGCTCAAAGGAACGGGCCTGACGGACATATTTCGAGATATTTCTTCTTCTTGTTGTTCTTCCTCTGCACAGCTAAGCTGGAAGTGGCATTTGCAGCTCGCAATAGTGCAGAGTTATCTCAAAGAAAGGGGCCACGGTGTTTCTGTATCTCTATTATGTTGGTGCGGCTTCGGAACTTTTAAATATCTTGATATATCTCGAGAACTACGCATCTGATCAAAAAACATCATAGAACATAAAAAGTAGGAAACCTAATTCTCTACAAAAAAGGTCTCTTAACATTTTGCCATAGCTCGCTTCGTTTCCGAGATATTTGCAGATTTATCTCAAGGGAAGGGGCCTGACGGACATATTTCGAGATATTTCTTCTTCTTGTTGTTCTTCTTCTGCAAAGCTAAGCTGGAAGTGGCATTTGCGGCTCGCACTAGTGCAGAGTTATCTCAAAGAAAGGGGCCACGGTGTTTCTGTATCTCTATTATGTTGGTGCGACTTCGGAACTTTTAAATATCTTGATATATCTCGAGAACTACGCGTCTGATCAAAAAATATCATAGAACTTAAAAAGTAGGAAACATAATTCTCTACAAAAAAGGTCTCTTAACATTTTGCCATAGCTCGCTTCGTTTCCGAGATATTTGCAGATTTATCTCAAGGGAAGGGGCCTGACGGACATATTTCGAGATATTTCTTCTTCTTGTTGTTCTTCTTCTGCACAGCTAAGCTGGAAGTGGCATTTGCAGCTCGCAATAGTGCAGCGTTATCTCAAAGAAAGGGGCCACGGTGTTTCTGTATCTCTATTATGTTGGTGCGGCTTCGGAACTTTTAAATATCTTGATATATGTCGAGAACTACGCATCTGATCAAAAAATATCATAGAACATAAAAAGTAGGAAACTTAATTCTCTACAAAAAAGGCCTCTTAACATTTTGCAATAGCTCGCTTCGTTTCCGAGATATTTGCAGATTTAGCTCAACGGAAGGGGCCTGACGGACATATTCCGAGATATTTCTTCTTCTTGTTGTTCCTCTTCTGCACAGCTAAGCTGGAAGTGGCATTTGCAGCTGGCAATAGTGCAGAGTTATCTCAAAGAAAGAGGCCACGGTGTTTCTGTACCTCTATTATGTTGGTGCACCTTCGGAACTTTTAAATATCTTGATATATCTCGAGAACTACGCATCTGATCAAAAAATATCATAGAAGATAAAAAGTAGGAAACTTAGTTCTCTACAAAAAAGGTCTCTTAACATTTTGCCGTAGCTCTCTTCGTTTCCGAGATATTTGCAGATTTATCTCAAGGGAAGGGGCCTGACGGACATATTTCGAGATATTTCTTCTTCTTGTTGTTCTTCTTCTGCACAGCTAAGCTGGAAGTGGCATTTACAGCTCGCAATAGTGCAGAGTTATCTCAAAGAAAGGGGCCACGGTGTTTCTGTATCTCTATTATGTTGGTGCGGCTTCGGAACTTTTAAATATCTTGATATATGTCGAGAACTACGCATCTGATCAAAAAATATCATAGAACATAAAAAGTAGGAAGCTTAATTCTCTACAAATAAGGTCTCTTAACATGTTGCCATAGCTCGCTTCGTTTCCGAGATATTTGCAGATTCAGCTCAAAGGAACGGGCCTGACGGACATATTTCGAGATATTTCTTCTTCTTGTTGTTCTTCTTCTGCACAGCTAAGCTGGAAGTGGCATTTACAGCTCGCAATAGTGCAGAGTTATCTCAAAGAAAGGGGCCACGGTGTTTCTGTATCTCTATTATGTTGGTGCGGCTTCGGAACTTTTAAATATCTTGATATATCTCGAGAACTACGCATCTGATCAAAAAATATCATAGAACATAAAAAGTAGGAAGCTTAATTCTCTACAAATAAGGTCTCTTAACATTTTGCCATAGCTCGCTTCGTTTCCGAGATATTTGCAGATTCAGCTCAAAGGAAGGGGCCTGACGGACATATTTCAAGATAATACTTCTTCTTGTTGTTCTTCTTCTGCACTGCTGAGCTGGAAGTGGCATTTACAGCTCGCAATAGTGCAGAGTTATCTCATAGAAAGGGGCCACGGTGTTTCTGTATCTCTATTATGTTGGTGCAGCTTCGGAACTTTTAAATATCTTGATATATCTCGAGAACTACGCATCTGATCAAAAAATATCATAGAACATAAAAAGTAGGAAACTTAATTCTCTACAATAAAGGTCTCTCAACATTTTGCCATAGCTCGCTTCGTTTCCGAGATATTTGCAGATTTATCTCAAGGGAAGGGGTCTGACGGACATATTTCTAGATATTTCTTCTTCTTGTTGTTCTTCTTCTGCACAGCTAAGCTGGAAGTGGCATTTGCAGCTCGCAATAGTGCAGAGTTATCTCAAAGAAAGGGGCCACGGTGTTTCTGTATCTCTATTATGTTGGCGCGGCTTCGGAACTTTTAATATCTTGATATATCTCGAGAACTACGCATCTGATCAAAAAATATCATAGAACATAAAAAGTAGGAAACTTAATTCTCTACAAATAAGGTCTCTTAACATTTTGCCATAGCTCGCGTCGTTTCCGAGATATTTGCAGATTCAGCTCAAAGGAACGGGCCTGACGGACATATTTCGAGATATTTCTTCTTCTTGTTGTTCTTCCTCTGCACAGCTAAGCTGGAAGTGGCATTTGCAGCTCGCAATAGTGCAGAGTTATCTCAAAGAAAGGGGCCACGGTGTTTCTGTATCTCTATTATGTTGGTGCGGCTTCGGAACTTTTAAATATCTTGATATATCTCGAGAACTACGCATCTGATCAAAAAACATCATAGAACATAAAAAGTAGGAAACCTAATTCTCTACAAAAAAGGTCTCTTAACATTTTGCCATAGCTCGCTTCGTTTCCGAGATATTTGCAGATTTATCTCAAGGGAAGGGGCCTGACGGACATATTTCGAGATATTTCTTCTTCTTGTTGTTCTTCTTCTGCACAGCTAAGCTGGAAGTGGCATTTGCGGCTCGCACTAGTGCAGAGTTATCTCAAAGAAAGGGGCCACGGTGTTTCTGTATCTCTATTATGTAGGTGCGGCTTCGGAACTTTTAAATATCTTGATATATCTCGAGAACTACGCATCTGATCAAAAAATATCATAGAACATAGAAAGTAGGAAACTTAATTCTCTACAAAAAAGGTCT
This sequence comes from Osmia lignaria lignaria, assembly GCF_051020975.1. Classification (NCBI taxonomy): domain Eukaryota; kingdom Metazoa; phylum Arthropoda; class Insecta; order Hymenoptera; family Megachilidae; genus Osmia; species Osmia lignaria. The sequence continues at coordinate 16,594,127 of NW_027478161.1, forward strand.
CTTAACATTTTGCCGTAGCTCTCTTCGGTTCCGAGATATTCGCAGATTTATCTCAAGGGAAGGGGCCTGACGGACATATTTCGAGATATTTCTTCTTCTTGTTGTTCTTCTTCTGCACAGCTAAGCTGGAAGTGGCATTTGCAGCTCGCAATAGTGCAGAGTTATCTCAAAGAAAGGGGCCACGGTGTTTCTGTATCTCTATTATGTTGGTGCGGCTTCGGAACTTTTAAATATCTTGATATATGTCGAGAACTACGCATCTGATCAAAAAATATCATAGAACATAAAAAGTAGGAAACTTAATTCTCTACAAAAAAGGTCTCTTAACATTTTGCCATAGCTCGCTTCGTTTCCGAGATATTTGCAGATTTACCTCAAGGGAAGGGGCCTGACGGACATATTTCGAGATATTTCTTCTTCTTGTTGTTCTTCTTCTGCACAGCTAAACTGTAAGTGGCATTTCCTGCTCGCAATAGTGCAGAGTTATCTCAAGGAAAGGGGCCACGGTGTTTCTGTATCTCTATTATGTTGGTGCGACTTCGGAACTTTTAAATATCTTGATATATCTCGAGAACTACGCGTCTGATCAAAAAATATCATAGAACTTAAAAAGTAGGAAACATAATTCTCTACAAAAAAGGTCTCTTAACATTTTGCCATAGCTCGCTTCGTTTCCGAGATATTTGCAGATTTATCTCAAGGGAAGGGGCCTGACGGACATATTTCGAGATATTTCTTCTTCTTGTTGTTCTTCTTCTGCACAGCTAAGCTGGAAGTGGCATTTGCAGCTCGCAATAGTGCAGCGTTATCTCAAAGAAAGGGGCCACGGTGTTTCTGTATCTCTATTATGTTGGTGCGGCTTCGGAACTTTTAAATATCTCGATATATCTCGAAAACTACGCTTCTGATCAAAAAATATCATAGAACATAAATAGTAGGAAACTTAATTCTCTACAAAACAGGTCTCTCAACATTTTGCCATAGCTCGCTTCGTTTCCGAGATATTTGCAGATTTATCTCAAGGGAAGGGGCCTAACGGACATATTTCCAGATATTTCTTCTTCTTGTTGTTCTTCTTCTGCACAGCTAAGCTGGAAGTGGCCTTTGCGGCTCGCACTAGTGCAGAGTTATCTCAAAGAAAGGGGCCACGGTGTTTCTGTATCTCTATTATGTTGCTGCGGCTTCGGAACTTTTAAATATCTCGATATATTTCGAAAACTACGCTTCTGATCAAAAAATATCGGAGAACGTAAATTGTAGGAAACATAATTCTCTACAAAAAAGGCCTCTTAACATTTTGCAATAGCTCGCTTCGTTTCCGAGATATTTGCAGATTTAGCTCAACGGAAGGGGCCTGACGGACATATTCCGAGATATTTCTTCTTCTTGTTGTTCCTCTTCTGCACAGCTAAGCTGGAAGTGGCATTTGCAGCTCGCAATAGTGCAGAGTTATCTCAAAGAAAGGGGCCACGGTGTTTCTGTATCTCTATTATGTAGGTGCGGCTTCGGAACTTTTAAATATCTTGATATATCTCGAGAACTACGCATCTGATCAAAAAATATCATAGAACATAAAAAGTAGGAAACTTAATTCTCTACAAAAAAGGTCTCTTAACATTTTGCCATAGCTCGCTTCGTTTCCGAGATATTTGCAGATTTATCTCAAGGGAAGGGGTCTGACGGACATATTTCTAGATATTTCTTCTTCTTGTTGTTCTTCTTCTGCACAGCTAAGCTGGAAGTGGCATTTGCAGCTCGCAATAGTGCAGAGTTATCTCAAAGAAAGGGGCCACGGTGTTTCTGTATCTCTATTATGTTGGCGCGGCTTCGGAACTTTTAAATATCTTGATATATCTCGAGAACTACGCATCTGATCAAAAAATATCATAGAACATAAAAAGTAGGAAACTTAATTCTCTACAAATAAGGTCTCTTAACATTTTGCCATAGCTCGCTTCGTTTCCGAGATATTTGCAGATTCAGCTCAAAGGAACGGGCCTGACGGACATATTTCGAGATATTTCTTCTTCTTGTTGTTCTTCCTCTGCACAGCTAAGCTGGAAGTGGCATTTGCAGCTCGCAATAGTGCAGAGTTATCTCAAAGAAAGGGGCCACGGTGTTTCTGTATCTCTATTATGTTGGTGCGGCTTCGGAACTTTTAAATATCTTGATATATCTCGAGAACTACGCATCTGATCAAAAAACATCATAGAACATAAAAAGTAGGAAACCTAATTCTCTACAAAAAAGCTCTCTTAACATTTTGCCATAGCTCGCTTCGTTTCCGAGATATTTGCAGATTTATCTCAAGGGAAGGGGCCTGACGGACATATTTCGAGATATTTCTTCTTCTTGTTGTTCTTCTTCTGCACAGCTAAGCTGGAAGTGGCATTGGCGGCTCGCACTAGTGCAGAGTTATCTCAAAGAAAGGGGCCACGGTGTTTCTGTATCTCTATTATGTTGGTGCGACTTCGGAACTTTTAAATATCTTGATATATCTCGAGAACTACGCGTCTGATCAAAAAATATCATAGAACTTAAAAAGTAGGAAACATAATTCTCTACAAAAAAGGTCTCTTAACATTTTGCCATAGCTCGCTTCGTTTCCGAGATATTTGCAGATTTATCTCAAGGGAAGGGGCCTGACGGACATATTTCGAGATATTTCTTCTTCTTGTTGTTCTTCTTCTGCACAGCTAAGCTGGAAGTGGCATTTGCAGCGCGCAATAGTGCAGAGTTATCTCAAGGAAAGGGGCCACGGTGTTTCTGTATCTCTATTATGTTGGTGCGGCTTCGGAACTTTTAAATATCTCGATATATCTCGAAAACTACGCTTCTGATCAAAAAATATCATAGAACATAAATAGTAGGAAACTTAATTGTCTACAAAAAAGGTCTCTCAACATTTTGCCATAGCTCGCTTCGTTTCCGAGATATTTGCAGATTTATCTCAAGGGAAGGGGCCTAACGGACATATTTCCAGATATTTCTTCTTCTTGTTGTTCTTCTTCTGCACAGCTAAGCTGGAAGTGGCCTTTGCGGCTCGCGCTAGTGCAGAGTTATCTCAAAGAAAGGGGCCACGGTGTTTCTGTATCTCTATTATGTTGCTGCGGCTTCGGAACTTTTAAATATCTCGATATATTTCGAAAACTACGCTTCTGATCAAAAAATATCGGAGAACGTAAATTGTAGGAAACATAATTCTCTACAAAAAAGGCCTCTTAACATTTTGCAATAGCTCGCTTCGTTTCCGAGATATTTGCAGATTTAGCTCAACGGAAGGGGCCTGACGGACATATTCCGAGATATTTCTTCTTCTTGTTGTTCCTCTTCTGCACAGCTAAGCTGGAAGTGGCATTTGCAGCTCGCAATAGTGCAGAGTTATCTCAAAGAAAGAGGCCACGGTGTTTCTGTACCTCTATTATGTTGGTGCGGCTTCGGAACTTTTAAATATCTTGATATATCTCGAGAACTACGCATCTGATCAAAAAATATCATAGAACATAAAAAGTAGGAAACTTAATTCTCTACAAAAAAGGTCTCTTAACATTTTGCCATAGCTCGCTTCGTTTCCGAGATATTTGCAGATTTATCTCAAGGGAAGGGGTCTGACGGACATATTTCTAGATATTTCTTCTTCTTGTTGTTCTTCTTCTGCACAGCTAAGCTGGAAGTGGCATTTGCAGCTCGCAATAGTGCAGAGTTATCTCAAAGAAAGGGGCCACGGTGTTTCTGAATCTCTATTATGTTGGCGCGGCTTCGGAACTTTTAAATATCTTGATATATCTCGAGAACTACGCATCTGATCAAAAAATATCATAGAACATAAAAAGTAGGAAACTTAATTCTCTACAAATAAGGTCTCTTAACATTTTGCCATAGCTCGCTTCGTTTCCGAGATATTTGCAGATTTATCTCAAGGGAAGGGGTCTGACGGACATATTTCTAGATATTTCTTCTTCTTGTTGTTCTTCTTCTGCACAGCTAAGCTGGAAGTGGCATTTGCAGCTCGCAATAGTGCAGAGTTATCTCAAAGAAAGGGGCCACGGTGTTTCTGTATCTCTATTATGTTGGCGCGGCTTCGGAACTTTTAAATATCTTGATATATCTCGAGAACTACGCATCTGATCAAAAAATATCATAGAACATAAAAAGTAGGAAACTTAATTCTCTACAAATAAGGTCTCTTAACATTTTGCCATAGCTCGCTTTGTTTCCGAGATATTTGCAGATTCAGCTCAAAGGAACGGGCCTGACGGACATATTTCGAGATATTTCTTCTTCTTGTTGTTCTTCCTCTGCACAGCTAAGCTGGAAGTTGCATTTGCAGCTCGCAATAGTGCAGAGTTATCTCAAAGAAAGGGGCCACGGTGTTTCTGTATCTCTATTATGTTGGTGCGGCTTCGGAACTTTTAAATATCTTGATATATCTCGAGAACTACGCATCTGATCAAAAAATATCATAGAACGTAAAAAGTAGGAAACTTAATTCCCTACAAATAAAGTCTCTAAACATTTTGCCATAGCTCGCTTCGTTTCCGAGATATTTGCAGATATATCTCAAGGGAAGGGGCCTGACGGACATATTTCGAGATATTTCTTCTTCTTGTTGTTCTTCTTCTGCACAGCTAAGCTGGAAGTGGCATTTGCAGCTCGCAATAGTGCAGAGTTATCTCAAAGAAAGGGGCCACGGTGTTTCTGTATCTCAATTATGTTCGTGCGGCTTCGGAACTTTTAAATATCTTGATATATCTCGAGAACTACGCATCTGATCAAAAAATATCATAGAACATAAAAAGTAGGAAACTTAATTCTCTACAAAAAAGGTCTCTTAACATCTTGCCATAGCTCGCTTCGTTTCCGAGGTATTTGCAGATTTATCTCAAGGGAAGGGGCCTGACGGACATATTTCGAGATATTTCTTCTTCTTGTTGTTCTTCTTCTGCACAGCTAAGCTGGAAGTGGCCTTTGCGGCTCGCGCTAGTGCAGAGTTATCTCAAAGAAAGGGGCCACGGTGTTTCTGTATCTCTATTATGTTGCTGCGGCTTCGGAACTTTTAAATATCTCGATATATTTCGAAAACTACGCTTCTGATCAAAAAATATCGGAGAACGTAAATTGTAGGAAACATAATTCTCTACAAAAAAGGCCTCTTAACATTTTGCAATAGCTCGCTTCGTTTCCGAGATATTTGCAGATTTAGCTCAACGGAAGGGGCCTGACGGACATATTCCGAGATATTTCTTCTTCTTGTTGTTCCTCTTCTGCACAGCTAAGCTGGAAGTGGCATTTGCAGCTCGCAATAGTGCAGAGTTATCTCAAAGAAAGAGGCCACGGTGTTTCTGTACCTCTATTATGTTGGTGCGGCTTCGGAACTTTTAAATATCTTGATATATCTCGAGAACTACGCATCTGATCAAAAAATATCATAGAACATAAAAAGTAGGAAACTTAATTCTCTACAAAAAAGGTCTCTTAACATTTTGCCATAGCTCGCTTCGTTTCCGAGATATTTGCAGATTTATCTCAAGGGAAGGGGTCTGACGGACATATTTCTAGATATTTCTTCTTCTTGTTGTTCTTCTTCTGCACAGCTAAGCTGGAAGTGGCATTTGCAGCTCGCAATAGTGCAGAGTTATCTCAAAGAAAGGGGCCACGGTGTTTCTGTATCTCTATTATGTTGGCGCGGCTTCGGAACTTTTAAATATCTTGATATATCTCGAGAACTACGCATCTGATCAAAAAATATCATAGAACATAAAAAGTAGGAAACTTAATTCTCTACAAATAAGGTCTCTTAACATTTTGCCATAGCTCGCTTCGTTTCCGAGATATTTGCAGATTTATCTCAAGGGAAGGGGTCTGACGGACATATTTCTAGATATTTCTTCTTCTTGTTGTTCTTCTTCTGCACAGCTAAGCTGGAAGTGGCATTTGCAGCTCGCAATAGTGCAGAGTTATCTCAAAGAAAGGGGCCACGGTGTTTCTGTATCTCTATTATGTTGGCGCGGCTTCGGAACTTTTAAATATCTTGATATATCTCGAGAACTACGCATCTGATCAAAAAATATCATAGAACATAAAAAGTAGGAAACTTAATTCTCTACAAATAAGGTCTCTTAACATTTTGCCATAGCTCGCTTCGTTTCCGAGATATTTGCAGATTCAGCTCAAAGGAACGGGCCTGACGGACATATTTCGAGATATTTCTTCTTCTTGTTGTTCTTCCTCTGCACAGCTAAGCTGGAAGTTGCATTTGCAGCTCGCAATAGTGCAGAGTTATCTCAAAGAAAGGGGCCACGGTGTTTCTGTATCTCTATTATGTTGGTGCGGCTTCGGAACTTTTAAATATCTTGATATATCTCGAGAACTACGCATCTGATCAAAAAATATCATAGAACGTAAAAAGTAGGAAACTTAATTCCCTACAAATAAAGTCTCTAAACATTTTGCCATAGCTCGCTTCGTTTCCGAGATATTTGCAGATATATCTCAAGGGAAGGGGCCTGACGGACATATTTCGAGATATTTCTTCTTCTTGTTGTTCTTCTTCTGCACAGCTAAGCTGGAAGTGGCATTTGCAGCTCGCAATAGTGCAGAGTTATCTCAAAGAAAGGGGCCACGGTGTTTCTGTATCTCTATTATGTTCGTGCGGCTTCGGAACTTTTAAATATCTTGATATATCTCGAGAACTACGCATCTGATCAAAAAATATCATAGAACATAAAAAGTAGGAAACTTAATTCTCTACAAAAAAGGTCTCTTAACATCTTGCCATAGCTCGCTTCGTTTCCGAGGTATTTGCAGATTTATCTCAAGGGAAGGGGCCTGACGGACATATTTCGAGATATTTCTTCTTCTTGTTGTTCTTCTTCTGCACAGCTAAACTGGAAGTGGCATTTCCAGCTCGCAATAGTGCAGAGTTATCTCAAGGAAAGGGGCCACGGTGTTTCTGTATCTCTATTATGTTGGTGCGGCTTCGGAACTTTTAAATATCTTGATATATCTCGAGAACTACGCATCTGATCAAAAAATATCATAGAACATAAAAAGTAGGAAACTTAATTCCCTACAAATAAAGTCTCTTAACATTTTGCCATAGCTCGCTTCGTTTCCGAGATATTTGCAGATATATCTCAAGGGAAGGGGCCTGACGGACATATTTCGAGATATTTCTCCTTCTTGTTGTTCTTCTTCTGCACAGCTAAGCTGGAAGTTGCATTTGCAGCTCGCAATAGTGCAGAGTTATCTCAATGAAAGGGGCCACGGTGTTTCTGTATCTCTATTATGTTGGTGCGGCTTCGGAACTTTTAAATATCTTGATATATCTCGAGAACTACGCATCTGATCAAAAAATATCATAGAACGTAAAAAGTAGGGAACTTAATTCTCTACAAAAAAGGTCTCTTAACATTTTGCCATAGCTCGCTTCGTTTCCGAGATATTTGCAGATTTATCTCAAGGGAAGGGGCCTGACGGACATATTTCGAGATATTTCTTCTTCTTCTTGTTCTTCTTCTGCACAGCTAAACTGGAAGTGGCATTTCCAGCTCGCAATAGTGCAGAGTTATCTCAAAGACAGGGGCCACGGTGTTTCTGTATCTCTATTATGTTGGTGCGGCTTCGGAACTTCTAAATATCTTGATATATCTCGAGAACTACGCATCTGATCAAAAAATATCATAGAACATAAAAAGTAGCAAACTTAATTCTCTACAGAAAAGGTCTCTTAACATTTTGCCATAGCCCGCTTCGTTTCCGAGATATTTGCAGATTTATCTCAAGGGAAGGGGCCTGACGGACATATTTCGAGATATTTCTTCTTCTTGTTGTTCTTCTTCTGCACAGCTAAGCTGGAAGTGGCATTTGCAGCTCGCAATAGTGCAGAGTTATCTCAAAGAAAGGGGCCACGGTGTTTCTGTATCTCTATTATGTTGGTGCGGCTTCGGAACTTTTAAATATCTTGATATATCTCGAGAACTACGCATCTGATCAAAAAATATCATAGAACATAAAAAGTAGGAAACTTAATTCTCTACAAAAAAGGTCTCTTAACATTTTGCCATAGCTCGCTTCGTTTCCGAGATATTTGCAGATTTATCTCAAGGGAAGGGGCCTGACGGACATATTTCGAGATATTTCTTCTTCTTGTTGTTCTTCTTCTGCACAGCTAAGCTGGAAGTGGCATTTGCAGCTCGCAATAGTGCAGAGTTATCTCAAAGAAAGGGGCCACGGTGTTTCTGTATCTCTATTATGTTGGTGCGGCTTCGGAACTTTTAAATATCTTGATATATCTCGAGAACTACGCATCTGATCAAAAAATATCATAGAACATAAAAAGTAGGAAACTTAATTCTCTACAAAAAAGGTCTCTTAACATTTTGCCATAGCTCGCTTCGTTTCCGAGATATTTGCAGATTTATCTCAAGGGAAGGGGTCTGACGGACATATTTCTAGATATTTCTTCTTCTTGTTGTTCTTCTTCTGCACAGCTAAGCTGGAAGTGGCATTTGCAGCTCGCAATAGTGCAGAGTTATCTCAAAGAAAGGGGCCACGGTGTTTCTGTATCTCTATTATGTTGGTGCGGCTTCGGAACTTTTAAATATCTTGATATATCTCGAGAACTACGCATCCGATCAAAAAATGTCATAGACCATAAAAAGTAGGAAACTTAATTCTCCACAAAAACGGTCTCTTAACACTTTGCCATAGCTGGCTTCGTTTCCGAGATATTTGCAGATTTATCTCAAGGGAAGGGGCCTGACGGACATATTTCGAGATATTTCTTCTTCTTGTTGTTCTTCTTCTGCACAGCTAAACTGGAAGTGGCATTTCCAGCTCGCAATAGTGCAGAGTTATCTCAAGGAAAGGGGCCACGTTGTTTCTGTATCTCTATTATGTTGGTGCGGCTTCGGAACTTTTAAATATCTTGATATATCTCGAGAACTACGCATCTGATCAAAAAATATCATAGACCATAAAAAGTAGGAAACTTAATTCCCTACAAATAAAGTCTCTTAACATTTTGCCATAGCTCGCTTCGTTTCCGAGATATTTGCAGATTTATCTCAAGGGAAGGGGCCTGACGGACATATTTCGAGATATTTCTTCTTCTTGTTGTTCTTCCTCTGCACAGCTAAGCTGGAAGTGGCATTTGCAGCTCGCAATAGTGCAGAGTTATCTCAAAGAAAGGGGCCACGGTGTTTCTGTATCTCTATTATGTTGGTGCGGCTTCGGAACTTTTAAATATCTTGATATATCTCGAGAACTACGCATCTGATCAAAAAATATCATAGACCATAAAAAGTAGGAAACTTAATTCCCTACAAATAAAGTCTCTTAACATTTTGCCATAGCTCGCTTCGTTTCCGAGATATTTGCAGATTTATCTCAAGGGAAGGGGCCTGACGGACATATTTCGAGATATTTCTTCTTCTTGTTGTCCTTCCTCTGCACAGCTAAGCTGGAAGTGGCATTTGCAGCTCGCAATAGTGCAGAGTTATCTCAAAGAAAGGGGCCACGGTGTTTCTGTATCTCTATTATGTTGGTGCGGCTTCGGAACTTTTAAATATCTTGATATATGTCGAGAACTACGCATCTGATCAAAAAATATCATAGAACATAAAAAGTAGGAAACTTAATTCTCTACAAAAAAGGTCTCTTAACATTTTGCCATAGCTCGCTTCGTTTCCGAGATATTTGCAGATTTACCTCAAGGGAAGGGGCCTGACGGACATATTTCGAGATATTTCTTCTTCTTGTTGTTCTTCTTCTGCACAGCTAAACTGTAAGTGGCATTTCCTGCTCGCAATAGTGCAGAGTTATCTCAAGGAAAGGGGCCACGGTGTTTCTGTATCTCTATTATGTTGGTGCGACTTCGGAACTTTTAAATATCTTGATATATCTCGAGAACTACGCGTCTGATCAAAAAATATCATAGAACTTAAAAAGTAGGAAACATAATTCTCTACAAAAAAGGTCTCTTAACATTTTGCCATAGCTCGCTTCGTTTCCGAGATATTTGCAGATTTATCTCAAGGGAAGGGGCCTGACGGACATATTTCGAGATATTTCTTCTTCTTGTTGTTCTTCTTCTGCACAGCTAAGCTGGAAGTGGCATTTGCAGCGCGCAATAGTGCAGAGTTATCTCAAAGAAAGGGGCCACGGCGTTTCTGTATCTCTATTATGTTGGTGCGGCTTCGGAACTTTTAAATATCTTGATATATCTCGAGAACTACGCATCTGATCAAAAAATATCATAGAACATAAAAAGTAGGAAACTTAATTCTCTACAAAAACGGTCTCATAACATTTTGCCATAGCTCGCTTCGTTTCCGAGATATTTGCAGATTTATCTCAAGGGAAGGGGCCTGACGGACATATTTCGAGATATTTCTTCTTCTTGTTGTTCTTCTTCTGCACAGCTAAACTGGAAGTGGCATTTCCAGCTCGCAATAGTGCAGAGTTATCTCAAGGAAAGGGGCCACGGTGTTTCTGTATCTCTATTATGTTGGTGCGGCTTCGGAACTTTTAAATATCTTGATATATCTCGAGAACTACGCATCTGATCAAAAAATATCATAGAACATAAAAAGTAGGAAACTTAATTCCCTACAAATAAAGTCTCTTAACATTTTGCCATAGCTCGCTTCGTTTCCGAGATATTTGCAGATTTATCTCAAGGGAAGGGGCCTGACGGACATATTCCGAGATATTTCTTCTTCTTGTTGTTCCTCTTCTGCACAGCTAAGCTGGAAGTGGCATTTGCAGCTCGCAATAGTGCAGAGTTATCTCAAAGAAAGGGGCCACGGTGTTTCTGTATCTCTATTATGTTGGTGCGGCTTCGGAACTTTTAAATATCTTGATATATCTCGAGAACTACGCATCTGATCAAAAAATATCATAGACCATAAAAAGTAGGAAACTTAATTCCCTACAAATAAAGTCTCTTAACATTTTGCCATAGCTCGCTTCGTTTCCGAGATATTTGCAGATTTATCTCAAGGGAAGGGGCCTGACGGACATATTTCGAGATATTTCTTCTTCTTGTTGTTCTTCCTCTGCACAGCTAAGCTGGAAGTGGCATTTGCAGCTCGCAATAGTGCAGAGTTATCTCAAAGAAAGGGGCCACGGTGTTTCTGTATCTCTATTATGTTGGTGCGGCTTCGGAACTTTTAAATATCTTGATATATGTCGAGAACTACGCATCTGATCAAAAAATATCATAGAACATAAAAAGTAGGAAACTTAATTCTCTACAAAAAAGGTCTCTTAACATTTTGCCATAGCTCGCTTCGTTTCCGAGATATTTGCAGATTTACCTCAAGGGAAGGGGCCTGACGGACATATTTCGAGATATTTCTTCTTCTTGTTGTTCTTCTTCTGCACAGCTAAACTGTAAGTGGCATTTCCTGCTCGCAATAGTGCAGAGTTATCTCAAGGAAAGGGGCCACGGTGTTTCTGTATCTCTATTATGTTGGTGCGACTTCGGAACTTTTAAATATCTTGATATATCTCGAGAACTACGCGTCTGATCAAAAAATATCATAGAACTTAAAAAGTAGGAAACATAATTCTCTACAAAAAAGGTCTCTTAACATTTTGCCATAGCTCGCTTCGTTTCCGAGATATTTGCAGATTTATCTCAAGGGAAGGGGCCTGACGGACATATTTCGAGATATTTCTTCTTCTTGTTGTTCTTCTTCTGCACAGCTAAGCTGGAAGTGGCATTTGCAGCGCGCAATAGTACAGAGTTATCTCAAAGAAAGGGGCCACGGCGTTTCTGTATCTCTATTATGTTGGTGCGGCTTCGGAACTTTTAAATATCTTGATATATCTCGAGAACTACGCATCTGATCAAAAAATATCATAGAACATAAAAAGTAGGAAACTTAATTCTCTACAAAAACGGTCTCATAACATTTTGCCATAGCTCGCTTCGTTTCCGAGATATTTGCAGATTTATCTCAAGGGAAGGGGCCTGACGGACATATTTCGAGATATTTCTTCTTCTTGTTGTTCTTCTTCTGCACAGCTAAACTGGAAGTGGCATTTCCAGCTCGCAATAGTGCAGAGTTATCTCAAGGAAAGGGGCCACGGTGTTTCTGTATCTCTATTATGTTGGTGCGGCTTCGGAACTTTTAAATATCTTGATATATCTCGAGAACTACGCATGTGATCAAAAAATATCATAGAACATAAAAAGTAGGAAACTTAATTCCCTACAAATAAAGTCTCTTAACATTTTGCCATAGCTCGCTTCGTTTCCGAGATATTTGCAGATTTATCTCAAGGGAAGGGGCCTGACGGACATATTCCGAGATATTTCTTCTTCTTGTTGTTCCTCTTCTGCACAGCTAAGCTGGAAGTGGCATTTGCAGCTCGCAATAGTGCAGAGTTATCTCAAAGAAAGGGGCCACGGTGTTTCTGTATCTCTATTATGTTGGTGCGGCTTCGGAACTTTTAAATATCTTGATATATCTCGAGAACTACGCATCTGATCAAAAAATATCATAGAACATAAAAAGTAGGAAACTTAATTCTCTACAAAAAAGGTCTCTTAACATTTTGCCATAGCTCGCTTCGTTTCCGAGATATTTGCAGATTTATCTCAAGGGAAGGGGTCTGACGGACATATTTCTAGATATTTCTTCTTCTTGTTGTTCTTCTTCTGCACAGCTAAGCTGGAAGTGGCATTTGCAGCTCGCAATAGTGCAGAGTTATCTCAAAGAAAGGGGCCACGGTGTTTCTGTATCTCTATTATGTTGGTGCGGCTTCGGAACTTTTAAATATCTTGATATATCTCGAGAACTACGCATCCGATCAAAAAATGTCATAGACCATAAAAAGTAGGAAACTTAATTCTCCACAAAAACGGTCTCTTAACACTTTGCCATAGCTGGCTTCGTTTCCGAGATATTTGCAGATTTATCTCAAGGGAAGGGGCCTGACGGACATATTTCGAGATATTTCTTCTTCTTGTTGTTCTTCTTCTGCACAGCTAAGCTGGAAGCGGCATTTACAGCTCGCAATAGTGCAGAGTTATCTCAAAGAAAGGGGCCACGGTGTTTCTGTATCTCTATTATGTTGGTGCGGCTTCGGAACTTTTAAATATCTTGATATATCTCGAGAACTACGCATCTGATCAAAAAATATCATAGAACATAAAAAGTAGGAACTTAATTCCCTACAAATAAGGTCTCTTAACATTTTGCCATAGCTCGCTTCGTTTGCGAGATATTTGCAGATTTATCTCAAGGGAAGGGGCCTGACGGACATATTTCGAGATATTTCTTCTTCTTGTTGTTCTTCTTCTGCACAGCTAAGCTGGAAGTGGCATTTGCAGCGCGCAATAGTGCAGAGTTATCTCAAAGAAAGGGGCCAAGGTGTTTCTGTATCTCTATTATGTTGGTGCGGCTTCGGAACTTTTAAATATCTTGATATATCTCGAGAACTACGCATCTGATCAAAAAATATCATAGAACATAAAAAGTAGGAAACTTAATTCTCTACAAAAAAGGTCTCTTAACATTTTCCCATAGCTGGCATCGTTTCCGAGATATTTGCAGATTTAACTCAAGGGAAGGGGCCTGACCGACATATTCCGAGATATTTCTTCTTCTTGTTGTTCCTCTTCTGCACAGATAAGCTGGAAGTGGCATTTCCAACTCGCAATAGTGCAGAGTTATCTCAAAGAAAGGGGCCACGGTGTTTCTGTATCTCTAGTATGTTGGTGCGGCTTCGGAACTTTTAAATATCTTGATATATCTCGAGAACTACGCATCTGATCAAAAAATATCATAGAACATAAAAAGTAGGAACTTAATTCCCTACAAATAAGGTCTCTTAACATTTTGCCATAGCTCGCTTCGTTTGCGAGATATTTGCAGATTTATCTCAAGGGAAGGGGCCTGACGGACATATTTCGAGATATTTCTTCTTCTTGTTGTTCTTCTTCTGCACAGCTAAGCTGGAAGTGGCATTTGCAGCGCGCAATAGTGCAGAGTTATCTCAAAGAAAGGGGCCACGGTGTTTCTGTATCTCTAGTATGTTGGTGCGGCTTCGGAACTTTTAAATATCTTGATATATCTCGAGAACTACGCATCTGATCAAAAAATATCATAGAACATAAAAAGTAGGAAACTTAATTCTCTACAAAAAAGGTCTCTTAACATTTTGCCATAGCTCGCTTCGTTTCCGAGATATTTGCAGATTTATCTCAAGGGAAGGGGCCTGACGGACATATTTCGAGATATTTCTTCTTCTTGTTGTTCTTCTTCTGCACAGCTAAGCTGGAAGTGGCATTTGCAGCTCGCAATAGTGCAGAGTTATCTCAAAGAAAGGGGCCACGGTGTTTCTGTATCTCTATTATTTTGGTGCGGCTTCGGAACTTTTAAATATCTTGATATATCTCGAGAACTACGCATCTGATCAAAAAATATCATAGAACATAAAAAGTAGGAAACTTAATTCTCTACAAAAAAGGTCTCTTAACATTTTGCCATAGCTCGCTTCGTTTCCGAGATATTTGCAGATTTATCTCAAGGGAAGAGGCCTGACGGACATATTTCGAGATATTTCTTCTTCTTGTTGTTCTTCTTCTGCACAGCTAAACTGGAAGTGGCATTTACAGCTCGCAATAGTGCAGAGTTATCTCAAAGAAAGGGGCCACGGTGTTTCTGTATCTCTATTATGTTGGTGCGGCTTCGGAACTTTTAAATATATTGATATATCTCGAGAACTACGCATCTGATCAAAAAATATCATAGAACATAAAAAGTAGGAAACTTAATTCTCTACAAAAAAGGTCTCTTAACATTTTGCCATAGCTCGCTTCGTTTGCGAGATATTTGCAGATTTATCTCAAGGGAAGGGGCCTGACGGACATATTTCGAGATATTTCTTCTTCTTGTTGTTCTTCTTCTGCACAGCTAAGCTGGAATTGGCATTTGCAGCGCGCAATAGTGCAGAGTTATCTCAAAGAAAGGGGCCACGGTGTTTCTGTATCTCTATTATGTTTGTGCGGCTTCGGAACTTTTAAATATCTTGATATATCTCGAGAACTACGCATCTGATCAAAAAATATTATAGAACATAAAAAGTAGGAAACTTAATTCTATACAAAAAAGGTCTCTTAACATTTTCCCATAGCTGGCATCGTTTCGGAGATATTTGCAGATTTAGCTCAAGGGAAGGGGCCTGACGGACATATTCCGAGATATTTCTTCTTCTTGTTGTTCCTCTTCTGCACAGCTAAGCTGGAAGTGGCATTTCCAACTCGCAATAGTGCAGAGTTATCTCAAAGAAAGGGGCCACGGTGTTTCTGTATCTCTATTATGTTGGTGCGGCTTCGGAACTTTTAAATATCTTGATATATCTCGAGAACTACGCATCCGATCAAAAAATATCATAGACCATAAAAAGTAGGAAACTTAATTCTCTACAAAAACGGTCTCTTAACATTTTGCAATAGCTCGCTTCGTTTCCGAGATATTTGCAGATTTATCTCAAGGGAAGGGGCCTGACGGACATATTTCGAGATATTTCTTCTTCTTGTTGTTCTTCTTCTGCACAGCTAAGCTGGAAGTGGCATTTGCAGCGCGCAATAGTGCAGAGTTATCTCAAGGAAAGGGGCCACGGTGATTCTGTATCTCTATTATGTTGGTGCGGCTTCGGAACTTTTAAATATCTTGATATATCTCGAGAACTACGCATCTGATCAAAAAATATCATAGAACATAAAAAGTAGGAAACTTAATTCTCTACAAAAAAGGTCTCTTAACATTTTGCCATAGCTCGCTTCGTTTCCGAGATATTTGCAGATTTATCTCAAGGGAAGGGGCCTGACGGACATATTTCGAGATATTTCTTCTTCTTGTTGTTCTTCTTCTGCACAGCTAAGCTGGAAGTGGCATTTGCAGCTCGCAATAGTGCAGAGTTATCTCAAAGAAAGGGGCCACGGTGTTTCTGTATCTCTATTATTTTGGTGCGGCTTCGGAACTTTCAAATATCTTGATATATCTCGAGAACTACGCATCTGATCAAAAAATATCATAGAACATAAAAAGTAGGAAACTTAATTCTCTACAAAAAAGGTCTCTTAACATTTTGCCATAGCTCGCTTCGTTTCCGAGATATTTGCAGATTTATCTCAAGGGAAGGGGCCTGACGGACATATTTCGAGATATTTCTTCTTCCTGTTGTTCTTCTTCTGCACAGCTAAGCTGGAAGTGGCATTTACAGCTCGCAATAGTGCAGAGTTATCTCAAAGAAAGGGGCCACGGTGTTTCTGTATCTCTATTATGTTGGTGCGGCTTCGGAACTTTTAAATATCTTGATATATCTCGAGAACTACGCATCTGATCAAAAAATATCATAGAACATAAAAAGTAGGAAACTTAATTCTCTACAAGAAAGGTCTCTTAACATTTTGCCATAGCTCGCTTCGTTTCCGAGATATTTGCAGATTTATCTCAAGGGAAGGGGCCTGACGGACATATTTCGAGATATTTCTTCTTCTTGTTGTTCTTCTTCTGCACAGCTAAGCTGGAAGTGGCATTTACAGCTCGCAATAGTGCAGAGTTATCTCAAAGAAAGGGGCCACGGTGTTTCTGTATCTCTATTATGTTGGTGCGGCTTCGGAACTTTTAAATATATTAATATATCTCGAGAACTACGCATCTGATCAAAAAATATCATAGAACATAAAAAGTAGGAAACTTAATTCTCTACAAAAAAGGTCTCTTAACATTTTGCCATAGCTCGCTTCGTTTGCGAGATATTTGCAGATTTATCTCAAGGGAAGGGGCCTGACGGACATATTTCGAGATATTTCTTCTTCTTGTTGTTCTTCTTCTGCACAGCTAAGCTGGAATTGGCATTTGCAGCGCGCAATAGTGCAGAGTTATCTCAAAGAAAGGGGCCACGGTGTTTCTGTATCTCTATTATGTTTGTGCGGCTTCGGAACTTTTAAATATCTTGATATATTTCGAGAACTACGCATCTGATCAAAAAATATTATAGAACATAAAAAGTAGGAAACTTAATTCTATACAAAAAAGGTCTCTTAACATTTTCCCATAGCTGGCATCGTTTCGGAGATATTTGCAGATTTAGCTCAAGGAAAGGGGCCTGACGGACATATTCCGAGATATTTCTTCTTCTTGTTGTTCCTCTTCTGCACAGCTAAGCTGGAAGTGGCATTTCCAACTCGCAATAGTGCAGAGTTATCTCAAAGAAAGGGGCCACGGTGTTTCTGTATCTCTATTATGTTGGTGCGGCTTCGGAACTTTTAAATATCTTGATATATCTCGAGAACTACGCATCCGATCAAAAAATATCATAGACCATAAAAAGTAGGAAACTTAATTCTCTACAAAAACGGTCTCTTAACATTTTGCCATAGCTCGCTTCGTTTCCGATATATTTGCAGATTTATCTCAAGGGAAGGGGCCTGACGGACATATTTCGAGATATTTCTTCTTCTTGTTGCTCTTCTTCTGCACAGCTAAGCTGGAAGTGGCATTTGCAGCGCGCAATAGTGCAGAGTTATCTCAAGGAAAGGGGCCACGGTGTTTCTGTATCTCTATTATGTTGGTGCGGCTTCGGAACTTTTAAATATCTTGATATATCTCGAGAACTACGCATCTGATCAAAAAATATCATAGAACATAAAAAGTAGGAAACTTAATTCTCTACAAAAAAGGTCTCTTAACATTTTCCCATAGCTGGCATCGTTTCCGAGATATTTGCAGATTTAGCTCAAGGGAAGGGGCCTGACGGACATATTCCGAGATATTTCTTCTTCTTGTTGTTCCTCTTCTGCACAGCTAAGCTGGAAGTGGCATTTCCAGCTCGCAATAGTGCAGAGTTATCTCAAAGAAAGGGGCCACGGTGTTTCTGTATCTCTATTATGTTGGTGCGGCTTCGGAACTTTTAAATATCTTGATATATCTCGAGAATTACGCATCTGATCCAAAAATATCATAGAACATAAAAAGTAGGAAACTTAATTCTCTACAAAAAAGGTCTCTTAACATTTTGCCATAGCTCGCTTCGTTTCCGAGATATTTGCAGATTTATCTCAAGGGAAGGGGCCTGACGGACATATTTCGAGATATTTCTTCTTCTTGTTGTTCTTCTTCTGCACAGCTAAGCTGGAAGTGGCATTTGCAGCTCGCAATAGTGCAGAGTTATCTCAAAGAAAGGGGCCACGGTGTTTCTGTATCTCTATTATGTTGGTGCGGCTTCGGAACTTTTAAATATCTTGATATATCTCGAGAACTACGCATCTGATCAAAAAATATCGTAGAACATAAAAAGTAGGAAACTTAATTCTCTACAAAAAAGGTCTCTTAACATTTTGCCATAGCTCGCTTCGTTTCCGAGATATTTGCAGATTTATCTCAAGGGAAGGGGCCTGACGGACATATTTCGAGATATTTCTTCTGCTTGTTGTTCTTCTTCTGCACAGCTAAGCTGGAAGTGGCATTTACAGCTCGCAATAGTGCAGAGTTATCTCAAAGAAAGGGGCCACGGTGTTTCTGTATCTCTATTATGTTGGTGCGGCTTCGGAACTTTTAAATATCTTGATATATCTCGAGAACTACGCATCTGATCAAAAAATATCATAGAACATAAAAAGTAGGAAACTTAATTCTCTACAAAAAAGGTCTCTTAACATTTTGCCATAGCTCGCTTCGTTTCCGAGATATTTGCAGATTTATCTCAAGGGAAGGGGCCTGACGGACATATTTCGAGATATTTCTTCTTCTTGTTGTTCTTCTTCTGCACAGCTAAGCTGGAAGTGGCATTTACAGCTCGCAATAGTGCAGAGTTATCTCAAAGAAAGGGGCCACGGTGTTTCTGTATCTCTATTATGTTGGTGCGGCTTCGGAACTTTTAAATATCTTGATATATCTCGAGAACTACGCATCTGATCAAAAAATATCATAGAACATAAAAAGTAGGAAACTTAACTCCCTACAAATAGAGTCTCTTAACATTTTGCCATAGCTCGCTTCGTTTCCGAGATATTTGCAGATTTATCTCAAGGGAAGGGGCCTGACGGACATATTTCGAGATATTTCTTCTTCTTGTTGTTCTTCTTCTGCACAGCTAAGCTGGAAGTGGCATTTGCAGCGCGCAATAGTGCAGAGTTATCTCAAAGAAAGGGGCCACGGTGTTTCTGTATCTCTATTATGTTGGTGCGGCTTCGGAACTTTTAAATATCTTGATATATCTCGAGAACTACGCATCTGATCAAAAAATATCGTAGAACATAAAAAGTAGGAAACTTAATTCTCTACAAAAAAGGTCTCTTAACATTTTGCCATAGCTCGCTTCGTTTCCGAGATATTTGCAGATTTATCTCAAGGGAAGGGGCCTGACGGACATATTTCGAGATATTTCTTCTGCTTGTTGTTCTTCTTCTGCACAGCTAAGCTGGAAGTGGCATTTACAGCTCGCAATAGTGCAGAGTTATCTCAAAGAAAGGGGCCACGGTGTTTCTGTATCTCTATTATGTTGGTGCGGCTTCGGAACTTTTAAATATCTTGATATATCTCGAGAACTACGCATCTGATCAAAAAATATCATAGAACATAAAAAGTAGGAAACTTAATTCTCTACAAAAAAGGTCTCTTAACATTTTGCCATAGCTCGCTTCGTTTCCGAGATATTTGCAGATTTATCTCAAGGGAAGGGGCCTGACGGACATATTTCGAGATATTTCTTCTTCTTGTTGTTCTTCTTCTGCACAGCTAAGCTGGAAGTGGCATTTACAGCTCGCAATAGTGCAGAGTTATCTCAAAGAAAGGGGCCACGGTGTTTCTGTATCTCTATTATGTTGGTGCGGCTTCGGAACTTTTAAATATCTTGATATATCTCGAGAACTACGCATCTGATCAAAAAATATCATAGAACATAAAAAGTAGGAAACTTAACTCCCTACAAATAGAGTCTCTTAACATTTTGCCATAGCTCGCTTCGTTTCCGAGATATTTGCAGATTTATCTCAAGGGAAGGGGCCTGACGGACATATTTCGAGATATTTCTTCTTCTTGTTGTTCTTCTTCTGCACAGCTAAGCTGGAAGTGGCATTTGCAGCGCGCAATAGTGCAGAGTTATCTCAAAGAAAGGGGCCACGGTGTTTCTGTATCTCTATTATGTTGGTGCGGCTTCGGAACTTTTAAATATCTTGATATATCTCGAGAACTACGCATCTGATCAAAAAATATCATAGAACATAAAAAGTAGGAAACTTAATTCTCTACAAAAAAGGTCTCTTAACATTTTCCCATAGCTGGCATCGTTTCCGAGATATTTGCAGATTTAGCTCAAGGGAAGGGGCCTGACGGACATATTCCGAGATATTTCTTCTTCTTGTTGTTCCTCTTCTGCACAGCTAAGCTGGAAGTGGCATTTCCAGCTCGCAATAGTGCAGAGTTATCTCAAAGAAAGGGGCCACGGTGTTTCTGTATCTCTATTATGTTGGTGCGGCTTCGGAACTTTTAAATATCTTGATATATCTCGAGAATTACGCATCTGATCAAAAAATATCATAGAACATAAAAAATAGGAAACTTAATTCTCTACAAAAAAGGTCTCTTAACATTTTGCCATAGCTCGCTTCGTTTCCGAGATATTTGCAGATTTATCTCAAGGGAAGGGGCCTGACGGACATATTTCGAGATATTTCTTCTGCTTGTTGTTCTTCTTCTGCACAGCTAAGCTGGAAGTGGCATTTACAGCTCGCAATAGTGGAGAGTTATCTCAAAGAAAGGGGCCACGGTGTTTCTGTATCTCTTTTATGTTGGTGCGGCTTCGGAACTTTTAAATATCTTGATATATCTCGAGAACTACGCATCTGATCAAAAAATATCATAGAACATAAAAAGTAGGAAACTTAACTCCCTACAAATAGAGTCTCTTAACATTTTGCCATAGCTCGCTTCGTTTCCGAGATATTTGCAGATTTATCTCAAGGGAAGGGGCCTGACGGACATATTTCGAGATATTTCTTCTTCTTGTTGTTCTTCTTCTGCACAGCTAAACTGGAAGTGGCATTTCCAGCTCGCAATAGTGCAGAGTTATCTCAAGGAAAGGGGCCACGGTGTTTCTGTATCTCTATTATGTTGGTGCGGCTTCGGAACTTTTAAATATCTTGATATATCTCGAGAACTACGCATCTGCTCAAAAAATATCATAGAACATAAAAAGTAGGAAACTTAATTCCCTACAAATAAAGTCTCTTAACATTTTGCCATAGCTCGCTTCGTTTCCGAGATATTTGCAGATTAATCTCAAGGGAAGGGGCCTGACGGACATATTTCGAGATATTTCTTCTTCTTGTTGTTCTTCTTCTGCACAGCTAAGCTGGAAGTGGCATTTCCAGCTCGCAATAGTGCAGAGTTATCTCAAAGAAAGGGGCCACGGTGTTTCTGTATCTCTATTATGTTGGTGCGGCTTCAGAACTTTTAAATATCTTGCTATATCTCGAGAATTACGCATCTGATCAAAAAATATCATAGAACATAAAAAGTAGGAAACTTAATTCTCTACAAAAAAGGTCTCTTAACATTTTGCCATAGCTCGCTTCGTTTCCGAGATATTTGCAGATTTATCTCAAGGGAAGGGGCCTGACGGACATATTTCGAGATATTTCTTCTGCTTGTTGTTCTTCTTCTGCACAGCTAAGCTGGAAGTGGCATTTACAGCTCGCAATAGTGCAGAGTTATCTCAAAGGAAGGGGCCACGGTGTTTCTGTATCTCTATTATGTTGGTGCGGCTTCGGAACTTTTAAATATCTTGATATATCTCGAGAACTACGCATCTGATCAAAAAATATCATAGAACATAAAAAGTAGGAAACTTAACTCCCTACAAATAGAGTCTCTTAACATTTTGCCATAGCTCGCTTCGTTTCCGAGATATTTGCAGATTTATCTCAAGGGAAGGGGCCTGACGGACATATTTCGAGATATTTCTTCTTCTTGTTGTTCTTCTTCTGCACAGCTAAGCTGGAAGTGGCATTTGCAGCTCGCAATAGTGCAGAGTTATCTCAAAGAAAGGGGCCACGGTGTTTCTGTATCTCTATTATGTTGGTGCCGCTTCGGAACTTTTAAATATCTTGATATATCTCGAGAACTACGCATCTGATCAAAAAATATCATAGATCATAAAAAGTAGGAAACTTAATTCTCTACAAAAAAGGTCTCTTAACATTTTGCCATAGCTCGCTTCGTTTCCGAGATATTTGCAGATTTATCTCAAGGGAAGGGGCCTGACGGACATATTTCGAGATATTTCTTCTTCTTGTTGTTCTTCTTCTGCACAGCTAAGCTGGAAGTGGCATTTGCAGCTCGCAATAGTGCAGAGTTATCTCAAAGAAAGGGGCCACGGTGTTTCTGTATCTCTATTATGTTGGTGCCGCTTCGGAACTTTTAAATATCTTGATATATCTCGAGAACTACGCATCTGATCAAAAAATATCATAGATCATAAAAAGTAGGAAACTTAATTCTCTACAAAAAAGGTCTCTTAACATTTTGCCATAGCTCGCTTCGTTTCCGAGATATTTGCAGATTTATCTCAAGGGAAGGGGCCTGACGGACATATTTCGAGATATTTCTTCTTCTTGTTGTTCTTCTTCTGCACAGCTAAGCTGGAAGTGGCATTTGCAGCGCGCAATAGTGCAGAGTTATCTCAAAGAAAGGGGCCACGGTGTTTCTGTATCTCTATTATGTTGGTGCGGCTTCGGAACTTTTAAATATCTTGATATATCTCGAGAACTACGCATCTGATCAAAAAATATCATAGAACATAAAAAGTAGGAAACTTAACTCCCTACAAATAGAGTCTCTTAACATTTTGCCATAGCTCGCTTCGTTTCCGAGATATTTGCAGATTTATCTCAAGGGAAGGGGCCTGACGGACATATTTCGAGATATTTCTTCTTCTTGTTGTTCTTCTTCTGCACAGCTAAGCTGGAAGTGGCATTTGCAGCGCGCAATAGTGCAGAGTTATCTCAAAGAAAGGGGCCACGGTGTTTCTGTATCTCTATTATGTTGGTGCGGCTTCGGAACTTTTAAATATCTTGATATATCTCGAGAACTACGCATCTGATCAAAAAATATCATAGAACATAAAAAGTAGGAAACTTAATTCTCTACAAAAAAGGTCTCTTAACATTTTGCCATAGCTCGCTTCGTTTCCGAGATATTTGCAGATTTATCTCAAGGGAAGGGGCCTGACGGACATATTTCGAGATATTTCTTCTTCTTGTTGTTCTTCTTCTGCACAGCTAAGCTGGAAGTGGCATTTACAGCTCGCAATAGTGCAGAGTTATCTCAAAGAAAGGGGCCACGGTGTTTCTGTATCTCTATTATGTTGGTGCGGCTTCGGAACTTTTAAATATCTTGATATATCTCGAGAACTACGCATCTGATCAAAAAATATCATACAACATAAAAAGTAGGAAACTTAATTCTCTACAAAAAAGGTCTCTTAACATTTTGCCATAGCTCGCTTCGTTTCCGAGATATTTGCAGATTTATCTCAAGGGAAGGGGCCTGACGGACATATTTCGAGATATTTCTTCTTCTTGTTGTTCTTCTTCTGCACAGCTAAGCTGGAAGTGGCATTTACAGCTCGCAATAGTGCAGAGTTATCTCAAAGAAAGAGGCCACGGTGTTTCTGTATCTCTATTATGTTGGTGCGGCTTCGGAACTTTTAAATATCTTGATATATCTCGAGAACTACGCATCTGATCAAAAAATATCATAGAACATAAAAAGTAGGAAACTTAACTCCCTACAAATAGAGTCTCTTAACATTTTGCCATAGCTCGCTTCGTTTCCGAGATATTTGCAGATTTATCTCAAGGGAAGGGGCCTGACGGACATATTTCGAGATATTTCTTCTTCTTGTTGTTCTTCTTCTGCACAGCTAAGCTGGAAGTGGCATTTGCAGCGCGCAATAGTGCAGAGTTATCTCAAAGAAAGGGGCCACGGTGTTTCTGTATCTCTATTATGTTGGTGCGGCTTCGGAACTTTTAAATATCTTGATATATCTCGAGAACTACGCATCTGATCAAAAAATATCATAGAACATAAAAAGTAGGTAACTTAATTCTCTATAAAAAAGGTCTCTTAACATTTTCCCATAGCTGGCATCGTTTCCGAGATATTTGCAGATTTAGCTCAAGGGAAGGGGCCTGACGGACATATTCCGAGATATTTCTTCTTCTTGTTGTTCCTCTTCTGCACAGCTAAGCTGGAAGTGGCATTTCCAGCTCGCAATAGTGCAGAGTTATCTCAAAGAAAGGGGCCACGGTGTTTCTGTATCTCTATTATGTTGGTGCGGCTTCGGAACTTTTAAATATCTTGATATATCTCGAGAACTACGCATCTGATCAAAAAATATCATAGAACATAAAAAGTAGGAAACTTAATTCTCTACAAAAAAGGTCTCTTAACATTTTGCCATAGCTCGCTTCGTTTCCGAGATATTTGCAGATTTATCTCAAGGGAAGGGGCCTGACGGACATATTTCGAGATATTTCTTCTTCTTGTTGTTCTTCTTCTGCACAGCTAAGCTGGAAGTGGCATTTGCAGCTCGCAATAGTGCAGAGTTATCTCAAAGAAAGGGGCCACGGTGTTTCTGTATCCCTATTATGTTGGTGCGGCTTCGGAACTTTTAAATATCTTGATATATCTCGAGAACTACGCATCTGATCAAAAAATATCATAGAACATAAAAAGTAGGAAACTTAATTCTCTACAAAAAAGGTCTCTTAACATTTTGCCATAGCTCGCTTCGTTTCCGAGATATTTGCAGATTTATCTCAAGGGAAGGGGCCTGACGGACATATTTCGAGATATTTCTTCTTCTTGTTGTTCTTCTTCTGCACAGCTAAGCTGGAAGTGGCATTTACAGCTCGCAATAGTGCAGAGTTATCTCAAAGAAAGGGGCCACGGTGTTTCTGTATCTCTATTATGTTGGTGCGGCTTCGGAACTTTTAAATATCTTGATATATCTCGAGAACTACGCATCTGATCAAAAAATATCATAGAACATAAAAAGTAGGAAACTTAATTCTCTACAAAAAAGGTCTCTTAATATTTTGCCATAGCTCGCTTCGTTTCCGAGATATTTGCAGATTTATCTCAAGGGAAGGGGCCTGACGGACATATTTCGAGATATTTCTTCTTCTTGTTGTTCTTCTTCTGCACAGCTAAGCTGGAAGTGGCATTTACAGCTCGCAATAGTGCAGAGTTATCTCAAGGAAAGGGGCCACGGTGTTTCTGTATCTCTATTATGTTGGTGCGGCTTCGGAACTTTTAAATATCTTGATATATCTCGAGAACTACGCATCTGATCAAAAAATATCATAGAACATAAAAAGTAGGAAACTTAATTCCCTACAAATAAAGTCTCTTAACATTTTGCCATAGCTCGCTTCGTTTGCGAGATATTTGCAGATTTATCTCAAGGGAAGGGGTCTGACGGACATATTTCGAGATATTTCTTCTTCTTGTTGTTCTTCTTCTGCACAGCTAAGCTGGAAGTGGCATTTGCAGCGCGCAATAGTGCAGAGTTATCTCAAAGAAAGGGGCTACGGTGTTTCTGTATCTCTATTATGTTGGTGCGGCTTCGGAACTTTTAAATATCTTGATATATCTCGAGAACTACGCATCTGATCAAAAAATATCATAGAACATAAAAAGTAGGAAACTTAATTCTCTACAAAAAAGGTCTCTTAACATTTTGCCATAGCTCGCTTCGTTTCCGAGATATTTGCAGATTTATCTCAAGGGAAGGGGCCTGACGGACATATTTCGAGATATTTCTTCTTCTTGTTGTTCTTCTTCTGCACAGCTAAACTGGAAGTGGCATTTCCAGCTCGCAATAGTGCAGAGTTATCTCAAGGAAAGGGGCCACGGTGTTTCTGTATCTCTATTATGTTGGTGCGGCTTCGGAACTTTTAAATATCTTGATATATCTCGAGAACTACGCATCTGATCAAAAAATATCATAGAACATAAAAAGTAGGAAACTTAATTCCCTACAAATAAAGTCTCTTAACATTTTGCCATAGCTCGCTTCGTTTGCGAGATATTTGCAGATTTATCTCAAGGGAAGGGGCCTGACGGACATATTTCGAGATATTTCTTCTTCTTGTTGTTCTTCTTCTGCACAGCTAAGCTGCAAGTGGCATTTGCATCTCGCAATAGTGCAGAGTTATCTCAAAGAAAGGGGCCACGGTGTTTCTGTATCTCTATTATGTTGGTGCGGGTTCGGAACTTTTAAATATCTTGATATATCTCGAGAACTACGCATCTGATCAAAAAATATCATAGAACATAAAAAGTAGGAAACTTAATTCTCTACAAAAAAGGTCTCTTAACATTTTGCCATAGCTCGCTTCGTTTCCGAGATATTTGCAGATATATCTCAAGGGAAGGGACCTGACGGACATATTTCGAGATATTTCTTCTTCTTGTTGTTCTTCTTCTGCACAGCTAAACTGGAAGTGGCATTTCCAGCTCGCAATAGTGCAGAATTATCTCAAAGAAAGGGGCCACGGTGTTTCTGTATCTCCATTATGTTGGTGCGGCTTCGGAACTTTTAAATATCTTGATATATCTCGAGAACTACGCATCTGATCAAAAATTATCATAGAACATAAAAAGTAGGAAACTTAATTCTCTACAAAAAAGGTCTCTTAACATTTTGCCATAGCTCGCTTCGTTTCCGAGATATTTGCAGATTTATCTCAAGGGAAGGGGCCTGACGGACATGTTTCGAGATAATTCTTCTTCTTGTTGTTCTTCTTCTGCACAGCTAAGCTGGAAGTGGCATTTGCGGCTCGCACTAGTGCAGAGTTATCTCAAAGAAAGGGGCCACGGTGTTTCTGTATCTCTATTATGTTGGTGCGGCTTCGGAACTTTTAAATATCTTGATATATCTCGAGAACTACGCATCTGATCAAAAAATATCATAGAACATAAAAAGTAGGAAACTTAATTCCCTACAAATAAAGTCTCTTAACATTTTGCCATAGCTCGCTTCGTTTGCGAGATATTTGCAGATTTATCTCAAGGGAAGGGGCCTGACGGACATATTTCGAGATATTTCTTCTTCTTGTTGTTCTTCTTCTGCACAGCTAAGCTGCAAGTGGCATTTGCATCTCGCAATAGTGCAGAGTTATCTCAAAGAAAGGGGCCACGGTGTTTCTGTATCTCTATTATGTTGGTGCGGGTTCGGAACTTTTAAATATCTTGATATATCTCGAGAACTACGCATCTGATCAAAAAATATCATAGAACATAAAAAGTAGGAAACTTAATTCTCTACAAAAAACGTCTCCTAACATTTTGCCATAGCTCGCTTCGTTTCCGAGATATTTGCAGATTCAGCTCAAAGGAACGGGCCTGACGGACATATTTCGAGATATTTCTTCTTCTTGTTGTTCTTCTTCTGCACAGCTAAACTGGAAGTGGCATTTCCAGCTCGCAATAGTGCAGAGTTATCTCAAGGAAAGGGGCCACGGTGTTTCTGTATCTCTATTATGTTGGTGCGGCTTCGGAACTTTTAAATATCTTGATATATCTCGAGAACTACGCATCTGATCAAAAAATATCATAGAACATAAAAAGTAGGAAACTTAATTCTCTACAAAAAAGGTCTCTTAACATTTTGCCATAGCTCGCTTCGTTTCCGAGATATTTGCACATTTATCTCAAGGGAAGGGGCCTGACGGACATATTTCGAGATATTTCTTCTACTTGTTGTTCTTCTTCTGCACAGCTAAGCTGGAAGTGGCATTTGCAGCTCGCAATAGTGCAGAGTTATCTCAAAGAAAGGGGCCACGGTGTTTCTGTATCTCTATTATGTTGGTGCGGCTTCGGAACTTTTAAATATCTCGATATATCTCGAAAACTACGCTTCTCATCAAAAAATATGATAGAACATAAATTGTAGGAACCATAATTCTCTACAAAAAAGGTCTCTTAACATTTTGCCATAGCTCGCTTCGTTTCCGAGATATTTGCAGATTCAGCTCAAAGTAACGGGCCTGACGGACATATTTCGAGATATTTCTTCTTCTTGTTGTTCTTCTTCTGCACAGCTAAACTGGAAGTGGCATTTCCAGCTCGCAATAGTGAAGAGTTATCTCAAAGAAAGGGGCCACGGTGTTTCTGTATCTCTATTATGTTGGTGCGGCTTCGGAACTTTTAAATATCTTGATATATCTCGAGAACTACGCATCTGATCAAAAAATATCATAGAACATAAATAGTAGGAAACTTAATTCTCTACAAAAAAGGTCTCTCAACATTTTGCCATAGCTCGCATCGTTTCCGAGATATTTGCACATTTATCTCAAGGGAAGGGGCCTAACGGACATATTTCGAGATATTTCTTCTTCTTGTTGTTCTTCTTCTGCACAGCTAAGCTGGAAGTGGCATTTGCGGCTCGCACTAGTGCAGAGTTATCTCAAAGAAAGGGGCCACGGTGTTTCTGTATCTCTATTATGTTGGTGCGGCTTCGGAACTTTTAAATATCTTGATATATCTCGAGAACTACGCATCTGCTCAAAAAATATCATGGAACATAAAAAGTAGAAAACTTAATTCTCTACAAAAAAGGTCTCTTAACATTTTGCCATAGCTCGCGTCGTTTCCGAGATATTTGCAGATTTATCTCAAGGGAAGGGGCCTAACGGACATATTTCGAGATATTTCTTCTTCTTGTTGTTCTTCTTCTGCACAGCTAAGCTGGAAGTGGCATTTGCGGCTCGCACTAGTGCAGAGTTATCTCAAAGAAAGGGGCCACGGTGTTTCTGTATCTCTATTATGTTGGTGCGGCTTCGGAACTTTTAAATATCTTGATATATCTCGAGAACTACGCATCTGATCAAAAAATATCATAAAACACAAAAAGTAGAAAACTTAATTCTCTACAAAAAAGGTCTCTTAAGATTTTGCCATAGCTCGCTTCGTTTCCGAGATATTTGCACATTTATCTCAAGGGAAGGGGCCTAACGGACATATTTCGAGATATTTCTTCTTCTTGTTGTTCTTCTTCTGCACAGCGAAGCTGGAAGTGGCATTTGCAGCTCGCAATAGTGCAGAGTTATCTCAAAGAAAGGGGCCACGGTGTTTCTGTATCTCTATTATGTTGGTGCGGCTTCGGAACTTTTAAATATCTTGATATATCTCGAGAACTACGCATCTGATCAAAAAATATCATAGAACTTAAATAGTAGGAAACTTAATTCTCTACAAAAAAGGTCTCTCAACATTTTGCCATAGCTCGCTTCGTTTCCGAGATATTTGCACATTTATCTCAAGGGAAGGGGCCTAACGGACATATTTCGATATATTTCTTCTTCTTGTTGTTCTTCTTCTGCACAGCTAAGCTGGTAGTGGCATTTGCGGCTCGCACTAGTGCAGAGTTATCTCAAAGAAAGGGGCCACGGTGTTTCTGTATCTCCACTATGTTGGTGCGGCTTCGGAACTTTTAAACATCTTGATATATCTCGAGAACTACGCATCTGATCAAAAGATATCATAGAACATAAAAAGCAGGAAACTTAATTCTCTACAAAAAAGGTCTCTTAACATTTTGCCATAGCTCGCTTCGTTTCCGAGATATTTGCAGATTTATCTCAAGGGAAGGGGCCTGACGGACATATTTCGAGATATTTCTTCTTCTTGTTGTTCTTCTTCCGCACAGCTAAACTGGAAGTGGCATTTCCACTCGCAATAGTGCAGAGTTACCTCAAAGAAAGGGGCCACGGTGTTTCTGTATCTCTATTATGTTGGTGCCGCTTCGGAACTTTTAAATATCTGGATATATCTCGAGAACTACGCATCTGATCAAAAAATATCATAGAACATAAAAAGTAGCAAACTTAATTCTCTACAAAAAAGGCCTCTTAACATTTTGCCATAGCTCGCTTCGTTTCCGAGATATTTGCAGATTTATCTCAAGGGAAGGGGCCTGACGGACATATTTCGAGATATTTCTTCTTCTTGTTCTTCTTCTTCTGCACAGCTAAGCTGGAAGTGGCATTTGCAGCTCGCAATAGTGCAGAGTTACCTCAAAGAAAGAGGCCACGGTGTTTCTGTATCTCTATTATGTTGGTGCCGCTTCGGAACTTTTAAATATCTGGATATATCTCGAGAACTACGCATCTGATCAAAAAATATCATTGAGCATAAAAAGTAGGAAACTTAATTCTCTACAAAAAAGGTCTCTTATCATTTTGCCATAGCTCGCTTCCTTTCCGAGATATTTGCAGATTTATCTCAAGGGAAGGGGCCTGACGGACATATTTCGAGATATTTCTTCTTCTTGTTGTTCTTCTTCTGCACACCTAAGCTGGAAGTGGCATTTGCAGCTCGCAATAGTGCAGAGTTATCTCAAAGAAAGGGGCCACGGTGTTTCTGTATCTCTATTATGTTGGTGCGGCTTCGGAACTTTTAAATATCTCGATATATCTCGAAAACTACGCTTCTGATCAAAAAATATCATGGAACATAAATTGTAGGAAACATAATTCTC
Organism: Osmia lignaria lignaria; assembly: GCF_051020975.1. NCBI lineage: Eukaryota > Metazoa > Arthropoda > Insecta > Hymenoptera > Megachilidae > Osmia > Osmia lignaria. The sequence goes on from NW_027478161.1 coordinate 16,624,700, forward strand.
TACAAAAAAGGTCTCTTAACGTTTTGCCATAGCTCGCTTCGTTTCCGAGATATTTGCAGATTTATCTCAAGGGAAGGGTCCTGACGGACATATTTCGAGATATTTCTTCTTCTTGTTGTTCTTCTTCTGCACAGCTAAACTGGAAGTGGCATTTCCAGCTCGCAATACTGCAGAGTTATCCCGAAGAAAGGGGCCACGGTGTTTCTGTATCTCTATTATGTTGGTGCGGCTTCGGAACTTTTAAATATCTCGATATATCTCGAAAACTACGCTTCTGATCAAAAAATATCATACAACATAAATTGTAGGAAACATAATTCTCTACAAAAAAGGTCTCTTAACATTTTGCCATAGCTCGCTTCCTTTCCGAGATATTTGCAGATTTATCTCAAGGGAAGGGGCCTGACGGACATATTTCGAGATATTTCTTCTTCTTGTTCTTCTTCTTCTGCACAGCTAAGCTGGAAGTGGCATTTGCAGCTCGCAATAGTGCAGAGTTATCTCAAAGAAAGGGGCCACGGTGTTTCTGTATCTCTATTATGTTGGTGCGGCTTCGGAACTTTTAAATATCTCGATATATCTCGAAAACTACGCTTCTGATCAAAAAATATCATAGAACATAAATTGTAGGAAACATAATTCTCTACAAAAATGGTCTCTTAACGTTTTGCCATAGCTCGCTTCGTTTCCGAGATATTTGCAGATTTATCTCAAGGGAAGGGTCCTGACGGACATATTTCGAGATATTTCTTCTTCTTGTTGTTCTTCTTCTGCACAGCTAAACTGGAAGTGGCATTTCCAGCTCGCAATAGTGCAGAGTTATCCCGAAGAAAGGGGCCACGGTGTTTCTGTATCTCTATTATGTTGGTGCGACTTCGGAACTTTTAAATATCTCGATATATCTCGAAAACTACGCTTCTGATCAAAAAATATCATAGAACGTAAATTATAGGGAACATAATTCTCTACAAAAAAGGTCTCTTAACATTTTGCCATAGCTCGCTTCGTTTCCGAGATATTTGCAGATTTATCTCAAGGGAAGGGGTCTGACGGACATATTTCGAGATATTTCTTCTTCTTGTTCTTCTTCTTCTGCACAGCTAAGCTGGAAGTGTCATTTGCAGCTCGCAATAGTGGAGAGTTATCTCAAAGAAAGGGGCCACGGTGTTTCTGTATCTCCATTATGTTGGTGCGGCTTCGGAACTTTTAAATATCTTGATATATCTCGAGAACTACGCATCTGATCAAAAAATATCATAGAACATAAAAAGTAGGAAACTTAATTCTCTACAAAAAAGGTCTCTCAACATTTTGCCATAGCTCGCTTCGTTTCCGAGATATTTGCAGATTTATCTCAAGGGAAGGGGCCTGACGGACATATTTCGAGATATTTCTTCTTCTTGTTGTTCTTCTTCTGCACAGCTAAGCTGGAAGTGGCATTTGCAGCTCGCAGTAGTGCAGAGTTATCTCAAAGAAAGGGGCCACGGTGTTTCTGTATCTCTATTATGTTGGTGCGGCTTCGGAACTTTTAAATATCTTGATATATCACGAGAACTACGCATCTGATCAAAAAATATCATAGAACATAAAAAGTAGGAAACCTAATTTTCTACAAAAAAGGTCTCTTAACATTTTGCCGTAGCTCGCTTCGTTTCCGAGATATTTGCAGATGTATCTCAAGGGAAGGGGCCTGACGGACATATTTCGAAATATTTCTTCTTCTTGTTGTTCTTCTTCTCCACAGCTAAGCTGGAAGTGGCATTTGCAGCTCGCAATAGTGCAGAGTTATCTCAAAGAAAGGGACCACGGTGTTTCTGTACCTCTATTATGTTGGTGCAGCTTCGGAACTTTTAAATATCTTGATATATCTCGAGAACTACGCATCTGATTAAAAAATATCATAGAACATAAATTGTAGGAAACATAATTCTCTACAAAAAAGGTTTTTTAACGTTTTGCAATAGCTCGCTTCGTTTCCGAGATATTTGCAGATTTCTCTCAAGGGAAGGGTCCTGACGGACATATTTCGAGATATTTCTTCTTCTTGTTGTTCTTCTTCTGCACAGCTAAACTGGAAGTGGCATTTCCAGCTCGCAATACTGCAGAGTTATCCCGAAGAAAGGGGCCACGGTGTTTCTGTATCTCTATTATGTTGGTGCGGCTTCGGAACTTTTAAATATCTCGATATATCTCGAAAACTACGCTTCTGATCAAAAAATATCATAGAACATGAATTGTAGGAAACATAATTCTCTACAAAAAAGGTCTCTTAAGATTTTGCCATAGCTCGCTTCGTTTCCGAGATATTTGCAGATTTATCTCAAGGGAAGGGGCCTGACGGACATATTTCGAGATATTTCTTCTTCTTGTTCTTCTTCTTCTGCACAGCTAAGCTGGAAGTGGCATTTGCAGCTCGCAATAGTGCAGAGTTATCTCAAAGAAAGGGGCCACGGTGTTTCTGTATCTCTATTATGTTGGTGCGGCTTCGGAACTTTTAAATATCTTGATATATCTCGAGAACTACGCATCTGATCAAAAAATATCATAGAACATAAAAAGTAGGAAACTTAATTCTCTACAAAAAAGGTCTCTTAACATTTTGCCATAGCTCGCTTCCTTTCCGAGATATTTGCAGATTTATCTCAAGGGAAGGGGCCTGACGGGTATATTTCGAGATATTTCTTCTTCTTGTTGTTCTTCTTCTGCACAGCTAAGCTGGAAGTGGCATTTGCAGGTCGCAATAGTGCAGAGTTATCTCAAAGAAAGGGGCCACGGTGTTTCTGTATCTCTATTATGTTGGTGCGGTTTCGGAACTTTTAAATATCTTGATATATCTCGAGAACTACGTATCTGATCGAAAAATATCATAGAACATAAAAAGTAGGAAACTTAATTCTCTACAAAAAAGGTCTCTTAACATTTTGCCATAGCTCGCTTCGTTTCCGAGATATTTGCAGATTTATCTCAAGGGAAGGGTCCTGACGGACATATCTCGGGATATTTCTTCTTCTTGTTGTTCTTCTTCTGCACAGCTAAACTGGAAGTGGCATTTCCAGCTCGCAATAGTGCAGAGTTATCTCAAAGAAAGGGGCCACGGTGTTTCTGTATCTCTATTATGTTGGTGCGGCTTCGGAACTTTTAAATATCTTGATATATCTCGAAAACTACGCTTCTGATCAAAAAATATCATAGAACATAAAGTGTAGGAAACGTAATTCTCTACAAAAAAGGTCTCTTAACATTTTGCCATAGCTCGCTTCGTTTCCGAGATATTTGCAGATTTATCTCAAGGGAAGGGTCCTGACGGACATATCTCGGGATATTTCTTCTTCTTGTTGTTCTTCTTCTGCACAGCTAAACTGGAAGTGGCATTTCCAGCTCGCAATAGTGCAGAGTTATCTCAAAGAAAGGGGCCACGGTGTTTCTGTATCTCTATTATGTTGGTGCGGCTTCGGAACTTTTAAATATCTTGATATATCTCGAGAACTACGCATCTGATCGAAAAATATCATAGAACGTAAAAAGTAGGAAACTTAATTCTCTACAAAAAAGGTCTCTTAACATTTTGCCATAGCTCGCTTCGTTTCCGAGATATTTGCAGATTTATCTCAAGGGAAGGGGACTGACGGACATATTTCGAGATATTTCTTCTTCTTGTTGTTCTTCTTCTGCACAGCTAAGCTGGAAGTGGCATTTGCAGCTCGCAGTAGTGCAGAGTTATCTCAAAGAAAGGGGCCACAGTGGTTCTGTATCTCTATTATGTTGGTGCGGCTTCGGAACTTTTAAATATCTTGATATATCTCGAGAACTACGCATCTGATCAAAAAATATCATAGAACATAAAAAGTAGGAAACTTAATTCTCTACAAAAAAGGTCTCTCAACATTTTGCCATAGCTCGCTTCGTTTCCGAGATATTTGCAGATTTATCTCAAGGGAAGGGGCCTGACGGACATATTTCGAGATATTTCTTCTTCTTGTTCTTCTTCTTCTGCACAGCTAAGCTGGAAGTGGCATTTGCAGCTCGCAATAGTGCAGAGTTATCACAAAGAAAGGGGCCACGGTGTTTCTGTATCTCTATTATGTTGGTGCGGCTTCGGAACTTTTAAATATCTTGATATATCTCGAGAACTACGTATCTGATCGAAAAATATCATAGAACATAAAAAGTAGGAAACTTAATTCTCTACAAAAAAGGTCTCTTAACATTTTGCCATAGCTCGCTTCGTTTCTGAGATATTTGCAGATTTATCTCAAGGGAAGGGGCCTGACGGACATATTTCGAGATATTTCTTCTTCTTGTTGTTCTTCTTCTGCACAGCTAAGCTGGAAGCGGCATTTGCGGCTCGCACTAGTGCAGAGTTATCTCAAAGAAAGGGGCCACGGTGTTTCTGTATCTCTATTATGTTGGTGCGGCTTCGGAACTTTTAAATATCTCGTTATATCTCGAAAACTACGCTTTTGATCAAAAAATATCATAGAACATAAATTGTAGGAAACAAAATTCTCTACAAAAAAGGTCTCTTAACGTTTTGCCATAGCTCGCTTCGTTTCCGAGATATTTGCACATTTATCTCAAGGGAAGGGTCCTGACGGACATATTTCGAGATATTTCTTCTTCTTGTTGTTCTTCTTCTGCACAGCTAAGCTGGAAGTGGCATTTGCAGCTCGCAGTAGTGCAGAGTTACCTCAAAGAAAGAGGCCACGGTGTTTCTGTATCTCTATTATGTTGGTGCCGCTTCGGAACTTTTAAATATCTGGATATATCTCGAGAACTACGCATCTGATCAAAAAATATCATTGAACATAAAAAGTAGGAAACTTAATTCTCTACAAAAAAGGTCTCTTAACATTTTGCCATAGCTCGCTTCGTTTCCGAGATATTTGCAGATTTATCTCAAGGGAAGTGGCCTGACGGACATATTTCGAGATATTTCTTCTTCTTGTTCTTCTTCTTCTGCACAGCTAAGCTGGAAGTGGCATTCGCAGCTCGCAATAGTGCAGAGTTATCTCAAAGAAAGGGGCCACGGTGTTTCTGTATCTCTATTATGTTGGTGCGGCTTCGGAACTTTTAAATATCTTGATATATCACGAGAACTACGCATCTGATCAAAAAATATCATAGAACATAAAAAGTAGGAAACCTAATTTTCTACAAAAAAGGTCTCTTAACATTTTGCCGTAGCTCGCTTCGTTTCCGAGATATTTGCAGATGTATCTCAAGGGAAGGGGCCTGACGGACATATTTCGAAATATTTCTTCTTCTTGTTGTTCTTCTTCTCCACAGCTAAGCTGGAAGTGGCATTTGCAGCTCGCAATAGTGCAGAGTTATCTCAAAGAAAGGGACCACGGTGTTACTGTACCTCTATTATGTTGGTGCAGCTTCGGAACTTTTAAATATCTTGATATATCTCGAGAACTACGCATCTGATTAAAAAATATCATAGAACATAAATTGTAGGAAACATAATTCTCTACAAAAAAGGTTTTTTAACGTTTTGCAATAGCTCGCTTCGTTTCCGAGATATTTGCAGATTTATCTCAAGGGAAGGGTCCTGACGGACATATTTCGAGATATTTCTTCTTCTTGTTGTTCTTCTTCTGCACAGCTAAACTGGAAGTGGCATTTCCAGCTCGCAATACTGCAGAGTTATCCCGAAGAAAGGGGCCACGGTGTTTCTGTATCTCTATTATGTTGGTGCGGCTTCGGAACTTTTAAATATCTCGATATATCTCGAAAACTACGCTTCTGATCAAAAAATATCATAGAACATGAATTGTAGGAAACATAATTCTCTACAAAAAAGGTCTCTTAACATTTTGCCATAGCTCGCTTCGTTTCCGAGATATTTGCAGATTTATCTCAAGGGAAGGGGCCTGACGGACATATTTCGAGATATTTCTTCTTCTTGTTCTTCTTCTTCTGCACAGCTAAGCTGGAAGTGGCATTTGCAGCTCGCAATAGTGCAGAGTTATCTCAAAGAAAGGGGCCACGGTGTTTCTGTATCTCTATTATGTTGGTGCGGCTTCGGAACTTTTAAATATCTTGATATATCTCGAGAACTACGCATCTGATCAAAAAATATCATAGAACATAAAAAGTAGGAAACTTAATTCTCTACAAAAAAGGTCTCTTAACATTTTGCCATAGCTCGCTTCCTTTCCGAGATATTTGCAGATTTATCTCAAGGGAAGGGGCCTGACGGGTATATTTCGAGATATTTCTTCTTCTTGTTGTTCTTCTTCTGCACAGCTAAGCTGGAAGTGGCATTTGCAGGTCGCAATAGTGCAGAGTTATCTCAAAGAAAGGGGCCACGGTGTTTCTGTATCTCTATTATGTTGGTGCGGTTTCGGAACTTTTAAATATCTTGATATATCTCGAGAACTACGTATCTGATCGAAAAATATCATAGAACATAAAAAGTAGGAAACTTAATTCTCTACAAAAAAGGTCTCTTAACATTTTGCCATAGCTCGCTTCGTTTCTGAGATATTTGCAGATTTATCTCAAGGGAAGGGGCCTGACGGACATATTTCGAGATATTTCTTCTTCTTGTTGTTCTTCTTCTGCACAGCTAAGCTGGAAGCGGCATTTGCGGCTCGCACTAGTGCAGAGTTATCTCAAAGAAAGGGGCCACGGTGTTTCTGTATCTCTATTATGTTGGTGCGGCTTCGGAACTTTTAAATATCTCGTTATATCTCGAAAACTACGCTTTTGATCAAAAAATATCATAGAACATAAATTGTAGGAAACAAAATTCTCTACAAAAAAGGTCTCTTAACGTTTTGCCATAGCTCGCTTCGTTTCCGAGATATTTGCACATTTATCTCAAGGGAAGGGTCCTGACGGACATATTTCGAGATATTTCTTCTTCTTGTTGTTCTTCTTCCGCACAGCTAAACTGGAAGTGGCATTTCCACTCGCAATAGTGCAGAGTTACCTCAAAGAAAGGGGCCACGGTGTTTCTGTATCTCTATTATGTTGGTGCCGCTTCGGAACTTTTAAATATCTGGATATATCTCGAGAACTACGCATCTGATCAAAAAATATCATAGAACATAAAAAGTAGGAAACTTAATTCTCTACAAAAAAGGCCTCTTAACATTTTGCCATAGCTCGCTTCGTTTCCGAGATATTTGCAGATTTATCTCAAGGGAAGGGGCCTGACGGACATATTTCGAGATATTTCTTCTTCTTGTTCTTCTTCTTCTGCACAGCTAAGCTGGAAGTGGCATTTGAAGCTCGCAGTAGTGCAGAATTATCTCAAAGAAAGGGGCCACGGTGTTTCTGTATCTCTATTATGTTGGTGCGGCTTCGGAACTTTTAAATATCTTGATATATCTCGAGAACTACGCATCTGATCAAAAAATATCATAGAACATAAAAAGTGGGAAACGTAATTCTCTACAAAAAAGGTCTCTTAACATTTTGCCATAGCTCGCTTCGTTTCCGAGATATTTGCAGATTTATCTCAAGGGAAGGGGCCTGACGGACATATTTCGAGATATTTCTTCTTCTTGTTGTTCTTCTTCTGCACAGCTAAGCTGGAAGTGGCATTTGCAGCTCGCAACAGTGCAGAGTTACCTCAAAGAAAGGGGCCACGGTGTTTCTGTATCTCTATTATGTTGGTGCCGCTTCGGAACTTTTAAATATCTGGATATATCTCGAGAACTACGCATCTGATCAAAAAATATCATAGAACATAAAAAGTAGGAAACTTAATTCTCTACAAAAAAGGCCTCTTAACATTTTGCCATAGCTCGCTTCGTTTCCGAGATATTTGCAGATTTATCTCAAGGGAAGGGGCCTGACGGACATATTTCGAGATATTTCTTCTTCTTGTTCTTCTTCTTCTGCACAGCTAAGCTGGAAGTGGCATTTGAAGCTCGCAGTAGTGCAGAATTATCTCAAAGAAAGGGGCCACGGTGTTTCTGTATCTCTATTATGTTGGTGCGGCTTCGGAACTTTTAAATATCTTGATATATCTCGAGAACTACGCATCTGATCAAAAAATATCATAGAACATAAAAAGTGGGAAACGTAATTCTCTACAAAAAAGGTCTCTTAACATTTTGCCATAGCTCGCTTCGTTTCCGAGATATTTGCAGATTTATCTCAAGGGAAGGGGCCTGACGGACATATTTCGAGATATTTCTTCTTCTTGTTGTTCTTCTTCTGCACAGCTAAGCTGGAAGTGGCATTTGCAGCTCGCAACAGTGCAGAGTTACCTCAAAGAAAGGGGCCACGGTGTTTCTGTATCTCTATTATGTTGGTGCCGCTTCGGAACTTTTAAATATCTGGATATATCTCGAGAACTACGCATCTGATCAAGAAACATCATTGAACATAAAAAGCAGGAAACTTAATTCTCTACAAAAAAGGTCTCTTAACATTTTGCCATAGCTCGCTTCGTTTCCGAGATATTTGCAGATTTATCTCAAGGGAAGGGGCCTGACGGACATATTTCGAGATATTTCTTCTTCTTGTTGTTCTTCTTCTGCACAGCTAAGCTGGAAGTGGCATTTGCAGCTCGCAATAGTGCAGAGTTACCTCAAAGAAAGGGGCCACGGTGTTTCTGTATCTCTATTATGTTGGTGCCGCTTCGGAACTTTTAAATATCTGGATATATCTCGAGAACTACGCATCTGACCAAAAAACATCATTGAACATAAAAAGTAGGAAACTTAATTCTCTACAAAAAAGGTCTCTTAACATTTTGCCATAGCTCGCTTCGTTTCCGAGATAATTGCAGATTTATCTCAAGGGAAGGGGCCTGCCGGACATATTTCGAGATATTTCTTCTTCTTGTTCTTCTTCTTCTGCACAGCTAAGCTGGAAGTGGCATTTGCAGCTCGCAATAGTGCAGAGTTATCTCAAAGAAAAGGGCCACGGTGTTTCTGTATCTCTATTATGTTGGTGCGGCTTCGGAACTTTTAAATATCTTGATATATCTCGAGAACTACGCATCTGATCAAAAAATATCATAGAACATAAAAAGTAGGAAACTTAATTCTCTACAAAAAAGGTCTCTTAACATTTTGCCATAGCTCGCTTCGTTTCCGAGATATTTGCAGATTTATCTCAAGGGAAGGGGCCTGACGGACATATTTCGAGATATTTCTTCTTCTTGTTGTTCTTCTTCTGCACAGCTAAGCTGGAAGTGGCATTTGCAGCTCGCAATAGTGCAGAGTTATCTCAAAGAAAGGGGCCACGGTGTTTCTGTATCTCTATTATGTTGGTGCGGCTTCGGAACTTTTAAATATCTTGATATATCTCGAGAACTACGCATCTGATCAAAAAATATCATAGAACATAAAAAGTAGGAAACTTAATTGTCTACAAAAAAGGTCTCTCAACATTTTGCCATAGCTCGCTTCGTTTCCGAGATATTTGCAGATTTATCTCAAGGGAAGGGGCCTGACGGACATATTTCGAGATATTTCTTCTTCTTGTTCTTCTTCTTCTGCACAGCTAAACTGGAAGTGGCATTTCCACTCGCAATAGTGCAGAGTTACCTCAAAGAAAGGGGCCACGGTGTTTCTGTATCTCTATTATGTTGGTGCCGCTTCGGAACTTTTAAATATCTGGATATATCTCGAGAACTACGCATCTGATCAAAAAATATCATAGAACATAAAAAGTAGGAAACTTAATTCTCTACAAAAAAGGCCTCTTAACATTTTGCCATAGCTCGCTTCGTTTCCGAGATATTTGCAGATTTATCTCAAGGGAAGGGGCCTGACGGACATATTTCGAGATATTTCTTATTCTTGTTCTTCTTCTTCTGCACAGCTAAGCTGGAAGTGGCATTTGAAGCTCGCAGTAGTGCAGAATTATCTCAAAGAAAGGGGCCACGGTGTTTCTGTATCTCTATTATGTTGGTGCGGCTTCGGAACTTTTAAATATCTTGATATATCTCGAGAACTACGCATCTGATCAAAAAATATCATAGAACATAAAAAGTGGGAAACGTAATTCTCTATAAAAAAGGTCTCTTAACATTTTGCCATAGCTCGCTTCGTTTCCGAGATATTTGCAGATTTATCTCAAGGGAAGGGGCCTGACGGACATATTTCGAGATATTTCTTCTTCTTGTTGTTCTTCTTCTGCACAGCTAAGCTGGAAGTGGCATTTGCAGCTCGCAACAGTGCAGAGTTACCTCAAAGAAAGGGGCCACGGTGTTTCTGTATCTCTATTATGTTGGTGCCGCTTCGGAACTTTTAAATATCTGGATATATCTCGAGAACTACGCATCTGATCAAGAAACATCATTGAACATAAAAAGTAGGAAACTTAATTCTCTACAAAAAAGGTCTCTTAACATTTTGCCATAGCTCGCTTCGTTTCCGAGATATTTGCAGATTTATCTCAAGGGAAGGGGCCTGCCGGACATATTTCGAGATATTTCTTCTTCTTGTTCTTCTTCTTCTGCACAGCTAACCTGGAAGTGGCATTTGCAGCTCGCAATAGTGCAGAGTTATCTCAAAGAAAGGGACCACGGTGTTTCTGTACCTCTATTATGTTGGTGCAGCTTCGGAACTTTTAAATATCTTGATATATCTCGAGAACTACGCATCTGATTAAAAAATATCATAGAACATAAAAAGTAGGAAACTTAATTCTCTACAAATAAGGTCTCTTAACATTTTGCCATAGCTCGCTTCGTTTCCGAGATATTTGCAGATTTATCTCAAGGGAAGGGGCCTGACGGATATATTTCGAGATATTTCTTCTTCTTGTTGTTCTTCTTCTGCACAGCTAAGCTGGAAGTGGCATTTGCAGCTCGCAATAGTGCAGAGTTATCTCAAAGAAAGGGGCCACGGTGTTTCTGTATCTCTATTATGTTGGTGCGGCTTCGGAACTTTTAAATATCTTGATATATCTCGAGAACTACGCATCTGATTAAAAAATATCATAGAACATAAAAAGTAGGAAACTTAATTCTCTACAAAAAAGGTCTCTTAACATTTTGCCATAGCTCGCTTCGTTTCCGAGATATTTGCAGATTTATCTCAAGGGAAGGGGCCTGACGGACATATTTCGAGATATTTCTTCTTCTTGTTCTTCTTCTTCTGCACAGCTAAGCTGGAAGTGGCATTTGCAGCTCGCAATAGTGCAGAGTTATCTCAAAGAAAGGGGCCACGGTGTTTCTGTATCTCTATTATGTTGGTGCGGCTTCGGAACTTTTAAATATCTTGATATATCTCGAGAACTACGCATCTGATTAAAAAATATCATAGAACATAAAAAGTAGGAACCTTAATTCTCTACAAAAAAGGTCTCTTAACATTTCGCCATAGCTCGCTTCGTTTCCGAGATATTTGCAGATTTATCTCAAGGGAAGGGGCCTGACGGACATATTTCGAGATATTTCTTCTTCTTGTTGTTCTTCTTCTGCACAGCTAAGCTGGAAGTGGCATTTGCAGCGCGCAATAGTGCAGAGTTATCTGAAAGAAAGGGGCCACGGTGTTTCTGTATCTCTATTATGTTGGTGCGGCTTCGGAACTTTTAAATATCTTGATATATCACGAGAACTACGCATCTGATCAAAAAATATCATAGAACATAAAAAGTAGGAAACCTAATTTTCTACAAAAAAGGTCTCTTAACATTTTGCCGTAGCTCGCTTCGTTTCCGAGATATTTGCAGATTTATCTCAAGGGAAGGGGCCTGACGGACATATTTCGAAATATTTCTTCTTCTTGTTGTTCTTCTTCTCCACAGCTAAGCTGGAAGTGGCATTTGCAGCTCGCAATAGTGCAGAGTTATCTCAAAGAAAGGGACCACGGTGTTTCTGTACCTCTATTATGTTGGTGCAGCTTCGGAACTTTTAAATATCTTGATATATCTCGAGAACTACGCATCTGATTAAAAAATATCATAGAACATAAAAAGTAGGAAACTTAATTCTCTACAAATAAGGTCTCTTAACATTTTGCCATAGCTCGCTTCGTTTCCGAGATATTTGCAGATTTATCTCAAGGGAAGGGGCCTGACGGATATATTTCGAGATATTTCTTCTTCTTGTTGTTCTTCTTCTGCACAGCTAAGCTGGAAGTGGCATTTGCAGCTCGCAATAGTGCAGAGTTATCTCAAAGAAAGGGGCCACGGTGTTTCTGTATCTCTATTATGTTGGTGCGGCTTCGGAACTTTTAAATATCTTGATATATCTCGAGAACTACGCATCTGATTAAAAAATATCATAGAACATAAAAAGTAGGAAACTTAATTCTCTACAAAAAAGGTCTCTTAACATTTTGCCATAGCTCGCTTCGTTTCCGAGATATTTGCAGATTTATCTCAAGGGAAGGGGCCTGACGGACATATTTCGAGATATTTCTTCTTCTTGTTGTTCTTCTTCTGCACAGCTAAGCTGGAAGTGGCATTTGCAGCGCGCAATAGTGCAGAGTTATCTCAAAGAAAGGGGCCACGGTGTTTCTGTATCTCTATTATGTTGGTGCGGCTTCGGAACTTTTAAATATCTTGATATATCACGAGAACTACGCATCTGATCAAAAAATATCATAGAACATAAAAAGTAGGAAACCTAATTTTCTACAAAAAAGGTCTGTTAACATTTTGCCGTAGCTCGCTTCGTTTCCGAGATATTTGCAGATTTATCTCAAGGGAAGGGGCCTGACGGACATATTTCGAAATATTTCTTCTTCTTGTTGTTCTTCTTCTCCACAGGTAAGCTGGAAGTGGCATTTGCAGCTCGCAATAGTGCAGAGTTATCTCAAAGAAAGGGGCCACGGTGTTTCTGTATCTCTATTATGTTGGTGCGGCTTCGGAACTTTTAAATATCTCGATATATCTCGAAAACTACGCTTCTGATCAAAAAATATCATAGAACATAAATTGTAGGAAACATAATTCTCTACAAAAAAGGTCTTTTAACGTTTTGCAATAGCTCGCTTCGTTTCCGAGATATTTGCAGATTTATCTCAAGGGAAGGGTCCTGACGGACATATTTCGAGATATTTCTTCTTCTTGTTGTTCTTCTTCTGCACAGCTAAACTGGAAGTGGCATTTCCAGCTCGCAATACTGCAGAGTTATCCCGAAGAAAGGGGCCACGGTGTTTCTGTATCTCTATTATGTTGGTGCGGCTTCGGAACTTTTAAATATCTCGATATATCTCGAAAACTACGCTTCTGATCAAAAAATATCATAGAACATAAATTGTAGGAAACAGAATTCTCTATAAAAAAGGTCTCTTAACATTTTGCCATAGCTCGCTTCGTTTCCGAGATATTTGCAGATTTATCTCAAGGGAAGGGGCCTGACGGACATATTTCGAGATATTTCTTCTTCTTGTTCTTCTTCTTCTGCACAGCTAAGCTGGAAGTGGCATTTGCAGCTCGCAATAGTGCAGAGTTATCTCAAAGAAAGGGGCCACGGTGTTTCTGTATCTCTATTATGTTGGTGCGGCTTCGGAACTTTTAAATATCTCGATATATCTCGAAAACTACGCTTCTGATAAAAAAATATCATAGAACATAAATTGTAGGAAACATAATTCTCTACAAAAATGGTCTCTTAACGTTTTGCCATAGCTCGCTTGGTTTCCGAGATATTTGCAGATTTATCTCAAGGGAAGGGTCCTGACGGACATATTTCGAGATATTTCTTCTTCTTGTTGTTCTTCTTCTGCACAGCTAAACTGGAAGTGGCATTTCCAGCTCGCAATAGTGCAGAGTTATCCCGAAGAAAGGGGCCACGGTGTTTCTGTATCTCTATTATGTTGGTGCGGCTTCGGAACTTTTAAATATCTTGATATATCTCGAGAACTACGCATCTGATCAAAAAATATCATAGAACATAAAAAGTAGGAAACTTAATTCTCTACAAAAAAGGTCTCTCAACATTTTGCCATAGCTCGCTTCGTTTCCGAGATATTTGCAGATTTATCTCAAGGGAAGGGGCCTGACGGACATATTTCGAGATATTTCTTCTTCTTGTTGTTCTTCTTCTGCACAGCTAAGCTGGAAGTGGCATTTGCAGCTCGCAATAGTGCAGAGTTACCTCAAAGAAAGAGGCCACGGTGTTTCTGTATCTCTATTATGTTGGTGCCGCTTCGGAACTTTTAAATATCTCGATATATCTCGAGAACTACGCATCTGATCAAAAAATATCATTGAACATAAAAAGTAGGAAACTTAATTCTCTACAAAAAAGGTCTCTTAACATTTTGCCATAGCTCGCTTCGTTTCCGAGATATTTGCAGATTTATCTCAAGGGAAGGGGCCTGACGGACATATTTCGAGATATTTCTTCTTCCTGTTCTTCTTCTTCTGCACAGCTAAGCTGGAAGTGGCATTTGCAGCTCGCAATAGTGGAGAGTTATCTCAAAGAAAGGGGCCACGGTGTTTCTGTATCTCTATTATGTTGGTGCGGCTTCGGAACTTTTAAATATCTTGATATATCTCGAGAACTACGCATCTGATCAAAAAATATCATAGAACATAAAAAGTAGGAAACTTAATTCTCTACAAAAAAGGTCTCTCAACATTTTGCCATAGCTCGCTTCGTTTCCGAGATATTTGCAGATTTATCTCAAGGGAAGGGGCCTGACGGACATATTTCGAGATATTTCTTCTTCTTGTTGTTCTTCTTCTGCACAGCTAAGCTGGAAGTGGCATTTGCAGCTCGCAATAGTGCAGAGTTACCTCAAAGAAAGAGGCCACGGTGTTTCTGTATCTCTATTATGTTGGTGCCGCTTCGGAACTTTTAAATATCTCGATATATCTCGAGAACTACGCATCTGATCAAAAAATATCATTGAACATAAAAAGTAGGAAACTTAATTCTCTACAAAAAAGGTCTCTTAACATTTTGCCATAGCTCGCTTCGTTTCCGAGATATTTGCAGATTTATCTCAAGGGAAGGGGCCTGACGGACATATTTCGAGATATTTCTTCTTCCTGTTCTTCTTCTTCTGCACAGCTAAGCTGGAAGTGGCATTTGCAGCTCGCAATAGTGGAGAGTTATCTCAAAGAAAGGGGCCACGGTGTTTCTGTATCTCTATTATGTTGGTGCGGCTTCGGAACTTTTAAATATCTTGATATATCTCGAGAACTACGCATCTGATCAAAAAATATCATAGAACATAAAAAGTAGGAAACTTAATTCTCTACAAAAAAGGTCTCTCAACATTTTGCCATAGCTCGCTTCGTTTCCGAGATATTTGCGGATTTATCTCAAGGGAAGGGGCCTGACGGACATATTTCGAGATATTTCTTCTTCTTGTTGTTCTTCTTCTGCACAGCTAAGCTGGAAGTGGCATTTGCAGCTCGCAATAGTGCAGAGTTACCTCAAAGAAAGAGGCCACGGTGTTTCTGTATCTCTATTATGTTGGTGCCGCTTCGGAACTTTTAAATATCTGGATATATCTCGAGAACTACGCATCTGATCAAAAAATATCATTGAACATAAAAAGTAGGAAACCTAATTTTCTACAAAAAAGGTCTCTTAACATTTTGCAGTAGCTCGCTTCGTTTCCGAGATATTTGCAGATTTATCTCAAGGGAAGGGGCCTGATGGACATATTTCGAAATATTTCTTCTTCTTGTTGTTCTTCTTCTCCACAGCTAAGCTGGAAGTGGCATTTGCAGCTCGCAATAGTGCAGAGTTATCTCAAAGAAAGGGGCCACGGTGTTTCTGTACCTCTATTATGTTGGTGCAGCTTTGGAACTTTTAAATATCTTGATATATCTCGAAAACTACGCTTCTGATCAAAAAATATCATAGAACATAAATTGTAGGAAACAGAATTCTCTATAAAAAAGGTCTCTTAACATTTTGCCATAGCTCGCTTCGTTTCCGAGATATTTGCAGATTTATCTCAAGGGAAGGGGCCTGACGGACATATTTCGAGATATTTCTTCTTCATGTTCTTCTTCTTCTGCACAGCTAAGCTGGAAGTGGCATTTGCAGCTCGCAATAGTGCAGAGTTATCTCAAAGAAAGGGGCCACGGTGTTTCTGTATCTCTATTATGTTGGTGCGGCTTCGGAACTTTTAAATATCTCGATATATCTCGAAAACTACGCTTCTGATCAAAAAATATCATAGAACATAAATTGTAGGAAACATAATTCTCTACAAAAATGGTCTCTTAACGTTTTGCCATAGCTCGCTTGGTTTCCGAGATATTTGCAGATTTATCTCAAGGGAAGGGTCCTGACGGACATATTTCGAGATATTTCTTCTTCTTGTTGTTCTTCTTCTGCACAGCTAAACTGGAAGTGGCATTTCCAGCTCGCAATACTGCAGAGTTATCCCGAAGAAAGGGGCCACGGTGTTTCTGTATCTCTATTATGTTGGTGCGACTTCGGAACTTTTAAATATCTCGATATATCTCGAAAACTACGCTTCTGATCAAAAAATATCATAGAACGTAAATTATAGGGAACATAATTCTCTACAAAAAAGGTCTCTTAACATTTTGCCATAGCTCGCTTCGTTTCCGAGATATTTGCAGATTTATCTCAAGGGAAGGGGTCTGACGGACATATTTCGAGATATTTCTTCTTCTTGTTCTTCTTCTTCTGCACACCTAAGCTGGAAGTGGCATTAGCAGCTCGCAATAGTGGAGAGTTATCTCAAAGAAAGGGGCCACGGTGTTTCTGTATCTCTATTATGTTGGTGCGGCTTCGGAACTTTTAAATATCTTGATATATCTCGAGAACTACGCATCTGATCAAAAAATATCATAGAACAGAAAAAGTAGGAAACTTAATTCTCTACAAAAAAGGTCTCTCAACATTTTGCCATAGCTCGCTTCGTTTCCGAGATATTTGCAGATTTATCTCAAGGGAAGGGGCCTGACGGACATATTTCGAGATATTTCTTCTTCTTGTTGTTCTTCTTCTGCACAGCTAAGCTGGAAGTGGCATTTGCAGCTCGCAATAGTGCAGAGTTACCTCAAAGAAAGAGGCCACGGTGTTTCTGTATCTCTATTATGTTGGTGCCGCTTCGGAACTTTTAAATATCTCGATATATCTCGAGAACTACGCATCTGATCAAAAAATATCATTGAACATAAAAAGTAGGAAACTTAATTCTCTACAAAAAAGGTCTCTTAACATTTTGCCATAGCTCGCTTCGTTTCCGAGATATTTGCAGATTTATCTCAAGGGAAGGGGCCTGACGGACATATTTCGAGATATTTCTTCTTCTTGTTCTTCTTCTTCTGCACAGCTAAGCTGGAAGTGGCATTTGCAGCTCGCAATAGTGGAGAGTTATCTCAAAGAAAGGGGCCACGGTGTTTCTGTATCTCTATTATGTTGGTGCGGCTTCGGAACTTTTAAATATCTTGATATATCTCGAGAACTACGCATCTGATCAAAAAATATCATAGAACATAAAAAGTAGGAAACTTAATTCTCTACAAAAAAGGTCTCTCAACATTTTGCCATAGCTCGCTTCGTTTCCGAGATATTTGCGGATTTATCTCAAGGGAAGGGGCCTGACGGACATATTTCGAGATATTTCTTCTTCTTGTTGTTCTTCTTCTGCACAGCTAAGCTGGAAGTGGCATTTGCAGCTCGCAATAGTGCAGAGTTACCTCAAAGAAAGAGGCCACGGTGTTTCTGTATCTCTATTATGTTGGTGCCGCTTCGGAACTTTTAAATATCTGGATATATCTCGAGAACTACGCATCTGATCAAAAAATATCATTGAACATAAAAAGTAGGAAACCTAATTTTCTACAAAAAAGGTCTCTTAACATTTTGCAGTAGCTCGCTTTGTTTCCGAGATATTTGCAGATTTATCTCAAGGGAAGGGGCCTGATGGACATATTTCGAAATATTTCTTCTTCTTGTTGTTCTTCTTCTCCACAGCTAAGCTGGAAGTGGCATTTGCAGCTCGCAATAGTGCAGAGTTATCTCAAAGAAAGGGGCCACGGTGTTTCTGTACCTCTATTATGTTGGTGCAGCTTCGGAACTTTTAAATATCTTGATATATCTCGAGAACTACGCATCTGATTAAAAAATATCATAGAACATAAAAAGTAGGAAACTTAATTCTCTACAAATAAGGTCTCTTAACATTTTGCCATAGCTCGCTTCGTTTCCGAGATATTTGCAGATTTATCTCAAGGGAAGGGGCCTGACGGATATATTTCGAGATATTTCTTCTTCTTGTTGTTCTTCTTCTGCACAGCTAAGCTGGAAGTGGCATTTGCAGCTCGCAATAGTGCAGAGTTATCTCAAAGAAAGGGGCCACGGTGTTTCTGTATCTCTATTATGTTGGTGCGGCTTCGGAACTTTTAAATATCTCGATATATCTCGAAAACTACGCTTCTGATCAAAAAATATCATAGAACATAAATTGTAGGAAACATAATTCTCTACAAAAAAGGTCTCTTAACGTTTTGCCATAGCTCGCTTCGTTTCCGAGATATTTGCAGATTTATCTCAAGGGAAGGGTCCTGACGGACATATTTCGAGATATTTCTTCTTCGTGTTGTTCTTCTTCTGCACAGCTAAACTGGAAGTGGCATTTCCAGCTCGCAATACTGCAGAGTTATCCCGAAGAAAGGGGCCACGGTGTTTCTGTATCTCTATTATGTTGGTGCGGCTTCGGAACTTTTAAATATCAAGATATATCTCGAAAACTACGCTTCTGATCAAAAAATATCATAGAACATAAATTGTAGGAAACATAATTGTCTACAAAGAAGGTCTCTTAACATTTTGCCATAGCTCGCTTCGTTTCCGAGATATTTGCAGATTTATCTCAAGGGAAGGGGCCTGACGGACATATTTCGAGATATTTCTTCTTCTTGTTGTTCTTCTTCTGCACAGCTAAGCTGGAAGTGGCATTTGCAGCTCGCAATAGTGCAGAGTTACCTCAAAGAAAGAGGCCACGGTGTTTCTGTATCTCTATTATGTTGGTGCCGCTTCGGAACTTTTAAATATCTGGATATATCTCGAGAACTACGCATCTGATCAAAAAATATCATTGAACATAAAAAGTAGGAAACTTAATTCTCTACAAAAAAGGTCTCTTAACATTTTGCCATAGCTCGCTTCGTTTCCAAGATATTTGCAGATTTATCTCAAGGGAAGGTGCCTGACGGACATATTTCGAGATATTTCTTCTTCTTGTTCTTCTTCTTCTGCACAGCTAAGCTGGAAGTGGCATTTGCAGCTCGCAATAGTGCAGAGTTATCTCAAAGAAAGGGGCCACGGTGTTTCTGTATCTCTATTATGTTGGTGCGGCTTCGGAACTTTTAAATATCTCGATATATCTCGAAAACTACGCTTCTGATCAAAAAATATCATAGAACATAAATTGTAGGAAACATAATTCTCTACAAAAAAGGTCATTTAACGTTTTGCAATAGCTCGCTTCGTTTCCGAGATATTTGCAGATTTATCTCAAGGGAAGGGTCCTGACGGACATATTTCGAGATATTTCTTCTTCTTGTTGTTCTTCTTCTGCACAGCTAAACTGGAAGTGGCATTTCCAGCTCGCAATAGTGCAGAGTTATCCCGAAGAAAGGGGCCACGGTGTTTCTGTATCTCTATTATGTTGGTGCGACTTCGGAACTTTTAAATATCTCGATATATCTCGAAAACTACGCTTCTGATCAAAAAATATCATAGAACGTAAATTATAGGGAACATAATTCTCTACAAAAAAGGTCTCTTAACATTTTGCCATAGCTCGCTTCGTTTCCGAGATATTTGCAGATTTATCTCAAGGGAAGGGGTCTGACGGACATATTTCGAGATATTTCTTCTTCTTGTTCTTCTTCTTCTGCACACCTAAGCTGGAAGTGGCATTTGCAGCTCGCAATAGTGGAGAGTTATCTCAAAGAAAGGGGCCACGGTGTTTCTGTATCTCTATTATGTTGGTGCGGCTTCGGAACTTTTAAATATCTTGATATATCTCGAGAACTACGCATCTGATCAAAAAATATCATAGAACATAAAAAGTAGGAAACTTAATTCTCTACAAAAAAGGTCTCTCAACATTTTGCCATAGCTCGCTTCGTTTCCGAGATATTTGCAGATTTATCTCAAGGGAAGGGGCCTGACGGACATATTTCGAGATATTTCTTCTTCTTGTTCTTCTTCTTCTGCACAGCTAAGTTGGAAGTGGCATTTGCAGCTCGCAATAGTGCAGAGTTATCTCAAAGAAAGGGGCCACGGTGTTTCTGTATCTCTATTATGTTGGTGCGGCTTCGGAACTTTTAAATATCTTGATATATCTCGAGAACTACGCATCTCATTAAAAAATATCATAGAACATAAAAAGTAGGAACCTTAATTCTCTACAAAAAAGGTCTCTTAACATTTCGCCATAGCTCGCTTCGTTTCCGAGATATTTGCAGATTTATCTCAAGGGAAGGGGCCTGACGGACATATTTCGAGATATTTCTTCTTCTTGTTGTTCTTCTTCTGCACAGCTAAGCTGGAAGTGGCATTTGCAGCGCGCAATAGTGCAGAGTTATCTGAAAGAAAGGGGCCACGGTGTTTCTGTATCTCTATTATGTTGGTGCGGCTTCGGAACTTTTAAATATCTTGATATATCACGAGAACTACGCATCTGATCAAAAAATATCATAGAACATAAAAAGTAGGAAACCTAATTTTCTACAAAAAAGGTCTCTTAACATTTTGCCGTAGCTCGCTTCGTTTCCGAGATATTTGCAGATTTATCTCAAGGGAAGGGGCCTGACGGACATATTTCGAAATATTTCTTCTTCTTGTTGTTCTTCTTCTCCACAGCTAAGCTGGAAGTGGCATTTGCAGCTCGCAATAGTGCAGAGTTATCTCAAAGAAAGGGACCACGGTGTTTCTGTACCTCTATTATGTTGGTGCAGCTTCGGAACTTTTAAATATCTTGATATATCTCGAGAACTACGCATCTGATTAAAAAATATCATAGAACATAAAAAGTAGGAAACTTAATTCTCTACAAAAAAGGTCTCTTAACATTTTGCCATAGCTCGCTTCGTTTCCGAGATATTTGCAGATTTATCTCAAGGGAAGGGGCCTGACGGACATATTTCGAGATATTTCTTCTTCTTGTTGTTCTTCTTCTGCACAGCTAAGCTGGAAGTGGCATTTGCAGCGCGCAATAGTGCAGAGTTATCTCAAAGAAAGGGGCCACGGTGTTTCTGTATCTCTATTATGTTGGTGCGGCTTCGGAACTTTTAAATATCTTGATATATCACGAGAACTACGCATCTGATCAAAAAATATCATAGAACATAAAAAGTAGGAAACCTAATTTTCTACAAAAAAGGTCTGTTAACATTTTGCCGTAGCTCGCTTCGTTTCCGAGATATTTGCAGATTTATCTCAAGGGAAGGGGCCTGACGGACATATTTCGAAATATTTCTTCTTCTTGTTGTTCTTCTTCTCCACAGGTAAGCTGGAAGTGGCATTTGCAGCTCGCAATAGTGCAGAGTTATCTCAAAGAAAGGGGCCACGGTGTTTCTGTATCTCTATTATGTTGGTGCGGCTTCGGAACTTTTAAATATCTCGATATATCTCGAAAACTACGCTTCTGATCAAAAAATATCATAGAACATAAATTGTAGGAAACATAATTCTCTACAAAAAAGGTCTTTTAACGTTTTGCAATAGCTCGCTTCGTTTCCGAGATATTTGCAGATTTATCTCAAGGGAAGGGTCCTGACGGACATATTTCGAGATATTTCTTCTTCTTGTTGTTCTTCTTCTGCACAGCTAAACTGGAAGTGGCATTTCCAGCTCGCAATACTGCAGAGTTATCCCGAAGAAAGGGGCCACGGTGTTTCTGTATCTCTATTATGTTGGTGCGGCTTCGGAACTTTTAAATATCTCGATATATCTCGAAAACTACGCTTCTGATCAAAAAATATCATAGAACATAAATTGTAGGAAACAGAATTCTCTATAAAAATGGTCTCTTAACGTTTTGCCATAGCTCGCTTGGTTTCCGAGATATTTGCAGATTTATCTCAAGGGAAGGGTCCTGACGGACATATTTCGAGATATTTCTTCTTCTTGTTGTTCTTCTTCTGCACAGCTAAGCTGGAAGTGGCATTTGCAGCTCGCAATAGTGCAGAGTTATCTCAAAGAAAGGGGCCACGGTGTTTCTGTATCTCTATTATGTTGGTGCGGCTTCGGAACTTTTAAATATCTCGATATATCTCGAAAACTACGCTTCTGATAAAAAAATATCATAGAACATAAATTGTAGGAAACATAATTCTCTACAAAAATGGTCTCTTAACGTTTTGCCATAGCTCGCTTGGTTTCCGAGATATTTGCAGATTTATCTCAAGGGAAGGGTCCTGACGGACATATTTCGAGATATTTCTTCTTCTTGTTGTTCTTCTTCTGCACAGCTAAACTGGAAGTGGCATTTCCAGCTCGCAATAGTGCAGAGTTATCCCGAAGAAAGGGGCCACGGTGTTTCTGTATCTCTATTATGTTGGTGCGACTTCGGAACTTTTAAATATCTCGATATATCTCGAAAACTACGCTTCTGATCAAAAAATATCATAGAACGTAAATTATAGGGAACATAATTCTCTACAAAAAAGGTCTCTTAACATTTTGCCATAGCTCGCTTCGTTTCCGAGATATTTGCAGATTTATCTCAAGGGAAGGGGTCTGACGGACATATTTCGAGATATTTCTTCTTCTTGTTCTTCTTCTTCTGCACACCTAAGCTGGAAGTGGCATTAGCAGCTCGCAATAGTGGAGAGTTATCTCAAAGAAAGGGGCCACGGTGTTTCTGTATCTCTATTATGTTGGTGCGGCTTCGGAACTTTTAAATATCTTGATATATCTCGAGAACTACGCATCTGATCAAAAAATATCATAGAACATAAAAAGTAGGAAACTTAATTCTCTACAAAAAAGGTCTCTCAACATTTTGCCATAGCTCGCTTCGTTTCCGAGATATTTGCAGATGTATCTCAAGGGAAGGGGCCTGACGGACATATTTCGAGATATTTCTTCTTCTTGTTGTTCTTCTTCTGCACAGCTAAGCTGGAAGTGGCATTTGCAGCTCGCAATAGTGCAGAGTTACCTCAAAGAAAGAGGCCACGGTGTTTCTGTATCTCTATTATGTTGGTGCCGCTTCGGAACTTTTAAATATCTCGATATATCTCGAGAACTACGCATCTGATCAAAAAATATCATTGAACATAAAAAGTAGGAAACTTAATTCTCTACAAAAAAGGTCTCTTAACATTTTGCCATAGCTCGCTTCGTTTCCGAGATATTTGCAGATTTATCTCAAGGGAAGGGGCCTGACGGACATATTTCGAGATATTTCTTCTTCCTGTTCTTCTTCTTCTGCACAGCTAAGCTGGAAGTGGCATTTGCAGCTCGCAATAGTGGAGAGTTATCTCAAAGAAAGGGGCCACGGTGTTTCTGTATCTCTATTATGTTGGTGCGGCTTCGGAACTTTTAAATATCTTGATATATCTCGAGAACTACGCATCTGATCAAAAAATATCATAGAACATAAAAAGTAGGAAACTTAATTCTCTACAAAAAAGGTCTCTCAACATTTTGCCATAGCTCGCTTCGTTTCCGAGATATTTGCGGATTTATCTCAAGGGAAGGGGCCTGACGGACATATTTCGAGATATTTCTTCTTCTTGTTGTTCTTCTTCTGCACAGCTAAGCTGGAAGTGGCATTTGCAGCTCGCAATAGTGCAGAGTTACCTCAAAGAAAGAGGCCACGGTGTTTCTGTATCTCTATTATGTTGGTGCCGCTTCGGAACTTTTAAATATCTGGATATATCTCGAGAACTACGCATCTGATCAAAAAATATCATTGAACATAAAAAGTAGGAAACCTAATTTTCTACAAAAAAGGTCTCTTAACATTTTGCAGTAGCTCGCTTCGTTTCCGAGATATTTGCAGATTTATCTCAAGGGAAGGGGCCTGATGGACATATTTCGAAATATTTCTTCTTCTTGTTGTTCTTCTTCTCCACAGCTAAGCTGGAAGTGGCATTTGCAGCTCGCAATAGTGCAGAGTTATCTCAAAGAAAGGGGCCACGGTGTTTCTGTACCTCTATTATGTTGGTGCAGCTTTGGAACTTTTAAATATCTTGATATATCTCGAAAACTACGCTTCTGATCAAAAAATATCATAGAACATAAATTGTAGGAAACAGAATTCTCTATAAAAAAGGTCTCTTAACATTTTGCCATAGCTCGCTTCGTTTCCGAGATATTTGCAGATTTATCTCAAGGGAAGGGGCCTGACGGACATATTTCGAGATATTTCTTCTTCTTGTTCTTCTTCTTCTGCACAGCTAAGCTGGAAGTGGCATTTGCAGCTCGCAATAGTGCAGAGTTATCTCAAAGAAAGGGGCCACGGTGTTTCTGTATCTCTATTATGTTGGTGCGGCTTCGGAACTTTTAAATATCTCGATATATCTCGAAAACTACGCTTCTGATCAAAAAATATCATAGAACATAAATTGTAGGAAACATAATTCTCTACAAAAATGGTCTCTTAACGTTTTGCCATAGCTCGCTTGGTTTCCGAGATATTTGCAGATTTATCTCAAGGGAAGGGTCCTGACGGACATATTTCGAGATATTTCTTCTTCTTGTTGTTCTTCTTCTGCACAGCTAAACTGGAAGTGGCATTTCCAGCTCGCAATACTGCAGAGTTATCCCGAAGAAAGGGGCCACGGTGTTTCTGTATCTCTATTATGTTGGTGCGACTTCGGAACTTTTAAATATCTCGATATATCTCGAAAACTACGCTTCTGATCAAAAAATATCATAGACCGTAAATTATAGGGAACATAATTCTCTACAAAAAAGGTCTCTTAACATTTTGCCATAGCTCGCTTCGTTTCCGAGATATTTGCAGATTTATCTCAAGGGAAGGGGTCTGACGGACATATTTCGAGATATTTCTTCTTCTTGTTCTTCTTCTTCTGCACACCTAAGCTGGAAGTGGCATTAGCAGCTCGCAATAGTGGAGAGTTATCTCAAAGAAAGGGACCACGGTGTTTCTGTATCTCTATTATGTTGGTGCGGCTTCGGAACTTTTAAATATCTTGATATATCTCGAGAACTACGCATCTGATCAAAAAATATCATAGAACAGAAAAAGTAGGAAACTTAATTCTCTACAAAAAAGGTCTCTCAACATTTTGCCATAGCTCGCTTCGTTTCCGAGATATTTGCAGATTTATCTCAAGGGAAGGGGCCTGACGGACATATTTCGAGATATTTCTTCTTCTTGTTGTTCTTCTTCTGCACAGCTAAGCTGGAAGTGGCATTTGCAGCTCGCAATAGTGCAGAGTTACCTCAAAGAAAGAGGCCACGGTGTTTCTGTATCTCTATTATGTTGGTGCCGCTTCGGAACTTTTAAATATCTCGATATATCTCGAGAACTACGCATCTGATCAAAAAATATCATTGAACATAAAAAGTAGGAAACTTAATTCTCTACAAAAAAGGTCTCTTAACATTTTGCCATAGCTCGCTTCGTTTCCGAGATATTTGCAGATTTATCTCAAGGGAAGGGGCCTGACGGACATATTTCGAGATATTTCTTCTTCTTGTTCTTCTTCTTCTGCACAGCTAAGCTGGAAGTGGCATTTGCAGCTCGCAATAGTGGAGAGTTATCTCAAAGAAAGGGGCCACGGTGTTTCTGTATCTCTATTATGTTGGTGCGGCTTCGGAACTTTTAAATATCTTGATATATCTCGAGAACTACGCATCTGATCAAAAAATATCATAGAACATAAAAAGTAGGAAACTTAATTCTCTACAAAAAAGGTCTCTCAACATTTTGCCATAGCTCGCTTCGTTTCCGAGATATTTGCGGATTTATCTCAAGGGAAGGGGCCTGACGGACATATTTCGAGATATTTCTTCTTCTTGTTGTTCTTCTTCTGCACAGCTAAGCTGGAAGTGGCATTTGCAGCTCGCAATAGTGCAGAGTTACCTCAAAGAAAGAGGCCACGGTGTTTCTGTATCTCTATTATGTTGGTGCCGCTTCGGAACTTTTAAATATCTGGATATATCTCGAGAACTACGCATCTGATCAAAAAATATCATTGAACATAAAAAGTAGGAAACCTAATTTTCTACAAAAAAGGTCTCTTAACATTTTGCAGTAGCTCGCTTTGTTTCCGAGATATTTGCAGATTTATCTCAAGGGAAGGGGCCTGATGGACATATTTCGAAATATTTCTTCTTCTTGTTGTTCTTCTTCTCCACAGCTAAGCTGGAAGTGGCATTTGCAGCTCGCAATAGTGCAGAGTTATCTCAAAGAAAGGGGCCACGGTGTTTCTGTACCTCTATTATGTTGGTGCAGCTTCGGAACTTTTAAATATCTTGATATATCTCGAGAACTACGCATCTGATTAAAAAATATCATAGAACATAAAAAGTAGGAAACTTAATTCTCTACAAATAAGGTCTCTTAACATTTTGCCATAGCTCGCTTCGTTTCCGAGATATTTGCAGATTTATCTCAAGGGAAGGGGCCTGACGGATATATTTCGAGATATTTCTTCTTCTTGTTGTTCTTCTTCTGCACAGCTAAGCTGGAAGTGGCATTTGCAGCTCGCAATAGTGCAGAGTTATCTCAAAGAAAGGGGCCACGGTGTTTCTGTATCTCTATTATGTTGGTGCGGCTTCGGAACTTTTAAATATCTCGATATATCTCGAAAACTACGCTTCTGATCAAAAAATATCATAGAACATAAATTGTAGGAAACATAATTCTCTACAAAAAAGGTCTCTTAACGTTTTGCCATAGCTCGCTTCGTTTCCGAGATATTTGCAGATTTATCTCAAGGGAAGGGTCCTGACGGACATATTTCGAGATATTTCTTCTTCTTGTTGTTCTTCTTCTGCACAGCTAAACTGGAAGTGGCATTTCCAGCTCGCAATACTGCAGAGTTATCCCGAAGAAAGGGGCCACGGTGTTTCTGTATCTCTATTATGTTGGTGCGGCTTCGGAACTTTTAAATATCAAGATATATCTCGAAAACTACGCTTCTGATCAAAAAATATCATAGAACATAAATTGTAGGAAACATAATTGTCTACAAAGAAGGTCTCTTAACATTTTGCCATAGCTCGCTTCGTTTCCGAGATATTTGCAGATTTATCTCAAGGGAAGGGGCCTGACGGACATATTTCGAGATATTTCTTCTTCTTGTTGTTCTTCTTCTGCACAGCTAAGCTGGAAGTGGCATTTGCAGCTCGCAATAGTGCAGAGTTACCTCAAAGAAAGAGGCCACGGTGTTTCTGTATCTCTATTATGTTGGTGCCGCTTCGGAACTTTTAAATATCTGGATATATCTCGAGAACTACGCATCTGATCAAAAAATATCATTGAACATAAAAAGTAGGAAACTTAATTCTCTACAAAAAAGGTCTCTTAACATTTTGCCATAGCTCGCTTCGTTTCCGAGATATTTGCAGATTTATCTCAAGGGAAGGTGCCTGACGGACATATTTCGAGATATTTCTTCTTCTTGTTCTTCTTCTTCTGCACAGCTAAGCTGGAAGTGGCATTTGCAGCTCGCAATAGTGCAGAGTTATCTCAAAGAAAGGGGCCACGGTGTTTCTGTATCTCTATTATGTTGGTGCGGCTTCGGAACTTTTAAATATCTCGATATATCTCGAAAACTACGCTTCTGATCAAAAAATATCATAGAACATAAATTGTAGGAAACATAATTCTCTACAAAAAAGGTCATTTAACGTTTTGCAATAGCTCGCTTCGTTTCCGAGATATTTGCAGATTTATCTCAAGGGAAGGGTCCTGACGGACATATTTCGAGATATTTCTTCTTCTTGTTGTTCTTCTTCTGCACAGCTAAACTGGAAGTGGCATTTCCAGCTCGCAATAGTGCAGAGTTATCCCGAAGAAAGGGGCCACGGTGTTTCTGTATCTCTATTATGTTGGTGCGACTTCGGAACTTTTAAATATCTCGATATATCTCGAAAACTACGCTTCTGATCAAAAAATATCATAGAACGTAAATTATAGGGAACATAATTCTCTACAAAAAAGGTCTCTTAACATTTTGCCATAGCTCGCTTCGTTTCCGAGATATTTGCAGATTTATCTCAAGGGAAGGGGTCTGACGGACATATTTCGAGATATTTCTTCTTCTTGTTCTTCTTCTTCTGCACACCTAAGCTGGAAGTGGCATTTGCAGCTCGCAATAGTGGAGAGTTATCTCAAAGAAAGGGGCCACGGTGTTTCTGTATCTCTATTATGTTGGTGCGGCTTCGGAACTTTTAAATATCTTGATATATCTCGAGAACTACGCATCTGATCAAAAAATATCATAGAACATAAAAAGTAGGAAACTTAATTCTCTACAAAAAAGGTCTCTCAACATTTTGCCATAGCTCGCTTCGTTTCCGAGATATTTGCAGATTTATCTCAAGGGAAGGGGCCTGACGGACATATTTCGAGATATTTCTTCTTCTTGTTGTTCTTCTTCTGCACAGCTAAGCTGGAAGTGGCATTTGCAGCTCGCAATAGTGCAGAGTTACCTCAAAGAAAGAGGCCAGGGTGTTTCTGTATCTCTATTATGTTGGTGCCGCTTCGGAACTTTTAAATATCTCGATATATCTCGAGAACTACGCATCTGATCAAAAAATATCATTGAACATAAAAAGTAGGAAACTTAATTCTCTACAAAAAAGGTCTCTTAAGATTTTGCCATAGCTCGCTTCGTTTCCGAGATATTTGCAGATTTATCTCAAGGGAAGGGGCCTGACGGACATATTTCGAGATATTTCTTCTTCTTGTTCTTCTTCTTCTGCACAGCTAAGCTGGAAGTGGCATTTGCAGCTCGCAATAGTGGAGAGTTATCTCAAAGAAAGGGGCCACGGTGTTTCTGTATCTCTATTATGTTGGTGCGGCTTCGGAACTTTTAAATATCTTGATATATCTCGAGAACTACGCATCTGATCAAAAAATATCATAGAACATAAAAAGTAGGAAACTTAATTCTCTACAAAAAAGGTCTCTCAACATTTTGCCATAGCTCGCTTCGTTTCCGAGATATTTGCGGATTTATCTCAAGGGAAGGGGCCTGACGGACATATTTCGAGATATTTCTTCTTCTTGTTGTTCTTCTTCTGCACAGCTAAGCTGGAAGTGGCATTTGCAGCTCGCAATAGTGCAGAGTTACCTCAAAGAAAGAGGCCACGGTGTTTCTGTATCTCTATTATGTTGGTGCCGCTTCGGAACTTTTAAATATCTGGATATATCTCGAGAACTACGCATCTGATCAAAAAATATCATTGAACATAAAAAGTAGGAAACCTAATTTTCTACAAAAAAGGTCTCTTAACATTTTGCAGTAGCTCGCTTCGTTTCCGAGATATTTGCAGATTTATCTCAAGGGAAGGGGCCTGATGGACATATTTCGAAATATTTCTTCTTCTTGTTGTCCTTCTTCTCCACAGCTCAGCTGGAAGTGGCATTTGCAGCTCGCAATAGTGCAGAGTTATCTCAAAGAAAGGGGCCACGGTGTTTCTGTACCTCTATTATGTTGGTGCAGCTTCGGAACTTTTAAATATCTTGATATATCTCGAGAACTACGCATCTGATTAAAAAATATCATAGAACATAAAAAGTAGGAAACTTAATTCTCTACAAATAAGGTCTCTTAACATTTTGCCATAGCTCGCTTCGTTTCCGAGATATTTGCAGATTTATCTCAAGGGAAGGGGCCTGACGGATATATTTCGAGATATTTCTTCTTCTTGTTGTTCTTCTTCTGCACAGCTAAGCTGGAAGTGGCATTTGCAGCTCGCAATAGTGCACAGTTATCTCAAAGAAAGGGGCCACGGTGTTTCTGTATCTCTATTATGTTGGTGCGGCTTCGGAACTTTTAAATATCTCGATATATCTCGAAAACTACGCTTCTGATCAAAAAATATCATAGAACATAAATTGTAGGAAACATAATTCTCTACAAAAAAGGTCTCTTAACATTTTGCCATAGCTCGCTTCGTTTCCGAGATATTTGCAGATTTATCTCAAGGGAAGGGGCCTGGCGGACATATTTCGAGATATTTCTTCTTCTTGTTCTTCTTCTTCTGCACAGCTAAGCTGGAAGTGGCATTTGCAGCTCGCAATAGTGCAGAGTTATCTCAAAGAAAGGGGCCACGGTGTTTCTGTATCTCTATTATGTTGGTGCGGCTTCGGAACTTTTAAATATCTCGATATATCTCGAAAACTACGCTTCTGATCAAAAAATATCATAGAACATAAATTGTAGGAAACATAATTCTCTACGAAAATGGTCTCTTAACGTTTTG
Source organism: Osmia lignaria lignaria (assembly GCF_051020975.1). Classification (NCBI taxonomy): domain Eukaryota; kingdom Metazoa; phylum Arthropoda; class Insecta; order Hymenoptera; family Megachilidae; genus Osmia; species Osmia lignaria. Next base: position 16,654,992 of record NW_027478161.1, read on the forward strand.
CCATAGCTCGCTTCGTTTCCGAGATATTTGCAGATTTATCTCAAGGGAAGGGGCCTGACGGACATATTTCGAAATATTTCTTCTTCTTGTTGTTCTTCTTCTGCACAGCTAAACTGGAAGTGGCATTTCCAGCTCGCAATACTGCAGAGTTATCCCGAAGAAAGGGGCCACGGTGTTTCTGTATCTCTATTACGTTGGTGCGGCTTCGGAACTTTTAAATATCTCGATATATCTCGAAAACTACGCTTCTGATCAAAAAATATCATAGAACATAAATTGTAGGAAACATAATTCTCTACAAAAAAGGTCTCTTAACATTTTGCCATAGCTCGCTTCGTTTCCGAGATATTTGCAGATTTATCTCAAGGGAAGGGGCCTGACGGACATATTTCGAGATATTTCTTCTTCTTGTTCTTCTTCTTCTGCACAGCTAAGCTGGAAGTGGCATTTGCAGCTCGCAATAGTGCAGAGTTATCTCAAAGAAAGGGGCCACGGTGTTTCTGTATCGCTATTATGTTGGTGCGGCTTCGGAACTTTTAAATATCTCGATATATCTCGAAAACTACGCTTCTGATCAAAAAATATCATAGAACATAAATTGTAGCAAACATAATTCTCTACGAAAATGGTCTCTTAACGTTTTGCCATAGCTCGCTTCGTTTCCGAGATATTTGCAGATTTATCTCAAGGGAAGGGGTCTGACGGACATATTTCGAGATATTTCTTCTTCTTGTTCTTCTTCTTCTGCACACCTAAGCTGGAAGTGGCATTTGCAGCTCGCAATAGTGGAGAGTTATCTCAAAGAAAGGGGCCACGGTGTTTCTGTATCTCTATTATGTTGGTGCGGCTTCGGAACTTTTAAATATCAAGATATATCTCGAAAACTACGCTTCTGATCAAAAAATATCATAGAACATAAATTGTAGGAAACATAATTGTCTACAAAGAAGGTCTCTTAACATTTTGCCATAGCTCGCTTCGTTTCCGAGATATTTGCAGATTTATCTCAAGGGAAGGGGCCTGACGGACATATTTCGAGATATTTCTTCTTCTTGTTGTTCTTCTTCTGCACAGCTAAGCTGGAAGTGGCATTTGCAGCTCGCAATAGTGCAGAGTTATCTCAAAGAAAGGGGCCACGGTGTTTCTGTATCTCTATTATGTTGGTGCGGCTTCGGAACTTTTAAATATCTCGATATATCTCGAAAACTACGCTTCTGATCAAAAAATATCATAGAACATAAATTGTAGGAAACATAATTCTCTACAAAAAAGGTCATTTAACGTTTTGCAATAGCTCGCTTCGTTTCCGAGATATTTGCAGATTTATCTCAAGGGAAGGGGCCTGACGGACATATTTCGAGATATTTCTTCTTCTTGTTGTTCTTCTTCTGCACAGCTAAGCTGGAAGTGGCATTTGCAGCTCGCAATAGTGCAGAGTTACCTCAAAGAAAGAGGCCACGGTGTTTCTGTATCTCTATTATGTTGGTGCCGCTTCGGAACTTTTAAATATCTGGATATATCTCGAGAACTACGCATCTGATCAAAAAATATCATTGAACATAAAAAGTAGGAAACTTAATTCTCTACAAAAAAGGTCTCTTAACATTTTGCCATAGCTCGCTTGGTTTCCGAGATATTTGCAGATTTATCTCAAGGGAAGGTGCCTGACGGACATATTTCGAGATATTTCTTCTTCTTGTTCTTCTTCTTCTGCACAGCTAAGCTGGAAGTGGCATTTGCAGCTCGCAATAGTGCAGAGTTATCTCAAAGAAAGGGGCCACGGTGTTTCTGTATCTCTATTATGTTGGTGCGGCTTCGGAACTTTTAAATATCTCGATATATCTCGAAAACTACGCTTCTGATCAAAAAATATCATAGAACATAAATTGTAGGAAACATAATTCTCTACAAAAAAGGTCATTTAACGTTTTGCAATAGCTCGCTTCGTTTCCGAGATATTTGCAGATTTATCTCAAGGGAAGGGTCCTGACGGACATATTTCGAGATATTTCTTCTTCTTGTTGTTCTTCTTCTGCACAGCTAAACTGGAAGTGGCATTTCCAGCTCGCAATAGTGCAGAGTTATCCCGAAGAAAGGGGCCACGGTGTTTCTGTATCTCTATTATGTTGGTGCGACTTCGGAACTTTTAAATATCTCGATATATCTCGAAAACTACGCTTCTGATCAAAAAATATCATAGAACGTAAATTATAGGGAACATAATTCTCTACAAAAAAGGTCTCTTAACATTTTGCCATAGCTCGCTTCGTTTCCGAGATATTTGCAGATTTATCTCAAGGGAAGGGGTCTGACGGACATATTTCGAGATATTTCTTCTTCTTGTTCTTCTTCTTCTGCACACCTAAGCTGGAAGTGGCATTTGCAGCTCGCAATAGTGGAGAGTTATCTCAAAGAAAGGGGCCACGGTGTTTCTGTATCTCTATTATGTTGGTGCGGCTTCGGAACTTTTAAATATCTTGATATATCTCGAGAACTACGCATCTGATCAAAAAATATCATAGAACATAAAAAGTAGGAAACTTAATTCTCTACAAAAAAGGTCTCTCAACATTTTGCCATAGCTCGCTTCGTTTCCGAGATATTTGCAGATTTATCTCAAGGGAAGGGGCCTGACGGACATATTTCGAGATATTTCTTCTTCTTGTTGTTCTTCTTCTGCACAGCTAAGCTGGAAGTGGCATTTGCAGCTCGCAATAGTGCAGAGTTACCTCAAAGAAAGAGGCCAGGGTGTTTCTGTATCTCTATTATGTTGGTGCCGCTTCGGAACTTTTAAATATCTCGATATATCTCGAGAACTACGCATCTGATCAAAAAATATCATTGAACATAAAAAGTAGGAAACTTAATTCTCTACAAAAAAGGTCTCTTAAGATTTTGCCATAGCTCGCTTCGTTTCCGAGATATTTGCAGATTTATCTCAAGGGAAGGGGCCTGACGGACATATTTCGAGATATTTCTTCTTCTTGTTCTTCTTCTTCTGCACAGCTAAGCTGGAAGTGGCATTTGCAGCTCGCAATAGTGGAGAGTTATCTCAAAGAAAGGGGCCACGGTGTTTCTGTATCTCTATTATGTTGGTGCGGCTTCGGAACTTTTAAATATCTTGATATATCTCGAGAACTACGCATCTGATCAAAAAATATCATAGAACATAAAAAGTAGGAAACTTAATTCTCTACAAAAAAGGTCTCTCAACATTTTGCCATAGCTCGCTTCGTTTCCGAGATATTTGCGGATTTATCTCAAGGGAAGGGGCCTGACGGACATATTTCGAGATATTTCTTCTTCTTGTTGTTCTTCTTCTGCACAGCTAAGCTGGAAGTGGCATTTGCAGCTCGCAATAGTGCAGAGTTACCTCAAAGAAAGAGGCCACGGTGTTTCTGTATCTCTATTATGTTGGTGCCGCTTCGGAACTTTTAAATATCTGGATATATCTCGAGAACTACGCATCTGATCAAAAAATATCATTGAACATAAAAAGTAGGAAACCTAATTTTCTACAAAAAAGGTCTCTTAACATTTTGCAGTAGCTCGCTTCGTTTCCGAGATATTTGCAGATTTATCTCAAGGGAAGGGGCCTGATGGACATATTTCGAAATATTTCTTCTTCTTGTTGTTCTTCTTCTCCACAGCTCAGCTGGAAGTGGCATTTGCAGCTCGCAATAGTGCAGAGTTATCTCAAAGAAAGGGGCCACGGTGTTTCTGTACCTCTATTATGTTGGTGCAGCTTCGGAACTTTTAAATATCTTGATATATCTCGAGAACTACGCATCTGATTAAAAAATATCATAGAACATAAAAAGTAGGAAACTTAATTCTCTACAAATAAGGTCTCTTAACATTTTGCCATAGCTCGCTTCGTTTCCGAGATATTTGCAGATTTATCTCAAGGGAAGGGGCCTGACGGATATATTTCGAGATATTTCTTCTTCTTGTTGTTCTTCTTCTGCACAGCTAAGCTGGAAGTGGCATTTGCAGCTCGCAATAGTGCACAGTTATCTCAAAGAAAGGGGCCACGGTGTTTCTGTATCTCTATTATGTTGGTGCGGCTTCGGAACTTTTAAATATCTCGATATATCTCGAAAACTACGCTTCTGATCAAAAAATATCATAGAACATAAATTGTAGGAAACATAATTCTCTACAAAAAAGGTCTCTTAACATTTTGCCATAGCTCGCTTCGTTTCCGAGATATTTGCAGATTTATCTCAAGGGAAGGGGCCTGGCGGACATATTTCGAGATATTTCTTCTTCTTGTTCTTCTTCTTCTGCACAGCTAAGCTGGAAGTGGCATTTGCAGCTCGCAATAGTGCAGAGTTATCTCAAAGAAAGGGGCCACGGTGTTTCTGTATCTCTATTATGTTGGTGCGGCTTCGGAACTTTTAAATATCTCGATATATCTCGAAAACTACGCTTCTGATCAAAAAATATCATAGAACATAAATTGTAGGAAACATAATTCTCTACGAAAATGGTCTCTTAACGTTTTGCCATAGCTCGCTTCGTTTCCGAGATATTTGCAGATTTATCTCAAGGGAAGGGGCCTGACGGACATATTTCGAAATATTTCTTCTTCTTGTTGTTCTTCTTCTGCACAGCTAAACTGGAAGTGGCATTTCCAGCTCGCAATACTGCAGAGTTATCCCGAAGAAAGGGGCCACGGTGTTTCTGTATCTCTATTACGTTGGTGCGGCTTCGGAACTTTTAAATATCTCGATATATCTCGAAAACTATGCTTCTGATCAAAAAATATCATAGAACATAAATTGTAGGAAACATAATTCTCTACAAAAAAGGTCTCTTAACATTTTGCCATAGCTCGCTTCGTTTCCGAGATATTTGCAGATTTATCTCAAGGGAAGGGGCCTGGCGGACATATTTCGAGATATTTCTTCTTCTTGTTCTTCTTCTTCTGCACAGCTAAGCTGGAAGTGGCATTTGCAGCTCGCAATAGTGCAGAGTTATCTCAAAGAAAGGGGCCACGGTGTTTCTGTATCTCTATTATGTTGGTGCGGCTTCGGAACTTTTAAATATCTCGATATATCTCGAAAACTACGCTTCTGATCAAAAAATATCATAGAACATAAATTGTAGGAAACATAATTCTCTACGAAAATGGTCTCTTAACGTTTTGCCATAGCTCGCTTCGTTTCCGAGATATTTGCAGATTTATCTCAAGGGAAGGGGCCTGACGGACATATTTCGAAATATTTCTTCTTCTTGTTGTTCTTCTTCTGCACAGCTAAACTGGAAGTGGCATTTCCAGCTCGCAATACTGCAGAGTTATCCCGAAGAAAGGGGCCACGGTGTTTCTGTATCTCTATTACGTTGGTGCGGCTTCGGAACTTTTAAATATCTCGATATATCTCGAAAACTACGCTTCTGATCAAAAAATATCATAGAACATAAATTGTAGGAAACATAATTCTCTACAAAAAAGGTCTCTTAACATTTTGCCATAGCTCGCTTCGTTTCCGAGATATTTGCAGATTTATCTCAAGGGAAGGGGCCTGACGGACATATTTCGAGATATTTCTTCTTCTTGTTCTTCTTCTTCTGCACAGCTAAGCTGGAAGTGGCATTTGCAGCTCGCAATAGTGCAGAGTTATCTCAAAGAAAGGGGCCACGGTGTTTCTGTATCGCTATTATGTTGGTGCGGCTTCGGAACTTTTAAATATCTCGATATATCTCGAAAACTACGCTTCTGATCAAAAAATATCATAGAACATAAATTGTAGCAAACATAATTCTCTACGAAAATGGTCTCTTAACGTTTTGCCATAGCTCGCTTCGTTTCCGAGATATTTGCAGATTTATCTCAAGGGAAGGGTCCTGACGGACATATTTCGAGATATTTCTTCTTCTTGTTGTTCTTCTTCTGCACAGCTAAACTGGAAGTGGCATTTCCAGCTCGGAATAGTGCAGAGTTATCCCGAAGGAAGGGGCCACGGTGTTTCTGTATCTCTATTATGTTGGTGCGACTTCGGAACTTTTAAATATCTCGATATATCTCGAAAACTACGCTTCTGATCAAAAAATATCATAGAACGTAAATTATAGGGAACATAATTCTCTACAAAAAAGGTCTCTTAACATTTTGCCATAGCTCGCTTCGTTTCCGAGATATTTGCAGATTTATCTCAAGGGAAGGGGTCTGACGGACATATTTCGAGATATTTCTTCTTCTTGTTCTTCTTCTTCTGCACAGCTAAGCTGGAAGTGGCATTTGCAGCTCGCAATAGTGCAGAGTTATCTCAAAGAAAGGGGCCACGGTGTTTCTGTATCTCTATTATGTTGGTGCGGCTTCGGAACTTTTAAATATCTCGATATATCTCGAAAACTACGCTTCTGATCAAAAAATATCATAGAACATAAATTGTAGGAAACATAATTCTCTACGAAAATGGTCTCTTAACGTTTTGCCATAGCTCGCTTCGTTTCCGAGATATTTGCAGATTTATCTCAAGGGAAGGGGCCTGACGGACATATTTCGAAATATTTCTTCTTCTTGTTGTTCTTCTTCTGCACAGCTAAACTGGAAGTGGCATTTCCAGCTCGCAATACTGCAGAGTTATCCCGAAGAAAGGGGCCACGGTGTTTCTGTATCTCTATTACGTTGGTGCGGCTTCGGAACTTTTAAATATCTCGATATATCTCGAAAACTACGCTTCTGATCAAAAAATATCATAGAACATAAATTGTAGGAAACATAATTCTCTACAAAAAAGGTCTCTTAACATTTTGCCATAGCTCGCTTCGTTTCCGAGATATTTGCAGATTTATCTCAAGGGAAGGGGCCTGGCGGACATATTTCGAGATATTTCTTCTTCTTGTTCTTCTTCTTCTGCACAGCTAAGCTGGAAGTGGCATTTGCAGCTCGCAATAGTGCAGAGTTATCTCAAAGAAAGGGGCCACGGTGTTTCTGTATCTCTATTATGTTGGTGCGGCTTCGGAACTTTTAAATATCTCGATATATCTCGAAAACTACGCTTCTGATCAAAAAATATCATAGAACATAAATTGTAGGAAACATAATTCTCTACGAAAATGGTCTCTTAACGTTTTGCCATAGCTCGCTTCGTTTCCGAGATATTTGCAGATTTATCTCAAGGGAAGGGGCCTGACGGACATATTTCGAAATATTTCTTCTTCTTGTTGTTCTTCTTCTGCACAGCTAAACTGGAAGTGGCATTTCCAGCTCGCAATACTGCAGAGTTATCCCGAAGAAAGGGGCCACGGTGTTTCTGTATCTCTATTACGTTGGTGCGGCTTCGGAACTTTTAAATATCTCGATATATCTCGAAAACTACGCTTCTGATCAAAAAATATCATAGAACATAAATTGTAGGAAACATAATTCTCTACAAAAAAGGTCTCTTAACATTTTGCCATAGCTCGCTTCGTTTCCGAGATATTTGCAGATTTATCTCAAGGGAAGGGGCCTGACGGACATATTTCGAGATATTTCTTCTTCTTGTTCTTCTTCTTCTGCACAGCTAAGCTGGAAGTGGCATTTGCAGCTCGCAATAGTGCAGAGTTATCTCAAAGAAAGGGGCCACGGTGTTTCTGTATCGCTATTATGTTGGTGCGGCTTCGGAACTTTTAAATATCTCGATATATCTCGAAAACTACGCTTCTGATCAAAAAATATCATAGAACATAAATTGTAGCAAACATAATTCTCTACGAAAATGGTCTCTTAACGTTTTGCCATAGCTCGCTTCGTTTCCGAGATATTTGCAGATTTATCTCAAGGGAAGGGTCCTGACGGACATATTTCGAGATATTTCTTCTTCTTGTTGTTCTTCTTCTGCACAGCTAAACTGGAAGTGGCATTTCCAGCTCGGAATAGTGCAGAGTTATCCCGAAGGAAGGGGCCACGGTGTTTCTGTATCTCTATTATGTTGGTGCGACTTCGGAACTTTTAAATATCTCGATATATCTCGAAAACTACGCTTCTGATCAAAAAATATCATAGAACGTAAATTATAGGGAACATAATTCTCTACAAAAAAGGTCTCTTAACATTTTGCCATAGCTCGCTTCGTTTCCGAGATATTTGCAGATTTATCTCAAGGGAAGGGGTCTGACGGACATATTTCGAGATATTTCTTCTTCTTGTTCTTCTTCTTCTGCACAGCTAAGCTGGAAGTGGCATTTGCAGCTCGCAATAGTGGAGAGTTATCTCAAAGAAAGGGGCCACGGTGTTTCTGTATCTCTATTATGTTGGTGCGGCTTCGGAACTTTTAAATATCTTGATATATCTCGAGAACTACGCATCTGATCAAAAAATATCATAGAACGTAAAAAGTAGGAAACTTAATTCTCTACAAAAAAGGTCTCTCAACATTTTGCCATAGCTCGCTTCGTTTACGAGATATTTGCGGATTTATCTCAAGGGAAGGGGCCTGACGGACATATTTCGAGATATTTCTTCTTCTTGTTGTTCTTCTTCTGCACAGCTAAGCTGGAAGTGGCATTTGCAGCTCGCAATAGTGCAGAGTTACCTCAAAGAAAGAGGCCACGGTGTTTCTGTATCTCTATTATGTTGGTGCCGCTTCGGAACTTTTAAATATCTGGATATATCTCGAGAACTACGCATCTGATCAAAAAATATCATTGAACATAAAAAGTAGGAAACTTAATTCTCTACAAAAAAGGTCTCTTAACATTTTGCCATAGCTCGCTTCGTTTCCGAGATATTTGCAGATTTATCTCAAGGGAAGGGTCCTGACGGACATATTTCGAGATATTTCTTCTTCTTGTTGTTCTTCTTCTGCACAGCTAAACTGGAAGTGGCATTTCCAGCTCGCAATACTGCAGAGTTATCCCGAAGAAAGGGGCCACGGTGTTTCTGTATCTCTATTATGTTGGTGCGACTTCGGAACTTTTAAATATCTCGATATATCTCGAAAACTACGCTTCTGATCAAAAAATATCATAGAACATAAATTGTAGGAAACTTAATTCTCTACAAAAAAGGTCTCTTAACGTTTTGCCATAGCTCGCTTCGTTTCCGAGATATTTGCAGATTTATCTCAAGGGAAGGGGCCTGACGGACATATTTCGAGATATTTCTTCTTCTTGTTGTTCTTCTTCTGCACAGCTAAGCTGGAAGTGGCATTTGCAGCGCGCAATAGTGCAGAGTTATCTCAAAGAAAGGGGCCACGGTGTTTCTGTATCTCTATTATGTTGGTGCGGCTTCGGAACTTTTAAATATCTTGATATATCACGAGAACTACGCATCTGATCAAAAAATATCATAGAACATAAAAAGTAGGAAACCTAATTTTCTACAAAAAAGGTCTCTTAACATTTTGCCGTAGCTCGCTTCGTTTCCGAGATATTTGCAGATTTATCTCAAGGGAAGGGTCCTGACGGACATATTTCGGGATATTTCTTCTTCTTGTTGTTCTTCTTCTGCACAGCTTATCTGGAAGTGGCATTTGCAGCTCGCAATAGTGCAGAGTTATCTCAAAGAAAGGGGCCACGGTGTTTCTGTATCTCTATTATGTTGGTGCGGCTTCGGAACTTTTAAATATCTCGATATATCTCGAAAACTACGCTTCTGATCAAAAAATATCATAGAACATAAATTGTAGGAAACATAATTCTCTACGAAAATGGTCTCTTAACGTTTTGCCATAGCTTGCTTCGTTTCCGAGATATTTGCAGATTTATCTCAAGGGAAGGGTCCTGACGGACATATTTCGAGATATTTCTTCTTCTTGTTGTTCTTCTTCTGCACAGCTAAACTGGAAGTGGCATTTCCAGCTCGGAATAGTGCAGAGTTATCCCGAAGAAAGGGGCCACGGTGTTTCTGTATCTCTATTATGTTGGTGCGACTTCGGAACTTTTAAATATCTCGATATATCTCGAAAACTACGCTTCTGATCAAAAAATATCATAGAACGTAAATTATAGGGAACATAATTCTCTACAAAAAAGGTCTCTTAAGATTTTGCCATAGCTCGCTTCGTTTCCGAGATATTTGCAGATTTATCTCAAGGGAAGGGGCCTGACGGACATATTTCGAGATATTTCTTCTTCTTGTTGTTCTTCTTCTGCACAGCTAAGCTGCAAGTGGCATTTGCAGCGCGCAATAGTGCAGAGTTATCTCAAAGAAAGGGGCCACGGTGTTTCTGTATCTCTATTATGTTGGTGCGGCTTCGGAACTTTTAAATATCTTGATATATCACGAGAACTACGCATCTGATCAAAAAATATCATAGAACATAAAAAGTAGGAAACCTAATTTTCTACAAAAAAGGTCTCTTAACATTTTGCCGTAGCTCGCTTCGTTTCCGAGATACTTGCAGATTTATCTCAAGGGAAGGGGCCTGACGGACATATTTCGAGATATTTCTTCTTCTTGTTGTTCTTCTTCTGCACAGCTAAGCTGGAAGTGGCATTTGCAGCTCGCAATAGTGCAGAGTTACCTCAAAGAAAGGGGCCTCGGTGTTTCTGTATCTCTATTATGTTGGTGCCGCTTCGGGACTTTTAAATATCTGGATATATCTCGAGAACTACGCATCTGATCTAAAAATATCATAGAACATAAAAAGTAGGAAACTTAATTCTCTACAGAAAAGGTATCTTAACATTTTGCCATAGCTCGCTTCGTTTCCGAGATATTTGCAGATTTATCTCAAGGGAAGGGGCTTGACGGACATATTTCGAGATATTTCTTCTTCTTGTTGTTCTTCTTCTGCACACCTAAGCTGGAAGTGGCATTTGCAGGTCGCAATAGTGCAGAGTTATCTCAAAGAAAGGGGCCACGGTGTTTCTGTATCTCTATTATGTTGGTGCGGCGTCGGATCTTTTAAATATCTCGATATATCTCGAAAACTACGCATCTGATCAAAAAATATCATAGAACGTAAATTGTAGGCAACATAATTCTCTACAAAAAAGGTCTCTTAACATTTTGCCATAGCTCGCTTCGTTTCCGAGATATTTGCAGATTTATCTCAAGGGAAGGGGTCTGACGGATATATTTCGATATTTCTTCTTCTTGTTGTTCTTCTTCTGCACAGCTAAGCTGGAAGTGGCATTTGCAGCTCGCAGTAGTGCAGAGTTATCTCAAAGAAAGGGGCCACGGTGTTTCTGTATCTCTATTATGTTGGTGCGGCTTCGGAACTTTTAAATATCTTGATATATCTCGAGAACTACGCATCTGATCAAATAATATCATAGAACATAAAAAGTAGGAAACTTAATTCTCTACAAATAAGGTCTCTTAACATTTTGCCATAGCTCGCTTCGTTTCCGAGATATTTGCAGATTTATCTCAAGGGAAGGGGCCTGACGGACATATTTCGAGATATTTCTTCTTCTTGTTCTTCTTCTTCTGCACAGCTAAGCTCGAAGTGGCATTTGCAGCTCGCAATAGTGCAGAGTTATCTCAAAGAAAGGGGCTACGGTGTTTCTGTATCTCTATTATGTTGGTGCGGCATCGGAACTTTTAAATATCTTGATATATCTCGAGAACTACGCATCTGATCTAAAAATATCATAGAACATAAAAAGTAGGAAACTTAATTCTCTACAAATAAGGTCTCTTAACATTTTGCCATAGCTCGCTTCGTTTCCGAGATATTTGCAGATTTATCTCAAGGGAAGGGGCCTGACGGACATATTTCGAGATATTTCTTCTT